>NC_048595.1:121597644-122197644 GCF_003668045.3 Cricetulus griseus
TTATTGTATGAGTGTGCATCTTTTGGGTATATACCTAAGAGTGGAATTGCTGGGTCTTGTGGTAGATTGATTCCCATTTTCCCGAGGAGTCTCCATACTGATTTCTAAAGTGGCTGTGCAAGTTGGCACTCCCACCAGCAGTGGAGGAGTGATCTCCTTTCTCCACACCCTTTCCAGCATAAACTGTCATTGGTGTTTTTGATTTTAGCCTTTCTGACAGGAGTAAGATGGTATCTCAGAGATGTTTTGATTTGGGTTTTTATTGCTGTGAAGAGACACCATGACCATGGAAACTCTCATAAATAAAAACATTTAATTGAGGGGGCTTGCTCATAATTTCACAGGTTCAGTCCATTATCATCATGACAAGGAGCATGGTGGTATGCAGGCAGATGTGGTGCTGGAGCTGAGAGTCCTACATATGGACTCAGAGGCAACAGAAAGTTGACCAAATCACTGGGCAGTATCCTGAGCATAAGAAACCTCAAAGCCCACCCTCACAGTGACATACTTGCTCCAACAAAGCCATACTCACTCCAAGAAAGGCACCCCCTAAGAGATTATGGGGACCAATTTTATTCAAACTACCACACAGCCTTAATGAATTTTGATACATGCTGATACATGTTTTTTATGTGACTCTTATTCAACATGAATTTCCTGTAGTTTGTTCCTTAAATTTTCATGATGACTTTGAATTATCCCATAATTTCAAACAAAAATTTTCTGAACTTTTCATTGGGATTGTCTGGATGCTTTTAATTAATTTGAATAGCTGTTATTTGTGCCATAATGAGTCTAACTTTGTGTATGTTTCATCATTATTTGGGCCTTTAATTTATTTTATAAAGCTTTATAGCTTCATGTTATCACATACATGGCTCTATGCATGATCACAGCTCCCAAGATTTATAATTATCTGGATGTTAAATATCTTCCTTTAATTTGCTACTGGGTTTTTTGATGGTTTTGGTATTGTTTTACGAGATATCAACTTTACAATTTTAATTTCTGGGTTAATATCTGGAAATACAGTTGGGCTGTTTTGTTTATTGAACTTCTTCTAAGTGTGCTAAATTTGTAATTCTTTAGGTGTCACATTTTATTTGTATAGTTTTAGATTTTCTACATGTACAACAGTTTATCTTTGAAAAGTTTGTTGTATTAATAGTTTTTAAATTTTGGTGGTTATATTTCTTGCACTATTGTGTTAGTTTAGTCTTCTGAAAGATTTTTTGGACAAAAGTAATGCAATTACCTGAGTTTTTAAACTTATGTACAGAAAGCTTTAAATAGTTTTCTTTTATGATTTTTGGCCTTTTTGAAATATATTTTATATCATATTCTAAATTGCTGCTATGTTTTTGAAATTTAATTATTTAAAATTAATATATCCATTTTGAACTAATTTTTTCAAGTATTTTCAATATACATTAATGCATATAGTTTTCTTCCTTTTGTTGACATGGCAATTTATATTTTATTTTATTCTGAACATCCGATTTGCGCACACACACACACACACACACACACACACACACACACACTCTTTCAGAAAATACAGTAGCAAGACAGAGGAAAGAGAAACACACCTGTTTCTGGTTGCAATTTCAGGAACACCAATGTTTGTGGAGAAGCAGGGGACCAAATTAAAGAGACAGTAAGACAGGATGTAAGACAGACTTCTTGATACTCTAAAATTAAGAGACCAAGGTTTCTGAAATATAGACACCTAGGTAGGTTTCAATAAGCTGGTTGAAATAGTGCTTTTTTTTGACGATAAAGAGGTATGTGGCAGAGATAGCAATTTTCATGTTTCACAGCGCATTGCATCTTTCTCTAAGCCATTAGCATTGTGATAGGCAGTATGTTAAAACAAAAGACAAATGGATGGTAGAGATCCGATCTCTGCTCAAAAGAAAAAAAAAAGTGGTTAATAAGGAAATAGCAACAACAACAACAACAACAACAAATGGGCTAAAAGGTAGAGGAAATCCCCCCCCCAAAAAAAAACCCAAAACAAAAAACAAGCCCAAACTGCAAGGGGCGGGGGTTGGTACACTTCAGAACAGGAAACAAGAAGGTTGAAGAAAGTTCTGCTTAAATCGAGACCAAAGTGAACTTTTTTCCCCTTCAACTTCAGGCTTTAAGGCGTTCTTCCTAGGTCTGGGAACTCACACATTTCCCAGCTTGAACCATTAGCATATCACAGGCACACCCCTTTCCTATTCTGTTAAATTGTGATAGCATTTCAAGAGAGGTGGCAACCTGACCTGCTGTTTTTCACTTATCTCATTTACATACGTGAGGGCTCAGGAAATGAATTTTAAAAGCACATGTCCTTTTAATTTCCTTTTTCAAACCCCCAAAGTTTTCTGGTAACTCAGGTACTTCTATGGCCAAATTGTAGTGCAATATTTCTGTGCTGTGAGTGGAAAGCATGGTGCCTCCCATTTTCTTACAAAGACTGGCTGGTCTCTGTCCTAGTTTGTTACGATAAATCTTTCCGCCAAAGCAGCCCATGGCCTACTGCCACGTGGGCGGTCTCTGCCAGCTGCCCGAGTTCTGCCTGCTGCGTGGATGGACAAAATAATTCAGAGACATATTAGGTACAAAGCTGCTTGACCAATGACTAGGATTTCTCATCTGTTAGCTCAGTCTTAATGATCATAGATCTATATATTTTATAAGACTTCTCTTGTAGAGGATGCTTTTCACTGGCGCCCTCTCTTGCTGGTGGCTCACATCCCGCTGCTGGAGGAGGCGAAGGGGAAAAAGACACTTCCTGTTTCCTTGCTTAAGTATGAGTCTCCTTGCTATGTCACTTCCTGCCTGGATCACCACTTCTCTACTACACTTCCCAGAATCCTCTTTGATTCCAAGTCCTGTCTAACTTGCTGTCTCATTGGCCAAAGAGTATTTTATTCAATAATCAATAAGGTGAACATACACAGTATATTCCCCATCACTAGTTTCCTCTCTAGAAAACCTTACTACATTTTAGAGGACAGACTCTGACCAGGGTAAGCAATGTAACCACAAAACTGTGGTGTCCTAGAAGAAAGCAAGGCCGCATGTGGCATGTGCTTGATTTGTTTTGTAAGAAGGTATATAGGACACAAGCACAAACTCTTGGTTGGTGTTGTAATTCCAGGCACTTGAGAAGCTACTCTTCCTGGAGGACATGGAGGGTGAGAATCAGCATGCTACACATGCACTGGGAGAAGCAAAAAGATGTATGTGGGAAGTTGATACAGAGCACAATGATCACTCTGATCCTGCGTTAAGTGTTAGGAACTCATGAAGTGTTTGAAATGGGTTGAGTTTTGTTTTTAACCGTGGAATGGCAGAACTGTATTCCTGAAATCATGAATGGACTAAAATAACCCCAGTGTATGCATGATGGAAAAGTTGCTTATAGCCAGTCTCTGGAGATTGTCTGGGATTGCGGGGATCATCACTAAATTTCTAGCAACTGACAAGAGTCCTATGGTCAAGGCTAACTCAGTCTCCAAGGGGCAATGAATTTTCTTTGTTTGTTTTGTTTTTGAGACAGGTTTCTCTGTGGCTTGGAGGCTGTCCTGGAACTAGCTCTTGTAGACCAGCTGGTCTTGAACTCACAGAGATCCACCTGCCTCTGCCTCCCGAGTGCTGGGATTAAAGGTGTGTGCCACTGCCGCCTGGCTGGGGCAAAGAATTTTTTTCTGTTATCTGCAATGCCTTTATGTTGTGTGTTTTCTTCACTGTCTCCTCTCTTCATTCTACCTTTTGCAGTTTCAAAATGTGGAATGGTCCATTGTTAAAAGGAAAATATTTTCTAAGGAGAATACAAAGCAGGCAGAAGTATTAAGCTTGAAAGTTTTGAAAAAATGGATAAATAGCTTATAAGCAATAGGAGTACAAATCATAATTTCATGTTTGTACTAGGCAGAACATATCAGAATTTATTTTTCCATAAATGGTCTAAGCATTAATGTATAGCAGAAAGTATTTTGGTGGAGGTTCATATGCTAGTATTCTATTAATCATTCTATGCAGAAGTACTTGGTAACAAAGACTATATAATAGCAAACTTATTGATTTGAAAATGATACATTTCTTAAATATTCCATTTCATACTTGTGGTTATGTATTTCCTACTGTTACATATTTATATTTGGCACCTATCTATCTAGCTTTCTCTCATGTATGTGTTTGAGGATGCATTGGTAACTGGCCCTTTTTAATCGCTTACTAATTATTTTGGTCTCAGCAGCTGTTTTTCAAATCAACAATACTGTTCAACAAGGAATCCTATAGGTACAGTGAAGTGAAAGCATGCTGTTTTATTTATCAAACTGCAAGAACCTCTTGGGAAACAGTCCATGCCTTTGTAGATTAACCATGTTCTTTTACTTACTGGACTTAATTAGTTGTTTTTCTAATGAGCTATCTCATTTGATACTGATATTGATTCATAAACGTCTCTTTCTTCCTGAACTTACAGATTTCAGTTTTCCTTCCAATTCTTTCTGATATTTATTTTCCTTATTGTCTTTTCTCAGTTAGCATCTGCCTGCTGTGCTTCTTTTTCTTCCTCCTCTTTTTTTATCCTTTTAAATTCTCTGCTGTAGCTGAAACTCCTTAGGATGCACCTGTAACTCTAGTCCCTGTATAGAATCCTAACTTGTAAGTTCCAAACCTGCCAGCAATTTGTTCATTTCAAGATGAGGTAGTAGGGTAACTCAAATCAAGGGAAATGAATGAGCCATATGAAAATGTATTATTTTGTAACCAAATTAAAATGATATAACTTGTACATATTTTAAAAGGTGTTTGAAGGAAGTTACCTTGAATAGCTAGAAAGAGCTGATCCCAGAAGCCATAGGTTATTACAAAACCCAATGCCAGAGGTGAGATATATTCTTTTGTTGTTCAGAGAGGTCCAGGAGGCACCCCCAAACAGTACAGGCTCTTGTCTTTCTTTCGTTGTCCACCAGAACTAGAAGATAAGACCATGTTATGGAAGACCAACATAGAGTTTGGAAACATGATATAGAGGGGGAAGAAAGAATACAAGAACCAGCAAATGAGGAGAAGGACTGTGAAATAACATCTTCTGGACAGGACACAGCTGCTTCAAGCGCAGACTGGCAGCAGCTGTAGACACCTGCACTGGGTCTGCATAAGAATGGTCTAATCAACAATTAGACATAAACAGAGAAAGAACTGTGGAGACCCTATTCCTCCATGCTGAGCCATTTGCTTCTGAAAGATTCAGGAGTAGGGAAATCATTTGCTTCAGTTATGTATGCATTAATTACGCCATCAAGCTCCAACATGTGTTTCCAATCCAACTGTCATATGGATGGCCCTGGTTAAACTAACTGGTTCATCATACAAAAACAAGTTTTAAATCTAGGAAAGGACTGGTAGGGCTGGGGCTGTTAATAAGGATGAGAGGGACATAAGACAGGGTGGGGCAGGGAGACAAATAAGAACACATTATCTATGTGTACAATTGTAAATTAACAAAATTAATCAATTAAAATTTTAAATCTAAAAATAAAAAATTAAACCCTTCACTAAGAAATATGACTGTAATTTAAGTCTTTGTGTCTTCAAAGACTACTCAATTTATTTATTTATTTATTTATTTATTTATTTATTTATGTTACTCTCATTTATTTATTCTTAGCATGTGTGAGAGTTCATCGTGCTTATTTCTTATTCATTTCCCAAGTATCTGGCAGGTACAATTTCTTTGTAGGCACTTAGTAAATGTTTGTTAAGTGAGTAAATGAATAGTTGAAATTTCCAAACATAATTTTTTACTTCTATATGTGATTTAGGCTGTTCCTTGGAAAATTACTATAAAATGACTGCTACATGGTCTCCTTTTTTGGTACTTATTGGCCTTAAAAACTTTTGTTTTCATATGATGTATTTTGCATTTATTTATTTACTTATTTATTTATTGCTTTTACATCCCAAGCAAAGTTTTCCCTTCCTCTTCTTCTCCTGATTTCTCCCCCACCTCCCTTCTCTCCCTACCCATCCACTCCTCTTCCTCTGTTTCTCTTGAGATACTTCTCTTCATGCCTCTCTTGGGATCAGCTAGACAAGGTATATATACAGAGTTTCTGTGAGTCTAGGCTCCTCCTCCTCTATGAAGGCTGGATGAGGCAATCCAGTAAGAGGAATAGTATACGAAAAGCTGGTAATAGAATCAGAAACAGCCCCTGTTCTTATTGTTAGGAATCTCACAAGAAGACCAAATCACAGAATTGTAACATATATGCAGAGGGCTTAGGTTGCTCTGGTGTAGACTCCCTGATTGTCAGTTGAGTCACTATGAGCCCTTATAAGCCCATGTGAGATGCTGTAAGTCAAGGTTAGTTAGTTCTGTGGATTTTCTTGTGGTACCCTTGACCTCACTGATTTATCCCCCCACCCTTCCACAGGATTCCCCAAGCTCTGCCTAATGTTTGGTGGTGGGCCTCTGCATCTCTTGCTATTAGTTGCTAGGTGATGCCTCTTGGATGACAGGTGGGCTAGTCACCAAACTATGAATATAGCAGAATATCATTAGAAATCACTTCATTGATTTTTTTGCCAGTAATGCTTGGTTCTAACCAAGGTCTCTGGGCCATCCTTCCTCCGTGCCCCAGCCCTTAAGGGTGAGCTCCCCTGAATGGTATGGGTCTCCAGCTGGGACAGTCATTAGCTGATCATTCTCACAATTTCTGTGCCAACAGTTTTTAAGTTGAAAGGTTTGTGGCTGGATTGGTGTTCCAGTCCTTCCACTGCAAGTCCTGCCTGGTTGCAGCAGATGGCCAGTTGAGGCTCTGTATCCTCTCTAGATCAGAGTCTTAGTTAGGGTCATCCTCGTACATTCCTGGGAATTCCCATTTCTCTTGATATATAGGTCATCCCAGAGATAACCCCAGATTCCAGTTGTCTCTCCCAGTACTCTCTCTCTCTTCATCCTCCCCTGCCTTATCCCTCCTATCCCATCCCTACCCCCAGTTTCAGCATCCCCAAACCCTGTTACCTGGCAATGTGAAATAGAATGCATCCACTCCTTGAGCCCTTTTTATTACTTAGCTTCTCTGGGTCTGTGGATTGTAGCATTGTTCTCCTGTACTTTACAGCTAATATCTACTTTTGAGATAGATATTTTGATAGATTTGAGTAGATATTTTGGCACACCATGTTTGTCTTTCTGGGTCTGGGTTACCTCAATCAGGATGATCTTTTCTAGTTCCATTCATTTGCCAGCAAATTTCCTGATGTCATTGTTTTTAACAACTGGGTTTACACTCCATTGTGTAAATGTACTACATTTTCTTTATCCATTCTTTGGTTGAGGGACATCTAGGTTTTTTCAAGTTTCTGGCTATTACAAATAAAGCTGCTATGAACATGGTTGAGCAAGTAATCTTGAGGTATGGAGGAATGTCCTTTGGGATTATGTCCAAGAGCATACAGTATATTTCCAATTTTTATTTTTGAGATTATAATTTAATTACATTTCTCTCTTCCTTTTCTTATCTCCTAAACCTCACATATAGCCACCACTACTCCTTCAAGTTCCTGGTCCTTTTTTTCACTACTTGTTATTGTATGCATATAAGGACCTACATATGTTCATAAATATATACTTCTTATTCATATAATGTATTTATGTTTTCAGTACTGACCATTTGATACTGGACAACCAATTGTTGTGTTTTTCCTTGAGAAAGACCATCCCTCTAATTCCCAGCTTTCCCTAGTTGCCTATAATTCTTTGTGTCAGGCTGAAGCATCAGGGCTTTCTCTATCCACTTTGGCATGTTTATTGGTGTTATACTTGTTCAGCTCGTGTTTGGGCAATCCTGTTGGTGATATTTTCATACAATATATTTTGGTCATAGTCTTTTCCTTTCTTCCCAATTTCTCCTACTTCCTCCCTACTTCCCTACCCACCCAATAGCACAATCTTTCTCTCTCTAAGAAAAAAAGAAGAAAAACAAAACAAAACCCAAAGACAAGAAAGATGAATTCAAACTGAACCAAGCCTACTAAACAAAATCAAATGATAACATGAAGTCCATTTGTGTTAGCTAACTCTTTCTGAGCATAGGGCCTATCCTGGAGTATAGATGATATATACTGAGTGACATTCCACAGGAGGAAACTTATTTTTCCTCTTTCAGAAGCTATGATTTCCAAATAGCTTTTTGGTGGAGGAGTGCGACTTTCTGTTTATGTACCCCATTTCTGCTGGATTTTGTCTGATTTGAATGTGTATAGGTCTGGTGTGTTCACATTTGTGCCAGTCCTGTTGCATATGAAACACACTGGGGTTTTGGAGACACCTATCAACTCTGACTCTTGCAATCATTCTGCCTCTTCTTCCTCATAGATTGGAGTCCTGAGGGGAGAAATTCTATTTAAAAGATATTTTAACTATTTAACTATTTAACATTTCAACTATTTCTGTGGGTTTCTCCAGAACAGTCTTGGCTCTTTGCTCATCCTTCCTCCCTCTTTACAACTGGATTATGGGAGTATGGCTCAGTGCTTAGCTATGGGTGCCTGCTTCTGCTTTGATCAGCTACTGGATGAAAGTTCTAGGATGGCAATTAAGGTAGTCATCAATCTCATTATAGGGGAAGGGCATCAAAGGCAGCCTCTCCACTGCTGCCTAGATCCTTAGTTGGAGTCATCTTTGTGGATTTCTGAACATTTCCCTGGTGTCAGATTTCTCTTTAAACCTGTACTGGCTCCCTCTATTAAGGTATCTCTTTTCTTGTTCTCCTCTGTTCCTCCCCTGTCTCAATCTTCCTGATCCCTCTTGTTCTCTTCCTCCCTTCTCTTTTTTGGACCTCCCTCCCCTCTCCCCGAATGCTCCCAATTTGCTTAGGTGTTCTTGTCCCTTTCCCCTTCTTCGGGGACCATGTGTTTCTCTCTTAGGGTCCTCTTTGTTTCCTAGTTTCTCTGATGGTGTGGATTATAGGCTGGTAGTCTTTTGTTCTATGTCTAATATCCATATATGAGTGAGCACATACCATGCTTGTCTTTCTGTGATTGGGTTACTCAGTCAGGCTGGTTTCTTCTAGTTGCATCCCTTTGCCTGTGAATTTCAAGATTTCATTGTTCTCTTCCTCCTAGTAGTACTTCATTGTGTAAATTTACCACATTTTCTTTATCCATTCTTCAGTTGAGGGACATCTAGTTTGCTTCTAGGTTCTGGCTATTACAAATAATGCTGCTATGAACATAGTTGAACATATGTCCTTGTATGTATATGCATTCTTTGGGTATATGCCCAAGAGAGGAATTGCTGGATCTTGAGGTAGACTGATTCCCATTTTCCTGAGAAACTGCCATACTGATTTCTAAAGTGGATGCACAAGTTTGCACTCCCACCAGCAATGGAGGAGTGTTCCTCTTTCTCTACATCCCCTCCAGCATAGACTGTCATTGGTTGGTATTTCTGATTTTGACCAGTGTGGCCTGTGTAAGATGGTATCTCAGAGTTGTTTTTATTTGCATTTCCCTGATGGCTAAGGATGCTGAACACTTTCCTAAGTGTCTTTCAGCAATTTTAGATTCCTATATTGAGACTTTAGTGAGAGCACCACCAAACCAAGCCCTCAGAATGTGGTTACCAGCTAGAAGGCCTGGGCAGTCTATGAGACCTCTAACAGGGGAGCCAGTGTTTATCCCTAGTGCACAAATGGACTTTGGGAGCTCATTCCCTATGGAGGATACTATTTTAGCCTAAATATATGAAAGAGGGCCTAGGCTCTCCCCTAAATGATGTGACAGACTTTAATGATCCCCCATGAAAGGCCTCACTATCCTTGAGGAGTGGGTAGGGGTGGGTTGGTGGGGTCCGTGAGGAGGTATTGGAGGATGGGAGGTTGAGGGAATGGATGGATTATATGTAAAATAAGATTGTTTCTAAAATAAAAAAGGGATAGAAAAAATATACCATTTATGTCCAAGTGCTACCAAGTCTCTCACTCTCACTGTCAAGTTGTAGATCTCTGTGTTAATTGTTACCTACTGCAAGAAGCTTCTCCAATGAGGGTTGGGTGGCTTACTCATCTATCTATGGGTGTAGCGATATGTCATGAGGAGCTACTGTATGGCTAGCTACCTGGCCTCTTTTTGCATTATTCATGCTTCTTTCCTAGGTGATTTTGCTAGTCCAATTGCTACATGCTTGTTTGTTTGTTTGCTTCCCTATCTAAATATGAACTAATAATATCAGATGCAGATGATGATGTTTGAGGGAAGGCTATCAGAGAGGCTTTCATATTTCTCCCCTGGGTGGAGTGTAGGAAGGCTGTCTCACTTATCAGGAATTGGGAGGCCACCCAGAAGAGGATGGAGGCACTCCACTGACAGTCAGCACCTACTGATAAACCTGCAAGTCAAGCTGGAAACCGGTGGCCTGGTGACCATTTTAAAAGAAAGGGGACACATGCTTGTAAGTACAGGGGAAATCTTGAGAGGCACTACTCAGCCTACAAGAATTTAATGTCACAACAAATGGTTGCTTTTCTAGACACATGTCTTAAAGAAGGCATAACCTTCAAGGCAAGGAAGCTCATCCTTTTCCCTTTAAGGAGTTTCCACTCTACTGGGAAAGACATGTCGCATAAACTAATATCCTGGATCTGTTTTAAGCAGAATATAGATACAATTGTGAAATGTTCTTCCTGAAGTTGTGAGTAAATCTTGGCAGCAAGGAAAGGGATGGCATAAAATGTAAAATGAAGAGAGAAAGACCTTGGAAGAAATCACATTTGGCCTAATAATGTGAAATATTGGAAACAGGAGGAAATAACACATGCGTAACGCTGTGAAATTGGAGGTTTCTATTTTATGTATTATTTAGCAAGGAAGTACGAATTTAGTACCAGCCTAACCATCTCAGCTTTTCTCCATGGATGCATACAGGAAGAATATATTTACACTGGGTTGTATGGAGATATAACATATTTCATATCCAGCCTCTGACAGACTCAATTCAGAGCAAAGAACCGTCTTTTAGATATTTTTCATTGCATTTACATTATGAACTCCATTTGGTGGGTGAATATCACTGTGAGCCTCTGCATTCATATGCTAATATTTTAAGTTGGAGTTGTCAAGAGAATTATGCACAGGCTTGAGTACATGTGTGTGTGTGAGTGAATGATATTTGTGTTTGCCAAAGCAGCATGTGCTCCTGAAGGGATGGTGTATCTTATCTTACTAGCTGTCTGGTCTCAGTTTCTCTATGCAATGTGCCAGGAAGAAAACGTCTTTATCACTGAATATTTTGGTGAGGCATAGATTCCAAGATGCCCTCCAGTGGTATGAGGCATCTCTCTCTCTCTCTCTCTCTCTGTGTGTGTGTGTGTGTGTGTGTGTGTGTGTGTGTGTGTGTGTGTGTAAGCATGCATGTCAATAAGTGCCTATGAACGTGAAGCCATGTGTATACATGTCCATGTAGCCACTTGGAATGGTACATTAAGATGCTTTGGGATTCAATGTTATGATTATTTCATGGACAATCTGTTAACATTTTATCATAATTTATATTAATACTCTGAGAATTTCACATAATGTATTTTCACCATATTAATCCCCTTCCCCCAATTCTTCCTATATCTACCCCTCTTACTTACCTTTCCAACTTTGTTTCCTTATTTAAAACAAATGGCATCATTTCCAATTTCTGCTGCTCATGTACTATTGGGCGTGTGACCATTCCCTAGAGTGTGTTTCACCTATTAGGGCCCATTCTTTTGCAAAGAGCTTATTCCCCATCTCTTACCAGCCATAAATTGCCAACAGTTCCTCAGCTATGAGTGAGACTTTAGGTTTATTACCTCTCCCATGGTGGGTTTTATCTAGCTGGAAATTGTGCAGAACTTGTGCTTGTTGTCACAATTTCTGTGAGTTTGTGTAACTTTCCTGTTGTATCTGGAAAATATTTTTCTTGTAGTCATCCACCACTTCTAGCTCTAATACTATTTCTGCCATTTCTCCTGCAATTGTCCATGAACCTTGGAGGAGGTAGTATAATACAAATATCCCATTTAGAACTGAAAACTTCACAGTTTCATTCTTTACATATTTACTACTTGTGGGTCTCTATATTGATTGCCATCTACTGAAAAAACAAACAAACAAAAATGAAGCTTCTCGGATGAAGATGGAGATATACTAATTAATGGATATAACATAACCCATTAGGAGTTGGTTTAATACTATGCCCACTTAGAACAATAATAATAATGAAAGTTTCTTCACTTATGCCTGAGACCTGTCTAGCCAGAGGTTCTAGGTCCTAATAACAGTGCTAAGTATGGACTTTATCTTGTGGGGTGGGGTTAAATACAACTAGAAAGTGTTTGGTAATTTTCATGGCAGTTCACCACTATTGCATCACTGGGCATGTTTGATCAGGTGATGATTATTGTGACTGGCAGGGTTTTCAGCTACATGGGATTGAGAATTACTTTTCTCCTTTGATAGCATGCACAGAACTTTCCAGCACTGTGAAATCTGGCCAGTGGGGATGAAGCTTTCAGGTGAGTACCAACTTGATTTTAGCACTCTCTGTGGTATTAAGTATGCACTGTCTTAGCAATGGGATCTTACTATCAAGTTCTGGAAGATAACCAACAGCATCGGTGATATCCTGTAATATTTCAGGGTTTATGGGACATCACTGGTCAACAACTTAGAAAGAAGTAGCTCATTCCTGACACTGGGCTTTTATTTTGTTGGTGAAGGTATCTCCACTTTCAAAGACTTTTCTTCATATATATGCCACTGAGTCAATTTACACTGCTTATATTTGTGCAGTTGTGGTATCATACACAAGAGTGTGGTCAACTTACCAGTAACCAAAACCAAAGAAATATGACTTTCTTCACAAGCCCCTAAGCATCTGTGTTGGAACTTTGACTAGCTTGATCTCATGAAGGTCTTATACAGGTACCACTGCTGCTATGAGTTTGGGAGTGAAGTAGTCATGCCATGTCCAGAAAACATTTCAAGCATTCATCCAGACACTCCAGTTCATATTCCTTCCATCCTCTCTTTTGCAATGTTCCTCGAATCTCCTCTTCATCAGTTTGGATGGCTGTGAGTTTCCACATTAACTGCCAACCACAAAGAAAGGAAGCTTCTTTCTTCATGATTGAGATCATCACAGATCTATAAATAATAACGTAAGTATTTAGGGAGAAGTTTGGTATCATGATAGTTTAGTAAGATGGAAAAAAGTTTCCCCAGAGCCTATGACCACCACAAGGATGGGATTTTTGGCCACATTTACAGTGTCAGTATTATCCCTTCTTTGACATAGGCCTCAAATCCAATCATAAAGTAGATGGTTACCCCAATAAAATTTATGCCAATATTGTACCAGCAGATACACCTTGCCTGGCAGATCAGGCTTGTAGCATGTAGAGTCCAGCACTGTGCAAGAGTATTGATGACTTTTCTCTCCCAGTGGCCTATACATGAAATTTCACCAGCAGAGAAAAGTTACCCAGTCAGTTGGAGATTTATTTCATCATGTCCTGTACCAAATATATGGTATATTAAGCAATAGGGTCTTCCTGTCTAGTTATGGTGGGAAATTAAAAGTAATGGCAATAGCCTGTCATATATTGGAAACATCTGGGGCCTCACTGACAAGTGCTAATTCAGAGTATACATGGAAACCAAGAAACGAAAAAGGGACATTTGAGGGTGAGTGCCTTAAAGAGTGACAGTAGAACTAGAGTAAATTCTAGGTAAAATTAGAGTAAAAAAGGTAAATATTTTGTGGGAGTGTTGTGGAAAAATATCCACAAGGAGGAGTGTTAGGAAATGGAATAATGGGGAAGGCAGGGAGTAAGTCTGGCCAAAATAAAGGGTGTGTGAAAAAAACATATGGAAACCAACTATCTTGAAACTCAGTTAAAAAGTTCAATTGGAGAGGATGGAAGAATAAGGATAACATGAAAGAAGAGTGACTGGATAGCGGCAGTCTATGCATGGTTGGGGGCAGCAGGATGAGAAAAAGAAAGGCATAGAGGATGAATTAATCAAAACTAAGGATGTATATGATAAAAGATTTAAGCACACTCATTAGTTTGTAAGTTAATTTTAAACAGAAATGGAAAGAAAAGGAATTTGAATGGTGGTACCTTGCAGGAATAGACAGTGGTATTTCCAGAAGACATGGGTTGTTAAACAACACTTTCAATGCCAGGAGAGGATGATTTCCTACACACACACACACACACACACACACACACACACACACGTGCATGTACACATGCATGCACACACTCATACACATATATTTGTCAAGTTCTGTATCTTAGCTCATATTAAGATTTATTTGCTATTACAAATAATGCTGCTATGAACATGGTTGAACAGATGTCCTTGTTATATGAATGTGCTTCTTTTGGCTATATGCCTAGGAGTGGAATTGCTGGATCTTGTGGTAGACTCATTCCCATTTTCTTGAGGAGTCGCCATACTGATTTCCAAAGTGGCTGTACAAGTTGGCACTCCCACCAGCAGTGGAGGAGTGTTCCTCTTTCTCTGCATCCTCTCCAGCATAAACTGTCATTGGTATTTTTTATTTTATCCATTCAAACAGGAGTAAGATGGTATCTCAGAGTTGTTTTGATTTGCATTTCCCTGATGGCTAAGAATGTTGAACACTTTCTCATGTGTCTTTCAGCCAATTTAGATTCCTCTATTGAGAATTGTCTATTTAGTTCTGTACCCAATTTTTTAATTGGATTGTTTGGTGTTTTCGAGAATAGCTTACTGAGTTCTTTGTATATATTGGAGATCAGCCCTCTGTCAGATGTGGGGTTGGTGAATATCTTTTCCCAGAAAATGTGGTACATTTACACAATGGAGTACTACTCAGCAGAAAAAAACAATGGAATATTGAAATTTGCAGGAAAATGGATGGTACTCAAAGAAACCATTCTGAGCGAGGTAACCCAATCACAAAAAGACAAACATGATATGTACTCACTCATATGTGGACCTGCTTTATGATTCATAGTAGTGACTGTGCTTTATTAGAGCTGTTTTTAATGATGTTGCTCAGAATGGTTTCCTTCCAGATGATGATTGAGAAGCTAATTAAAAAAAATGGTGCCAGGTACCACAAGGGTAACAGAACTGTGCTGTTTTTCTGGGATTTTGTTTTTTACTTTTTTTTTTTTAATGGAGAGTGCTGGATGTCTCTACAATTTTGTTTAAATGACTGCAGAACCTGGAAAAGCTGTTGCTGCTATTGATGCATAACATACTGCCATTATTGGTCTTATTATATATATATATATATATATATATATATATATATAATTTGAATTTTTGGAAACTTTAGCTGTGCTGTCAACTTTGGAAAAAAGTATCCCAGTTTACCGCATTGAGTTGGCATTGTAGAAATGTTGAACTTAATTTTTTTTCCATTTTTACAGGGTAACACACTGTATTAAATATGTAAGGTCTTAAAAAAAAAGAAGGGATTTTTGAGAGCCCATCCCATATGAAGGGATGCTCTCTTGACCTGGACACATGGGGAAGGGCCTAGGCCTGGCCCAGGATGATGTGGTAGACTTTGGGGAGCCCCTTTTGAGGGCCTTACCCTGCCTGGGGAGTGGAGGGGGGATGGCTAGGGCAGGTGGGATGTTGGGGGGAGGGAGAGGGAGAGGGAGAGGGAGAAGGGATTGACATCTGAAGCAAGCTTGTTCCTAATTTGAACTAATAAAATGAAAAAAATAAAAAAAGATTTATTTGCTTTTAGATGTTTGGGGTTTGTTGTTGTTGTTTACTTCTTTGTGTATTCTAGACACCAACCCTTTGTTAGTTGTGAAGATGACAAAGACTTTCCTCCTATTATGTGGTCTATTTCTTCTCTTCATTGGAGCTTTTCCTTTGCTGTAAGAAACTTTTGAGTTTCCTGAGATCCTAGTTGCAGACTGTGGCTCCTGGAGTCCCATTCAGAAAAACCCTCGCTTGTGCCTGGAAGTTGAAGAGTGATTTCTACTTTTTCCTACAGTGCTTTCAGGGAATCTGTTCTCATTTTGAAGCCCTCGGCCTATTTGGAATTCAGTTTCGTGCAGAATGGGAAATAAGACTCTAGTTTCTTTCTCTTTGTCCCCACGGTGAAATTCAGGTTTCCCAGCTTTATAATTGAAGAAACTCACTTTGCTCCAATATGAGTTTGATGCTTCTGTCAAAAATTATTAGCTATAGCTACATGAATGTATATCTGGGTCCTAAATTCTATTCCATTGACCAATGTACCCAGTTTTAGGTGTTTATTATTACAATGTTTTATTATTCTGGTTCTGTGGTAGAATTTGACATTAGTTATAGTGATACTTCCTGCAATATTCTTTTTGTTCAGGATTGCTGTGGTCTGTTGTGGCTCCAAGTAAATTTTTGGATTGGTTTTTCTACATCTACAAAGGACAGACCTGGAGTTTCAAGTAAGATTGCATGGAAACTATACAGTATTGCTTTTGGTAGAGTGATCATTTTCACAAGGTTATTTCTTTACGTCTTGAACATGGGAAGTCGTTCGATCTTCTAGAGTCTTTAATTTCTTTTTCCAGTGTCTCAAGGTTTTAATTGTAGAGGTTTTTATTTTCAGGTTTCCTTCCTTCCTTCCTTTGTATGTATTTTAAATGGGATTATTTCCCCAATTTCTTTTTTCAGTATGTTTGCCATTGACATATAGGAAGCCTGCAAAATATTGTATGCTAATACTTTGCTGAATGTATTTATGAGGTCTAAGAGTGGTGGGGTTTTTAGGGGATCTTTTATATAGACTCACACCCTCTGCAGATTGGCAGAGACTAACCTCTCTTTGTCCTATGCATATGTCTTTTATTTCCTTCTCTTGAGCTAAGACTTCAGACACCATATTGAATAGAAAGGTAAAGTGGCCACTCTTGTCTTATTCTTGATTTTAGTGGAAATGCTTTGAGTTTTCCTTCATTTCACATGAAATTAGCTGTATTTTGTTATATACAACTTTTATTATGTTGTGATATACTCCTTCTTGCCTAGACTCTCTATGAGTGATCATGGAACGGAGAATTTTGTCAAAGTCCTTTTAAATCCATTGATATGACTACACAATTTATGGCTTTGAGACCATTTATAAAATGAATTGCATACATGATTTAGATATGTTGACCCATCTCTGCATTGTTGAAATGAATCCAATTTGGTTGTAATGAACCATCTTATTTTAACGTGATTCCCAATTCAGTTTGCAAGTATTTTACTGAGAATTGTGTATTTGTATTCATCTAGGGGGATTAGAAGTTTTATATTTGCTTTATCTTTGTTAATTTATCATAGTGTTTATCTCAATTTAATTTTAGACTAATATTCTGGGTTTGATGTTAGGGTAATGTTGGTGACATACAAAAAGTTGAAAGCCTTTCTTCCTTTATTATTTTCTAGAATAATTTGAGTGATGTTGGTGATAGTCCTTTTAAATTCTGGCAGAATTATTTAGTTACTCCATCTGCTTCTGAGCTTTTCTTAGGGGAATTTTCTTTTGAAATTGTTTCAATCATGTTGATAACTAGATATGTGTTTACAGTATTTATTTTTCTTGGTTTAAATTTGATATGTCATATGCACTTATAAATTAATCCATTTCTTTTAGATTTTCCTTAAAATTTTCACTAAAGGTTAATTAAAGGGTTTTAAGGTATCTCTTTATGACATTGTTATCTACAAAATGCCTCCATGTTTGCCTCAAATTTACTAATTTTGTCTTCTCTCTGTTAATTTTGGATAATATAATGGAGATTTTTATCAAATTTATCCTTTCATAGAACAAACTCTTCATTTCACTGGATGGTTGTTTATTTTGAGACAGGATCTCATGTAGCTAGGGTGGCCTTAAATGCTGTGTAGCTGAGGCTCACTCTCAACTTTTAATCTTGTGCCTCTTCCTTCTAAGTGTCACCATGCCCAGCCTCACTAGATTTAAAAAATAAAAACAGTGATTATGAAGCATATATTTGGTTTTTCTATGCTTGTGATAGTAGTTTAGTAGCTTCAACTCATTAATGAATCAATACTTGGACAAATAAAGGAATTTTTCTTAAAATTCTAGTTTTATTTTAGCTAGTTATGCTTAAGTTTGCAATATTTAGTGAATATTTTGTTTTATGTTTAATTCTGTTTATACTGTGATTAAAAAATAGTTTCTACTTTGAGCAGTATTACACATCCAGCCAAACTGATATGTTGTGGTCCACAAATAGTCATGTGGGCAGTTTTAAAATAAAGGGGTCGTCAGTGAAGGACATCTCAGGTGCCTGGGGAAAGACTTGGAATTATAAATGAAATTCAAAGGCTCAGAAAAAAAATTGAAAATGTGATAGATCATTATTCATAGCCAGTGTTCAAATATGAATATATATGAAGGGA
This sequence comes from Cricetulus griseus, assembly GCF_003668045.3. NCBI lineage: Eukaryota > Metazoa > Chordata > Mammalia > Rodentia > Cricetidae > Cricetulus > Cricetulus griseus. The sequence goes on from NC_048595.1 coordinate 121,616,101, forward strand.
AATCCAAGTTCATAATAAAAATTGGAGACGGAAAAGATAGGAAATTGAAAAGAGTGACAATGTATAAGGATGAAAGAACAGAAATCATTAATAGAAAAGCAGCGGACTTATGGGTAATCATTTAAGAAAATTATATTTTAAAGGAGCAAATGAAAATACTTAAAACCACCTTGAATTTGTCTAAAACGTCAGGTCTAAGGAAGAATGCATCTTAAAAAGGAAGCATCTAAGATAAAATGCCATACATGATGTGACACTGGTTACCATGGCCATGTTAACTTATCTCAGGCTTGACTTGGATGAAAATATACCTGAAACCAATAGCTCTGACTCACTTGGGAACAGTGGAGCCTTCTCTTTGGGATATAGTCACCTGATATATGAAGAGCAATCTGGTATATGAAGCAGTCTGCGATCTTGACTTACGTGTTTTAAAGAGAACATATCATGTCAATAGATAACAAATGGCTGGAAGGATTGATCATGTAACCAAGATGCTGAGGTCAGCTAGATTGGATATGGATGTCTAAAATTCAAAGAAAATTTACTTGCACATGACTAAGATATTACAGTAAAAAACATGTATAAATTCTTAGGAAGGAACACTGAGAAAATGTGGCTGATGCTTTATGAATTATGGGGTTATATCAATGAATTCTGAACTACGGGGATAATTTAGGAGATTTATGCTGAGGGAGAGCTCCTAAAGTTTTTATTATATTTTGTTTCCCTATGACTTGTAGCTTTATAAATACTGGACCAAAGCAGTGGGACATCGACCCACACAGTGTAAAAATTTTGTTCCTACCTTGAACACCAATGGCTCATCAAGTTTGAACTTGGAAGCTGCCATGTTCTTTGTATGCAGAAAGTTCTCCTTGCAGAAGGACCATACACAAAAATCAATGAGCAAGGCTTCCTCACAGGACCTTATTAATATTCATTAGTTTCTAAACTGGGATTTAGCTGACAAAAATTACATGAAATACTACACCTTTTTATTTGTGGGAAGTAGAGACTGGAAACTTAAAGACTAAGAATCGATAAATCAAAGAGACTGAGAATGAATAGAAAGTGGCTCTCAAACTTTGTAATTGTTGATGCACTGGAAAAAATAGCTTTCAAAAGTGAAGACAGTAAAGTACATTTTTTGAGTTCCTCCTAGAAACACAGAATATAAATGTGATGCATTATATTCATTTATGCTCCTAGAAGGTACAATTTTTTTTGAGTGCTCAAAAGAAAAGGTGATTTGATATATGGGAAAGAAGTGCTAAAAGGGACTTCTAAAATAGTCACCACTGGAGCATCATTTCAAAGCTGTCAGAAATGTAGGAAAGAAAGAGGAAAGCTTCTGCCTTGACAATGTTTTGGGGAAAATGGACTAGCTAACAAACACCATTTGAAGGAAGCATGGAGCAAAAATGCTCAGAAACACAATTTTATTTCCTTTTACAAATCCTTCCCCCAGAGTTTGTAGTCACTCACAAAGCAGATGTCATTTTGAAAATGCAGAATTGCAAAACACACACAAAAAAATCAGCGTCCTTCAAGAATATGGTTGCACTTTCTTCTTATTTGCTGGTAGAAAATATGTGTGTCTTGAATACCAATTATCTTTTTCAGTTCAGTATTTTCTTGGGGGAACAAAACCTTCCTGGTCCAGCTGCACAACTAAACAAAATGGTATCACAGAAGGACAGCCAGCACCTTGGAACCAGCTGTTGGTGTGATTTTTGTCAACTTCTCTTTAACCCTCTTAATCCTGAGTGGGATGTGGAAAATTCAGGAATATTATTACTTCTACATATTCCTGTGAGTTTAAAGCTTCCTCAGCTGGGTGCAGGGCTATGAAGTCATGCAGATTTGTACTCAATTCCACTTGACTGTTTATTTGTTTTCTGATATGTGTGTGGTCAAGGTCTCATTCTTGGACTCTTGCACTAGCCTCCTATGGTGATAGGTACAGGGTGGTTGCTCTTCTACCAAATTCTATAAATATATAAGCACCCATTGCATGTCAGGACTTTACTTTTCAATAGCAATTTTCAAACAAAATCTGTGCAATTGTGCTCATGTCACTTTTTTTTAGATAGAAAATTGATATATCAGCTTCAGGAATTGCCCAGGATCAAGATAATTAGACAATTGAAGAAGCGTGGTTTAAAACAAAACTAAATAGAACAAAAACCTAGCACCACCATCAGTAATTCCAAATTAAACACATAGCTATTAAGACTCTGTTAGCATATCATATTAGACATGGTCTGAAAAAGTAGTCTGAAAACTATAGAGTTTCTGGCAGCCTCTGGGACCATTTTTAATCATGAAGACTCAGAGGTGAGAATGTTCAAATGGGAAATTTACAGTAGTCTAGGGTATGGAGCTGGAGACAGCTTCCAGTTGAAATTATAATTTTATCTTTCTTAGTAGCAGAAAGCACATTAGCTATAATTTATGTTATCTTCACCTGGAACGTCTGCACCTTTGGTGTTCTGGGGCAAACCACTAGCTTTCAGTATGGAAAATTTACAGGAAGCTACAAAACATGGGCCCAACTTTTGTAAAGGTTGCTAAGAGCTGTGAACTTTTCCATGGGAAAAAAAAAAACTGGATTCCATATAGAGTTAAACAAGACTAGCAAAAATTAAGACAAAATGTTACATATAATTTCTTTAGTTTGAATGGAACTTTGAGAGTAAAATCCTTTGATCATAACTCTCCTAACGTGGACTTAAAAAGTGGAGGAAGGGTAAAGTATAAGCACTGTGGACGTCTCCCAGAAGACAGAGGGTTGTCATATGTGATGTTAAGTACTGGGAAAGGACAAAGGGGTAACCCCCTTCTGTTTTTTCAGTGAGTATTTTTTAATTTTACTTTCTCAAAGCTGAATAAAGAGGCTTAATTTACATGTGTTTTAGAAGCTGAGGTTCACATCCTCGATTTGCCTCCCAGTGGCTGCATCCCTGATGACACACCTCATAATCATTATGAATATGAAGAGTGTAGCCTGCTCGGGATAGTGTCAGCCAGGAACAGTTCTTGCTTGTGTGACACACTGGGAAGAGCACAGCCAGGCAAGCTGAATTGGAGGATCTAAACTGTGAAAATCATTGACCCTACAATGTAGATGCCAAGTGGCAGTCTTACATCATCAGTCCTAGGAGCCCTTTGCTCCAAAAGACACATTCCTATGTGCCCCTGGATACATTCGGTTTTTTCCCTGGGGGAAAACAAAGTGGTTTTGCATTCTCCTTCTCCGCTGGTTGCAACTGAAATGTTGAAAAGGGCTTGGTCTTTGTTCCTTGGTAGGTTGGAAAGAAGCAGATGGTGTAATTTCTGTGAAGTTCATGCATCTCTTTCCCTGGGATGTTGAGAACAAGCTGCAGTGCTTGAATAATGATGGAAGTGAAATCGATGGTGTCAAATTTCACTCTGCCTTTCCATTTTAAAATATTTTTCTAGGTTGTAATTGGCCTTAGAGAAAAATATGACCTACTGTAGATTATTTTTATCCAGTATCTTGCCGTCCTAGGGATGGTGGTGTGTGCTGTGCCATGGGAGGTTGGTCTCATAACTCGAGTTTAATGTTGGCCATCATAGTCTCATGTGAGATAGGTTTCTTATTCCCTTTTGGTAAGATGCCTTAAGAAGCATTACTTATTGTTAGGCTACTTCTTTTTGCGAAGTCGTTATGACCAGACTGTTACATGGCAAATTTATGCCATGATGAGCATAAATTTTAAAAGAGCTATGACTTATTTGAAAATTATGGATAAGAAAGAATCTTACTCATATTAAAGTGACATCCGCCCTATTTTTTCCATGAGTGCAGATATAGGACATTTCTTTGGTAAGCAGGAAGTCCCCCAAAATACAGGACCATTGGGTCACCCAGTCCTGAGAGGCTAGCAGGACAGATAGCACTGGAATGAGCATTACAGCTCTGGTGTTAATAACTGACCATTTCACTAGTTGGTTGTGTGACCTTAGATAACCTTTCAGGACTTCACCGTTTTGAAACATAAATTTAAGGTTTTATCTATACAGCCATGAGCTTCCTTTCTGCACCCATGGGTTGTGAATATAAGACAGGCTATATATATTAGGGTGAGAATAAAATGACATACCTCATGCAATGCCTTTAGAAGGCTGCATTCCTAGCTCAGACAGATTCTGGAGATCCAGGAACATCTCCCTACCTGGTCCTTGTATCTTATTGCAATGCCTTCCAGGGTTCAATGGGGAAGAAGACTCTAGCATCGTGCCCCACACTGTGTACTAGTCCAACAGTTCAAAGTCTCCCTGGCCTTTTCTTCCACCACTGTCACCTTAGGACTCCTATTTGGACATCCTGAACTTCTGCTGTCATGCTTTTAAAACTGATTTATAAGCCATATAACTAATAAGTAAAACTTCTCATTCATTACATCAACCATCCTCCTTTGCTCTAAATTAATTTGCTCTATTAAGGATTTTACTAAAGTACAAATAAAATACAATTTTATATTAAATTTGGGCAAGTATTCTCATTGTAGCAGGAAAATGAGCATATGTCATGTATTTATCATCAGTTTTAATTTATAAGTTTACAAGAAACTACACTGTCATTATTAGTACCAGACTCATCTAAGTACTTTTATTTTGAACTTAAGCTTTGTATATTTGAGGTGCCTTATATAATTAAATGATGCCAAATGGAATGGTTAAGTGTAAAATTAGAGCAGAGGCCATCTATAGCAACAGATGAAGGAAATGCCACCTAACACTTAAAATAAGATTATGATTATTAATCATAGCTAATAATAGGAGCTAACAATAATTGAATGCTTTGTTGTTCTCAGAAATATAACTTTACTTATGAATTATATCATTGTTTACTAATAATTAATGCAAAAGGAAACACTTGGTAAAGATAACTCTCATTGGCTGATGATGGAACCCATTCCATATGGTGGGATGCCTTGGTCAACCTGGATGCAGGGGGGAGGGGCTTCATCCTGCCTCAACTGAAAGTGACAGGCCTTATTGACTCTTCATGGGAGGCCTTACCCTTTCTGAGGAATGGATGAGGGTTGGGTTGAGGGAAGGGAGTAGGAGGGGGCAAGTGGGCATAGGAGGAGGGTGTGAGGGAGAACTGTGGTTGGGATGTAAAATGAAATGAAAAGTTAAAAGATGAAAAATTATTATTTTTAATTTTTGTTTTGCACATGCCAAGAAATACTGTTCGGAGGATACTTTGTGTTTTGAGCTATAAAACTTGGGCTATAACATGTGGGAGACTATTGGATTAGTTATCCAGTGCTGAGTGATGTTCTTCTAGATAATATGCATGCATATAGGAGTAGAGAGTTGACATGCCCACTTAATACTCTCTTCAATACCAGCTATGTTGAGTAGCTAATACAAAGTTCTAGCTAAGTGCACTTAGACACTGATCAGTTCTTAGACCAAGAGCAGGCAATCTTGGTTCTGAGAGTAGCTTACTACCACATATTTGATTCACCAAATATATAGGGAATGAAATTATTATTTTTATTTGGTTGATTAAAAGCTCAGCTATTTTCTCTGCAGCTGACGTTTTACTTGTTTCAGTGTTGGCTTGGAGAGTAGGAGTACCTATCCCAAAAGCAATGACTTTCTCAAAGTCAAATTTGATGTCTTCTCAAGATCTTGCACAACTTCTTGGCAGAGAATTTAGAAACACACCATGCAGGAATTCATTTTGCAAGGAACAATTTTAAAAGCATTTGTTACCATTTTTTCTCGAAAGAATAACTATATCCTGGTGCTCTTCATAGAACAAAATTAACTGTAATAAACATTTCTTTACATATGAAAGAAAGATGCATTGTGTGGAAGAATTTTTAAATGATGCGGTTAAATGAAATATAGCTTACTATTGGGAAATGACCTTCTGTTCATTGGATTTGATGTTATACTTGATGTTTGATGCACATTTGCATTATCTGAAAGTAACCAGAAAATGAGTCAGTTTTATTTGATAATTAAAACATTTGATAATTAAAACATCAGAATTTTTATAAAAAAGCACCTTCCCCTTGTAACATATGTCTGTGGACAGTGCTGAGTTAGGTATTCCATGTATCTAAGTAGTTATCTCAGTTGTTTGACACAAATTAATGACATTAAAATTAGAAATAAACATAGCTATCTTCAATTATATCAACATTAGATGTATTATGAAGAATTTTGTTTATTTTAATTTCATCCCTAAGATCTAGATATGGTTACTTCTAAAATCGTGATTGTCTCATCTTCACACAAATGAACTTATTTTTATTTTATGTTTCCTAGACCTAGAAGGTATGCTTACCTTTCTCTTGAAGATGGAAAACTAAAGAACAGAGATAGTAGTAGTAGGGGGCAATTGAAGAATCTTGTATTCAAGTTCAGCAGCCTGACTTCAGACTCTCCCTGCTAATAATCAATATACAGTATTGTCTCTGTGAAAGATTGGCCAGTCTCATTGGCCTGAACTGCTGTGATCTGATATTTCAAGGAGACAAAACACACCATGAAATGGATTATCATGCAAAACTCATGTCTTGCATATTCTCTCCTCATAGTTATTGCTTTGGGCCAGGGAGAATGTGGTCCTAAGTTCTTAAGAGTTCATCAGCCATGTTATTTGAAAAGAATGTCTATGCCTATCAAAGGATTGATGAGGCATTTTTTTTTTCTCTTGGGAGAAAAGGCAAGTTATTATTTTTAAAAATAGTTTTTAATTGAAATAAAATTACATCACTCTCTCTTTCCTGCTCTGATGGGGGATATCCTGTCTGTATGTTGTTAATGTATGTTTCTCTTATTGGTTGATGAATAAAATGCTGATTGGCCAGTAGCCAGAGAGGAAGTATCGGCTAAGCTACTAGACTAGGAGAATGATGGGAAGAAGAAGGCAGTGAGAGTGCTGCCAGGAGATGCCATATTGCATCAGGGAAGATAGGACACTGGGCATTCTCCAGTAAGATAAATTATAGTATCACCTCCCTCTTTTCAACTGAACTCCAGAAACTCAGCCCAGTGCTTGGCTGTGGGTCACTGCATCTGCTTCCATCAGTTACTGGATGTAGGTTCTATGATGACAATTAGGGCAGTCACTAATCTGATTAAAGGGGAAGTCCCATTCAGACACCCTCTCCGTTATTGCTAGGAGTCTTAGGTGGGGTCATCCATGTGGATTACTGAGAATTTCTCTAGTACCAGGTTTCTCTCTAACCTCATAATGGCTCCCTCTATCAAGGTATCTCTTTCATTGCTACCCCCCTCTGTGCCTCCTCCAATTCGATCATCTTGATCTTCCATCCCCTCCCTTCCCTTCTACCACCTATCCCAGTTTACCCTGGATATCTTAAGTATTTACCCTTCCTAGGGTAATCCATATAGCACTCTTATGGTCCCCCTTTTTTACCCATCTTCTCTGGCATTGTGGATTGTAGCCCGGTTATCCTTTGCTTTACATCTAATGTCCATTTATGAGTATATTGTCTTTCTGGGTCCAGGTTACCTCACCCAGGATGTTTCTTTCTGGTTCAATACATTTGCCTGAAAATTTCAAGATGTCATTTTTTTTCCCACTGTGTATTCATCCATTGCACAGATGTGCCACATTTTCTTTCTTTTTTTAATTTTTATTTTATTTTATTAGTTCAAATTAGGAACAAGTTTGCTTCAGATGTCAATCCCTTCTCCCTCTCCCTCCCCCCAACATCCCACCTGCCTCTAGCCATCCCCCCTCCACTCGCCAGGCAGGGTAAGGCCTTCAAAAGAGGCTCCCCAAAGTGCCACATTTTCTTCCTCCACTCTTTGGTTCATGAACATAGCGTCTTACTGGGTCTTGAGGTAGATTGAGTCCCATCTTCCTGAAGAACTGCCACACTAATTTCCACAGTAGATGTACAAGTTTGCACTCCTACCAACAATGGATGAGTGTTCTCTTTACTATGCATCTTCTTCAGCATGAGCTGTCACTTGTTTTACACATTCTGATGTGTGTAAAATGAAATATCAAAGTGGTTTGGGTTTGCATTTCCCTGATAGTTAAGAATGTTCAACATTTTTAAGTGTTTCTTGGTCATTTGAGTTACTGTTTTGAGAATTTTCTTTTTATATCTGCACTTCATTTTTAAATTGGGTTATTTGTTTTCTTGATATCTAGGTTTGGGTTCTTTGTGTTTTGGGGTATTATCCCTTAAAGCAGATCGCAATATGGAGTCAGGTCTAGGTTATAAAAGTAGTTTATTTAAGAAAATACCACTCACCCAGATCCGCCTAGCAAAGCAGCAGGGAATAAGGGGAGAAGAAGGGTCCTTACATGCACACCCCTCACTCTTAAACCTTTCCCACATCACTCTGACCATGCACAAATGGGCATGGTCTGCCACACCAGTCTCCAGTCCCAAGTGGACATGGCCAGGATTTCGCCCCTACAATCTCTTTATCAGATATGTAGTTGCTAAAAATCCTTTCCCGTTTTGTAGGCTGCTCCTTTGTCTGGATGGCAGTGTGTATTGAAAGCTTCTTAGTTTCATGAGGTCCCATTTGTTAATTGTTGATCCTAGTGCTTTTGCTAATGAGTGTGGTTCTGGTCAGAATGTATTTTCTTGTCCCAGTGAGTTCAAGACTCTTTCGTCTATCAGCTTCAGTGTATTTGTTATTGTTCAGGCAGGATTTCTATATAATACCTCTGACTATTCAGGAACTCATTCTGTAGATCAGTCTGGCTTTGAACTCACAGAGATCCATCTGCATCTGCCTCCCAAGTGCTGGGATTAAAGGCATATGCCACCACCACTGGTTTTATGTTGAGGTCTTTGATCCATTTGGAGTTGAGTTTTTTGCAGAATGATAGCTATGGGTCTATTTGCAGTCTTCTACATGCAGCCATCCAGTTCAACCAGCATCACTTGTTGAAGATTATGTCTTTTTTCCAGTGTGTATTTCTGGACTATTTATCGAAAATCAGGTGCCCAGAGGTGTGAGGATTTATGTCTAGGACTTTGATTGGATTCCACTAATGAACAAATCCTGGTTTTTTGTTTTTTTTTTCCAATTCCATGCTATTTTTACAAGTGTAGCTCTGCAGTTATTTTATCATTCAGGTCTTGTTTTGCTTTTCAGTTGTTTGTTTGATTGGGTTTTTGTGTGTGTTTTTATATGAAGCTGAAATTTGTTCTTTCAAGACCTGTGAAGATTCATGTTGGAATTTTGATGGGGATTGCATTTAATTTGCAGACGACTTTTGGTAGAGTGGCCATTTTTACTATATTGATACCACTGATCAACGATCATGAGTAACTCCATCTTCTGATATCTTCTTCAGTGTCTTCAAGTTTTATCATACAAATAAATCTGTTTGCTTCACTAGAGTTACCCCGATATATGTTACATTATTTGAGGTTATAGTGAAAGGTATTTTTCCATGATTTCCATCTTTTGTCATTTGTATTTAGGAGGGCTATTGGTTTTCTTTTGAGTTAATTTTGTATCCAGCTACTTTGCCAAAAGTGTTTATTAACTGTAGGAGATTTCTGTTGGAATTTTTTAAGGTGGCTTATGTATACTATCGTATCATCTGCAAATAAACATATTTCAATTTCTTTCTTTCCAATTTGTATCCCCTTGATCTCCTTCAGTTGTCTTATTGTTCTAGTTAAGACTTCAAGTACTATAATGAATAGGTATAGAGAAAGTGTACAACCTTGTAATATTCCTTATTTTAGTGGAATTGCTTTAAGTTTCTCTCCATTTAAGATGATGTTGGCTATGGGCTTGCTGTAAGCTGCCTTTATTGTGTTGAGGTATGCCCCTTGTAACCCTAATCTCTCCAGGACTTTTATCATGGAGGAGTGTTAGATTTTTTTCAAAGGTTTTTTTCTACATCTAATGGGATGATCATGTGGTTTTTGTCTTTCAGTATCTTTACATGGTGGATTCCATTTATTGGTTTATGTATGTTGAATAAGGTAGTTTTTTTAAGTTAGCTTCACTTCAGATTTTTCAACAACACCACACATATTTTTAATTGTTGAGAATTTCTTACAATGTGTTTTAATAATTTACCCCTACCTCTAATTCCTACCAGATCCATCTCCCTTTCTCATCCAACCTTAAGACTTCTTTTATTTTTTCAAAACCATCAAGTCCAGTTTGTACTATCCAAATAGTCTTAGATGCATATCCTTTTGCTGTAGCATGGTCTTATCTGAGGCAATAGTCTTAAAGAAAACTGATTTTCCCCCTTTCTGTCAGCCATTTGTTGCCAACTCTCCAGCAAGGGGTGGGATCTCTTGCCTACCTCTCTTCTCTGTGCTGAGATTTTGTCTGGCTTAAGCTTGTACAAATCTTGGGCATGCTGTCATAACTGCTGTGAGTTCATATGTGCAGCTGCCTTACTGTGTCTTTAAGACACTGCTTCCTCACAATCATATGCTGTCTCTGCATTTATTATCTATCTTCTCTTCTGAAATGATTTCTGAGACTTAGTAGAGAAACTGTATAATTCTTCTATTTGGAGTTGAGTAATATCTTAGTCTCTTCTACCTTGGCCAGTTGTAGATCTCTTTGTTAATTACTATTTATTGCAAATAAAAACTTCTCCAATGAGGAATGAGAGTTGTATTAACTTGTGGGTATAACCATAAGTCATTAGGAGTCCATTTAACAGAATAATCATATAGGGTCATCCTTTTGGGCCCTATGATAATATCAGTATGGAATTTATCTTATGAAGTGTGACTTAAATCTAAGTCAAAAGTTCCTGCTATGATTGCATCAATGGACATGTATTACCGGGCCAGACATTGCTATAGTTCAAGGAATTCACAGCCTGGCAAGATGGATGAATATTTTTCTCCTCCATTTGTATACATGGCACCTTCTGGTACTACCAAAGCTAGACAGTGGGGATGAAACGTCCAAGTGTTTTGCCCAATTTCTGTGACTCAAGTGCATGGTATCCTTGGTAACAGGGTCTTAACATCCAGTTTTCAAGGGTATGGAAGACCACTGGTAATTGTCCATAATATTTGGGGGCATATGACAGCTCATTTGCCAACATCTCCAAAATAAGTAACCCATTTCTAGCACTGCTCTTTATTTGTTAACCTGTAGGGCCAGGTCAAGTAGGGGTATTGCCACTTCATTAGATAATATTAACATTTTAATTCTTTTTATGTGTGTATTTATGTGTATATAAAGCTTCTACAGTAGTAGATTTCCATGAAGTTTTCAAAAGGCCCTTAGTATTATTTATCCCTCCTTTTATTCCCTACTCTACCTTTCCCTCCCCTCTTCAGCACCAATTTAATCTTTTTGATGCCATTTCCATTTTAACCCTTTATACCATTGTGTTCTATCTCCTCTCCCTTAGTCATTTACCACCCTATGAGAGTTATACATTTTCTGACTTCTGTGGATATTACAAACAAAACACACAAGTCTGAAGATTCAAGGCTGATATCCACAAACAAGAGAAGACATGCTACATTTGTCTTTCTGTGTCTGGTTACCTCACCAAGAATGATTGCTTCCAGCTCCATTAATTTTCCTGTGAATTTTGTAAGTTTGTTTTTCTTAAAAGTCAAATAATATCCAGTATTGTGTAAGTATACCACCATTTCACCATCCATTAGTCAGTTGGTGGACATCTAGGGTATTTCTACTTCCAAGGATCTGTGACTACAGTAGCAATGGACAGGGATGAGAATGTGTTATTCGAGTATGATATAGAGTCTTTTGAATATATGCCTAAGAGTATCATAGTTGGATAATGTAGCTGTATTTCTGTTTGGCATGATGCAGAATCTTCACTCTGATTTTCATAGTGGCTGCAAAAGTATTCACTCCCATTTGCAGTGAATAACTGTTCCTTTTCCCACACATTCAATTTTGTTTCCTTAAAAACATTCAAGTACTGCCTCAAGTACTGACAGAATGCTGTACCAAATTGGACAAGCAGGACACATAAGAAAGTCACTGCCGAGCTTTGACAAGACAAGGTAAGGCAGTCCTTCAAAATTCCTGTTTCACAGAAAAGTCTGTTAGATATTCTGTGCCTATAAGCTGAAGATGGATGCCCCAACATTGCAGAGGAACCAGGTAACTGTCCAAGTAGCCAGATGTCTCTGTCATTTCTATAGTTTTGGAAGTTGCTTGTTCTTCACTTCTTATTTACTCAGGTTTATTTCTTGCGTCTCTGATGGATTTGAAGATGAGATAGTTATAGTTACAGTTTTCTTTGTTACCAAATTCAGAAAAGAAATTCACAAAACAGATGTTAAGTATATGAAGCTGAGAGACATAAAAGCTTAAGCTGTTTATCTAAGAAAATGTTTTAAGGTCTAAAAAGATATTTCTAGGTTGGTAATACAATTTTTGTTTGAAAGTGAATTAGGTACATAACTTTGGACTCACCAAGATAGGATAGATTATATTTTCTCTGAGTTTGCTAAATACGAATGGACTGGATGTTGTGAATGTAATTCTTACTTTGTAATTGTTCTTATTGTATATAGCTTTACTTCATTAAAGTTAAAACCTTCCCTTTTTGGTATTTGGACAATACCTGATAATTATTCTTATTGTATATAGTTTTACTATGTTAGTGTTAAAACCGTTCCTTTTCATTTAGACAAATACGGGGATATGTTGTAGGATATTTGTTCTCACTGACACTCTGAGACTGACAATAAACTTTACTTTGAATCAGAAAAAAAAACATTCAAGTGCAAACTATGTTGGTCATATATTCTTGGAAAAGTAGCTTTCCTACCAGGTGCCACACCCTTAAAGAAAACTGATTCTCTCTCTCCTAACAGCTATCGATCGAGAATTGTTCCCAGACAGGGGTAAGACTTCATGCTTACTTCTCTTCTATGGAAAGATTTAGTGTGGCTTTAGCTTGTGGAGGTCTTATCCATGCTGAACTCACTGCTGAGGGTTCCTATGTGCAATTATTTTGTTATGTCCAGAAAACATCTTTCCCTATAGTTATCTCTGCCTCTGATCTTGTTTTTGTTGTTGTTTGTTGATTTTTTTCTTGAGACGGGATTTTTCTTTATAATATCCCTGACTATTCTAGGACTCACTTTGTAGATCAGCTGGCCTCCAACTCAGGAGATTCATCTGACTCTGCATGCTGAGTGCTGGGATTAAAGATATGCATCACCATCCCAAACTTCTCCCTCTGATTCTTAAAAACTTTTTGACCTCTCTTTACTCTGCTCTCTGAGCTTTAGGAAAAGAGGTGTGATTAAGACATCATATTTAGCCTGAGCATTCACAGTCTCTTACTCCCTATGACTCGACTAGTTATGGCTCTCTATATTAACTGCCATCTACCACAAAAACAAAATTCTCTAATGAAGGCTGATGTACACTTATCTATGGGTATAACAATAAGTCACTAGAAGTCTATTTAGTACTATGTTCATTTAGCAGAATAATAGTAGGATTCTCAACTAAGGTCTATGACTTGATTAGCCACTTGATTGGCTCTAGTAATGGTGCTAGATATGAGTTTCCACTTGTGGAGAAGGCATTAAGTCCAATGAGAAAGTGGTTGCCTAGACTCATGATGTTGTGCCACTGTTTCACCAGTGGACGTAACTTGATAGGTCAGTTTTTATTGTAATCTGAGGGTACATAGCTGGGTAATTATTAGGTGGTTGATAGGTAATTTAGAGTATACAGAGTTCTATACTCTCTGGTAGACCAGTTGCTGGAATCTAATAGTGGGGAGACCATAATGGCTAAGTGAATCACCTTGCCTAGTCATTGATGAAGACACTGATAAAGACAAGAACCTATAGATAACTTTTGCAAAAATGGTATAGTGTCCAATCCCTGCACTTAACTTACACTTACAGCTGAATGTCAAACCTGCTACTGGATCTAAGATAACCTTAAACTCTGAGTTTTTGCTTTTACTTAAATAAATTGTGCATAAAAGGATATTTTGGTGGCATCAAATTCATTCTACATTTGCTACAGTCATAATTGATTACACAAAGACATACACTAACAACTTATCCTTTCCTATCTATCAAGAAATGATGTAATAATATTTATTTTAGGTTCTCTATTATTAAAATGACATACAGAGGAAAATTCCAATGGCATGAATGAGTCACATACTATTAAAATGGAAATGTAAGATATCAAAAATTCTCACTTTATTTAACCTACTTATTTTGTAGTAAATGATGAATTTAAAGTGAAAATTATTAGAAATGTATTCTATAGTGAGAAACTTTTCTATCAAAAGAACTTTCTTCTTTGCCTTCAATTTATTCCTTGTGACTGGACATGTTTTCCAACTTGCTGGAGGCAAGTAAGACTGTCTGATGGTCCAAGGAGGTTGGTATAATTATGTAACAGAAAGAAAGATTGCCTGTTATTTTTGTAACCAGATACTATTTATCTTGTAATATCTTGGATATCAAATGGAAACTTGTGCTTCTTTACATTATTTTCTTGGGATGAGGTTGATTCATTTATTCATTGAGCAAGATACATTGAATCTCTATGGTTTCTTTGGCATCACATCTAAGACTGTCTTTCCAAAATAGAAGCAAATGGTAGAGAGCAATAATATAGCTAAAACAATTTAATAGGTAATCCTCCTGACATTGGTAATTGACTTGCACAAAACATTTTCTTTCAAACAGGGGTCAAGACCAGGCTGGAGAAACCCAAAGAAACAGCTGACATGAACAAGGGGGAGATCATGGACCCCAGAGTGATAGCTGGGAAACCAGCATAAGACCAACCCAGACCTCCTGAACATGGGTGTCAGTGAGGAGACCTGGGCAGTCTGTGGGGCCTCAGGCAGTGGATCAGTATTTATCCCTAGTGTACGAATGGACTTTGGGAGTCCATTCCACATAGAGGGATACTCTCTCAGCATAGACACTTGGGGCAGGGCCTAGGCCCTGCTCCAAATGATGTGACAGATTTTCAAGATTCCCCATGGAAGGCCTCACTCTCCTTGGGGAACAGAAAGAGGATGGGAAAGGGGGCAGGGAAGGAGGGGAGGGAGAGGGAACTGGGATTGACATGTAAAACGAGATTGTTTCTAATTTAAATAAAAAATAAAAAATAAAAAATTTCTTTCTTCTCTCTGTTCAGTCCCAAGGACTTATTTGGCTACTCATATTTCTTCTTATCATTCTTTGTCTATTCACTGGTGGAATAGTACATCCATTAAAACTTTACAACTCTATCTTTTCACGTCCATAGCTGAAGACAGTAAAGTGGCATATCTGAACAGTTCATAGATATTGATATGATCTCCATTGCAGAAATGCTTAGACCTAGCTCTTGTTTTGTATTTCTGTTTTGAAGTGATCTTCTGAAATGCACCCAAAGGTCTTCAAGACCTTTATAGGCAGAATTTTCTAAAAACACTGCAGATTATTGCATCTGTTCACTTTTTAATTTATTCAACAAAAGTAAGGGTTGATTTTATGTAGCCATTGTTATAGGTAAATAACATAAAATGATTTTTAAAACATTCATCTTGGCCTTCAGGGTATGTACAGTAATTCATTTATTCATTTAGTGCGTGTCACATACATTTATAGCAATATTCTAACTGGAAGTCAGCTGTGAGGATGGAACCACTTGATACTCAATAACAAAGTACAAAAGAACGAAAATAAGCACTGATTCTGTGCTACAGATCAAAGATTTAAAAAAGCAATTTTATTTGAAATTAATGATGTTGCACAGAAAAATACACACTTTTCCAACTATGTAGCTGAAACATTTGAAAACACTTATTAGTACTATAGTCCAGGTGTTTTCATGCCTTAAAAAATTTGATTTTGGGATTTGTATCACAAAAATTTTACTTAAAGAAAGACATTTAAAAAAAATACAGCGTTCTGCTATTAACTACTCTATTTTGGAATCTGATATCAAAGGCTTTGTAAGGAGGGTATGTGGATGTACATTGCAATACACTTATGCTATTTGAAATCAAAATCCTCAATCAACATTAATTAGGTGGTATTATGCTGTAATTTCTGAATGCATGCACAATGCGTAATCTTCTAAATTGTGCATAATTTTCCTTTTCTTTTGAATTTTGACATGATGCCTTACCTAATATATATTAAATTGAGAGGAGTTAATTTTGCATTCAGGACATTCAAACATTAGATTATTCTTCATATTTTCATGTATCACTTGCAAAGTTTGTGTCTTTATGGAAAACTTGATCTTTATCATTCTTTTCATCAGATACACTCCAAGGGCCTTTGATAACAAGCTTAAAACTGCTCATTTTGGTCTTTATTCATTTCTCATGAATTCTAAACCACATTTAATTACACCTGACAGAAAAGCTTTGTGTGCTAATGTTCTTCTGGTTGACCCACCATGAATTCCTGCTAAAATTTTAATAAGCCTTGGAGACAATTCTCTAGAGTACTCCCCAGAATGTTTCCTGGACACCAGTGATGCGAGGGTATGCCATCCCATTGATGGCTGTCCCAGAGCACCCCAGGATGAACACTCTGGTTCACTGAGAGCTGTGCATGGACTATGATGCTACTATAAATGGCTGAAATGTGATGCAGCTTCCCTTGCAACTTCCTCCAACTCAGCCTAATGGAGATTAAGGTCCATTAAGAGCTCTTTGCTGCATGTGCCATTTCTATCGATCAGATTGACTCATTCTGTTTTAGCCAATGATCCTATTACAAAAGCTGCCTGCTTCCAGTGTTTTACCGGCACAGGGAAGCCTGCAAATTCTCTGTGCTGTAATGGACAATCTAGGGAAAGGTATCACTAGAGTTGTGGTTTTTAGCCCCCTGTTGAACATCAGCTGCAGTATATAATTCTTCAAAAGTTTTCAGGGGTTATCATTCATGCTCTTACTTAGTTTATGGGTACAGGTTAATTCTTTGTAATTCATTTTAAAAATAGACATTTGCTTATGAAGCTATGTTAACTGTGATGTGGATTTAGCAGAGTAAAGCATGAACAATGTTATAGAGTAAAAATGAGGTTTCTCTGAGTTGGAAAATCTATGAAGGAACCACCTGGAAAGCAGAATATTTGGTTGTAATTATGCCAGGCTGTGTTTCATTAATAGTGATCTTAGTAAAAAGGAGTCATTAAATAAGTATAGACATTATTGCTCTGGTGATCAAATGGCATGTGAAATGATGGATTGTATAGATAATGGAAGAAGTGGACCCCCTAAAAAGGGTTGATAGGAAAGGACAGGAGGGAAGAAGGAAGGATAAGAGCAGAGAAAATAAATGTGGCTTGCACAACACAGAAGCCCTTCCCTGACAGAATTTCATCACATCACATAAATATGTGGCATGATGTTAGGGTCTTTAATTTGGAAAACACTTAATATTCCAAAAGCAACTTTGTACACGTGATATAAAAACTTAGCTGACATTTACTGAAAATCTATATGATACTAGATTTTAACATGGAATACGTTTAAACAATTCTGGAAATTTTATTGCAAACCTTTTTTAACAATTCTAGAAATAGTACCACTATTTTCAGTTTTAGATGGATAAATAAGACAGAAAAGTCAAATTACTTGGCTAAAGTCTTCAACATGGTGCAGCATGTTTTCAATGCAAGCCTTACTACTTCCAAAGGCAACTTCTCTTTCTCTTCCCTTGCCCACCTTACTCATCCTTCAGTCTGAGTGTCACTCCATATGTCTGGAGTTATTCCATAGCAGTAATCAGTGGGTGGGATATCATGTTCACTCCAGAGCTGCTATCCACTTATAGGTAAGGCAAGTGGGTGACCTTATCATCAGGACCAGAACCCCAGTGGCCTGATAAACCATGACAATGTCTTGTGCTGTGTTACAATTAGGAGTCAAAGAGAGCCACAGACTGCTTATCATTCTTTTCATGCTATTCAGAAACTATAAAAGTGTCATTTAGAGCTATATTTATTGTATGTAACTAGAATTCTGATTTTTATAGTACTGTTTTTTTCTCTGTTGTCTAAAACCCTCTTTGTACTATGATAGAGTATGATATTCATTGTGATTTCTTAATGACGTAAATGGAATAATGATGTAAATGATGTAAATGGAACATACAACACAAGGAAAGCTTCTTTTCTTTAGAGTTTTACTTATTTTGAGACAATAAAAATTCACTGACTTGTGTTTTACATGTCTAGAAAATCCATTATATTTCATTTTAGTGAGTTCTAAAGGTGGTATTGATGTGACCTATGCCCCCAAATCTCCCATTCAGTTTGAGAACAAAGAGAAAAATAATATTGTAATAAATTTGAGCATAAATTTCACTGGACTGTTTTAGAAACCCAATCTTTTAAGATTTGGAAATGGAGTCATTTCAGTTTTATGTGGTTCAATGAGCATATTTTATGTTTTGTGCCAATGTGCCTTAATTTAATTGTAAATATATGAGAACTTTCTATTAAAATTGACTGAATACACCCAATGAAAAGGAAAAGGAAATAAAGACACAAAATACTCTCAAATAGAAAATGGTGTAGTAATATTTAGATTCCAAGAAATTCTTACTATAAAATGTTCCGGTGTACCTATATCTTCACATCCCATAGCCCAACTTCTTTATGGCAGTTCTTATGCTAATTTACATACGGCATGAAAAGGGGTTTAAAAGCACAAGGAGGGTAAAGTCTTACTCCATACATTTGAAAAGTTTATATTTTATTTCTGGCAGATGTGCCTCTTATAGGAATAATGAATTGCTAATATAAGCAAATGAAAATTTGGCTTGGGAAATGAGCCAATATCATCCAAGCATTTTCCTTAGAAACAATAGTTGACTGATCTGAACTATTAAGTTTTGTAAGAGCTTTTAAAAAATGTGCCATTTACATTTATTGACTATAAATAGAACATATTTTGCTTATTTCCTTATGTCTGTATAATATTTCAAGATAGTGCTTGAAACACTCTTATGACACTGTATTTCGGGTTTTGAGAATTCTAAATGATCATGCCTTTTTTTCTCTTAAAATTATATTTTTTTATTAAAGGATAGCTATTTACCTTGTATATGTTGGATGGTAGTGAAACCTCAGAATCTAGATAATCTTCAATGCTGTAAATGAGTAGATTTATAGATAGGAGTGGTACATTTAAATTTTAAAAATTTAGGAATAAAATTAGCAGACTTATTTCTCCCTTGCCCCTGGATGAATGTCTGTGCAGTTCCCTTAACAACTATGGATTCACTAAGATAATTAAAAGTGTGTAGTTGTTTCTAAGTATAAAAGAAGTCATGTCATGGCACCTTCACCTTGTCCATTGCAACGGTGACAACTCAGGACTTCACTGTTTATGAGAGCTGCTTTATCTCTAGATGAAGGTGCTGCAGATGGGAAGCTGCAGGGGGCAATGAGGTCTGGCTGACTTCTTCTCCGTCTGGCACTTCTCTGTGTCCTACTGTGCAGTGCTTCTCAGGACTGGTTGGTTCTTCCTGGGTTGGAGCCAGAGACAGCAGGCAAGGTGAAGTCCCCAGAAGGGCTTGCATAACCTGCACAGTTGTAATCTGGAGCAGAGGTTCCTATAGCTTTGGAGAGTTTAACTGTGAAATGGATGTAAAGCATGCTTTCTCACAGAAATAGCCTGACAGCTTGTGGGATGCTAAGAACACTTCTGCTACCATAGGTAGTTCTTGGTCTTGAAGCTCAAAACCCATAAGAGAACTCTGCACAGGGTTACAATGGAGAGGGGGTGGTGATATTATCTTTACAAGGGCAGAACACTGATCTAGTACCAATTCCAATGCAAGGGTTTTTGTTGTTGTAATTTTTTCTTTTTGGCATTTATCAGTCTTTCATCTGATATATTCACAAAACTAGCCTGACAGCTTGGAGCAGAAGAGAGAATCAAGAGAAGTCATCCTTGAAGACTGTGTGACCTTCCTCATTCATTTTCCCAGAAACAAATTATCTACTCACTTCCCCCAGATTTTAAAGAGGCGGGCAATGTGGAAAGAATTCACAAAACCTCAATATCCAATAGCTAATGACTGGGGGTGGGACCAAGGCATGGCTAGAAGAGGAAAATTTTCTGTAAACATACAGTCTTTAGTCTCAGTAGGAAGGGGCCTCGCCATCTGAATTTCCAAGTCCTGTAGGTGATGTCGACACTCAAATTTCAGGACAGTGGAATCAGAGAAAATAATTCCTTTCTTTGCTTCTGCATTGCTTATGTACTAATATGTACAGATTTTGCCCCAAGTCCTTTTGTAGGTAGCTTGCTGTTACTGAGAACAGTTTAATTTGAAGAGCACCCATTTCTAACCCATAAAGAAAACTGTCTTTTAGAAAGATAAGCCTGTACCAATGAACTGAATGTATTTGTGTCTACACTGAAATGACAACATGAACTAATTGGACTTTAAGCTCAAAAAAAAAAAAAGAACAACAACAACAAAAAACCCTAAAACTTCAACCTACTGGCAAGACTTTGTGAAGTATTAAGAGAGAAAAAAGATTGTTGGAAGTTTTGCTAAAGAAATAATTAATCTGTCCTCTTATGTACTTTAAAATTTGTTCTGTGCTGAAGTGAAGCATCATGCCAACCTGCATGCTTATAGATCTACTTTTCCTAAATTGGGTTTCAGTATCATATTAGTGGCCAACAGTGAATAGTCTACAAATGCTACAAAATGTGTTTGTGTTTTCCATGAGAATAGCATTGAAGAAATTGCCTATGCTATTCCTTACTTACCTATTTCTAAGAGTCAGAATGGTGTATTTTTTCTAATCCTCTGCAGAAATATATCTCCTTGCCACCTATCTACCCATTTTTAAAACCCAATTTCCAAAAAGGGCCTTAACACAAAGTATCTGTGATGATAACAGTAGAAAGTAGAAACACTTTATTTTTAATTTTTATCATATGAAAACAGAAAACCATCAGCTAAGTACATTTCTGGCTTTGTGTTTCAGACTGGTTTAAATGCTCTTTGCTAAGAACAGGCCTTAATGTAATGCAACTGGTCTCTTTCCAACAGATCTTGACACAGACTGATCCATAGGGAAGAATATGAGGCTTAGGGAGAAGACAGCAACCCAAAAGCTAAAGAGAGGGAATCGGAACCAGAGTGGTGCTACACACCTGTGTCCAAGAACCAAGAAGGCTGAAACAGGACGACTTCCAAACTTAAGACTAGCACGCACAGTATAGTGAGTTACTAACCATCCTAGGCTACATGGAAGAACTGTCTTGGGGCTGGGAATGGCTCAGCAAGTGAAATGCTTCACTGCATTTTGAATCTATCTATCTGTTGATAGCCATCTTGGCTGGTTCCATGCCCTGGGTATTGCAAGCATGCAGCTGTAAATATGGATGTGCAAGCACCTCTGTGTCTTTATTTTCATGTATCATGTTGACAACCTTGTAGGGTACCACACTGTGCCTGGAGTTCTCTAGTGGACTCTCTGTTGCCTCTCCTACTTGTTTTTCCCCTGAAGCATATCCTCTGTGATTCACCCTTTTCCTAAGCCCACTGAGAGACATGGGCTGTATCTGTATATTTGCAGATCTCTGGTCAGGAATTCCCTCTGTCCTTCTATATGGCCAGGCTAACCAAAAGTTGCCCTGACTCTTGAAAATTTAACACTTACATTGGTATATGACCAGACACATCCCTGTGTGTTGTTGTTGTCTGTTCTCAGCTGTATTCATAAGCTGCTTTATAATGAATAATCCAAGGATTTCTAATTCCTTACCTCTGAGTGCAGTGTCTATGGACATGCTCCTCTCCTTTTTCTGTATATGTGCTTTTGTACATCCTTCATAGCAGATTTCCTATGTGACTCAGCCACATCTTTTCTTTATGGCTTTCTATTGCTTAGGAATTTATCTCAGTTTCTGTAGTCAAATGTGCACATATTTAACTTATTGTTTAAGTAGATATGAATAATCTTAATTTTAGGTTTCTATAACTAAGAACAATATGTAAATATAATAAACCTCTATATCTAAAATGTGATTTACAAACACTTCCTAGTACTTTAACATTTCACTCAGGGATATGGGAGGTGTGGCACATGCTTTAATCATGATGACATGGATATTTACTTGTCATTATAGAATGCTTTTAGAGTTAAGTCAATTTTCTTTAAGGAAAAGTTGTTTTAACATATACTCACTTCTAAGTAATAAAGGAGACCCATGTGAAACATGGACTTATTCTTTTCACCTATAAATACTTATTCCCATAAATGTACAAATTAGAGAGATATTTAAGCTCTGGGAGAGAAACCCAGTAGAATACCAACTTCTGTATTTGCAACTCTCCTTGCTGTGGTCACTTTTAATCATGGCAAGCATTGCACTCTCAAGATGTTGAGGAATGTGGCAAATCTGTCATGGAGACAGTGGTGAAGCTCACACTTCTCCACCATGGCTTCCATGGTCTCTCTATCTCCACCTCACTCAGTGTGTATCACTTGTTTTCCTGGAATCTCCCTTCCCTTTCTCCCTCCTCTGTTTTCCTTATTCCCAGCCTCATTTTCCCCTGCCTCCTTTTAATTTTTCACCATCTTTCCTCTCCGTCCCTTGCTCATTTCCTTCACATTTTGCACTCCTACTTTCTCTTTCTTCTTCATTTTTTAATCTTTAGTAAACAAGTTTCTCAGTTTTCTTCTTTCACTCATTCTATTACATGTATTAGCACAACAGCAACAACCCAAATTTCCTCTAGAAAACAGGTGGGGGCATAGCCTTGGACAGCTTATTCTTTAATGCCTTTGTTCCTGTCACATACAATGATGCTGTCATTCTGTTCAGACCCATAATGCAACCTGTAGGTTTTGTCAGATGTGACATTTTCAGTGGTGAATGTATAGAAGGCAGGAACAAATTGAGCTTCTTCTGCTGTCCTGGGACCTATTTGTACAAAGAAGCACTTAGAGCCTGTCTAGATGATCCCACTATTAGACACAAATTGGGAACAAGCGTATAACTAAGGCTCATGATTTACAGCAGGAAACATTAACTCTGCTTCTTGGTGTGATCTGTTTAGAGAGTGGCCCTATGGACACAAGACATGATTTAACATACACACTGTGATGACACCATCACCATCATGATGTAAATGCAAACTTTGAGCGGATGCATAAAGTCATAGTTAAGGACAAGGATTTGGCATCTCACAGAGTTACATTCCAGTCTTGACTCTACTTCTTCCTGGAGACTTTCAGTTAGTTATATAACCCTTAGGCAGCTCAGTGAGGGTAGAATGTGATCACCTCTCCTAAAGTACTATGGATACATTTATTGATGAAACATGGCACTGTGTCTGTGAAGCCATCATTTTGCTTTGGCCTGGGAATGTCATAGCAGAAACTATGGGGTTCCCATCCTCTGATTCTTGGTAGAGTACAACCTCCTGTCTCCACACTCATGACACCTGCTGCACACCCCAGTTTTTTGTGCCTGGCTATCTGGTACTTTTCTCTTAGCACAAAGAGACAAAGCATCAGGGCTATTGGTCTGGAAGATTTCACATTTTGCCAGGGAATAAAGGACACACAAACAAATAAATCATCCTGACTGTTCAACATTAAGCTGTTTAACTGTTAAGAAAATAAAGTTGTTGGATGGGCAGCATAGCAGTCAGCCTGGGCAGCTTGCTGTTTTTCTGTAACAATTCCAAAAGCGTATGCAAATTCATGTTTGTTTAACTAACAGAGAAGAATACAGGCTGGACAGCCACGAACATGGCCAGAATGTGAATCTGGGTTCTGGACTGATTTCTGAACATGAGAAGAAACAATTTCTGTATAAAATTCTTCTCTTTTTTCCCAGAAAGTGGACTCTATAAATGTTCTAAGCTGAGGTTTGTCAGGTCCCCGGCAGAATGTTCTCTACCCTAGATGTATTTTATTAAATAGCCAACATCACACATAATGTCAGGTAGTTGAGAATTTTCTGGGATTCCTGTGCTTCAGCTTTCAGGCTATGCTGTGAGTTCTTCCTTTCTTCCTTCTTTCCTTCCTTCCTTCCTCTCTCTCTCTCTCTCTCTCTCTCTCTCTCTCTCTCTCTCTCTCTCTCTCTCTCTCTCTCTCTCCTCCCTCTCTCCCTTCCTTCCTTCCCCTCCCCTCTCTCTTTCTTGATCTTTGCTTCCTTTCTTCTTCTCTCATGGAAGTCTCCAGGGACTACTTCCACTCCTCCTCCTTCTCTTCCCCCACTGCTGTGAACTCTTTTTATGTTATACCTGTTGGTTTCACTGAAGGTGTGCTATGAGCACAAAGCTGAGTGATAGTAGATGAGAACAGATGTTCTCATCCTCTAGTAAACTACCTTGGGTTTCCAATATGGACTGTTCACATATGTGGCCATGTCTCTTGTCTCCTCACCTTGGCTTCCTTTGTGTCATGTTTTTAAAACTCTCATTCCAGCTTTTCTGTCTTCAAAAGCCAGAATATCTGAGTCTGTTCCCTCTGCTTCTCTAGTGCATGATGCTCTCAGAACACTGATTGTCTCCTCAGATCTTTGTTTCTCTAAGCTTCTTCATCTTCTCTGGAATTCCACCTAAAGGGTTGGGAGTCCTGGGACTCTGTTGAGGGCATCGATGGGGAAGCTGTTGAAGCATTTGCCCAAAATGTTTAGAAGGAAGAGATGGTTTGCATCATTTTTGCTTAGTGTAAATTTTATATTTCTACCATCGTCACCAGAACAAATGTGAATTTTGGTTCTGAATGGATTTCTGAACACGAGAAGAAACAATTTCTCTATAAACTGACTGCAAATTCCTTTATTTACCAGACCAAACACTGTTGATCAAGGAGCTGTCAGGAATTAGGTTAGGGTTAGGATATGGATCAACATTTCCAACTAATTCCAATTAATTAGTTTGAATCATTTTGAACATACACAGGGATTATTAATTTTTGCATTCAACCAACCACTGATGAAAATATTTGAAAAAATGATGTTTGATTTGAACATGTATAGATATTTTTGACATTCTTTAAATAGGACAGTATAACAGCTATCCATATCATGTATACATTGTATTAACTACTATTAGTAATGTAAATGTGATTTGAAGCATAGGGGCAGACATGTGTAGGTTCTATGCAGTAGTATGTCATTTTATATAAGGGATTCATACATAAATATCTTGGTATCCTCAGAAGTTCTATGGCTGATTCTATGATACTGGGGTGTTCGTGTCAGGGGTAGGCAGAGTGTTTTATAACACCAGGATTAGTCCTCCACAGAAGATAATAAAATACTTCAGCTGGATTCAAAAGTAAAACATGACAACATTCTCTATAGATCTAGGTATTAAAAGAATATGAAAACCTGAAATGCAGTCTTTTTCTGATCAGGTCCTTGCCCTTGACACCATGTAGTACCACAGGACCTTCGCAAAGATTCCAGTGTTTCAGTCTATCAGTAAGCTGTATTGGTAAGGTCTTTCAAGGGGTGGGGGCTTTGTAACCATATTTGATAATTTCTTGAGCATCCTGATTTTCTCTGCAATGACATGGTGGTGCTAAGATGGGAATTTGAGGCTTATCTTTTGTTTTTCCTAATTTGTAATCTGAAATAGAGTTCAAAGGAAATAAATTTCTATGCAAGTTTAAAGATGGACCAAATAAAGCACGTATATATTAAATCACTCACTTTGGTGCATCCGCCATAATGTAAAACATTTTTCCCTTTGTCCTGCACTTTCAGTTAAAGCAGTTGAAGCAAAATACCAGAAAACAAAATGGAAACAGTTTTTTGTTTTTTGCCATCAAAACAAGTTCAGTGTACATCCTTTGATCAAAACAAAATCAAACCAAACTCTCATTTATTCCACTTCACAATAAATGCTGGTATTCTAGATGACAACATTCAGTAACTATATAATTTTCAAACACAAAAGAATTTATTATATTTATGTTATGATTTCCATAAAGAGATGGGAAAATGAACTGTAATCCAAATCAGGAAGATTTCATTAAACCTAAAATTTAAAATTCTTCCCATACATTACTTGTTGGAAGTATCTTTTAGTAGTAAAATTTTACTGTGGCATGAAAATTGAAGAAACTTTTAAAAATTCTTAAGTACCTATGTTACTTATCACATTATACATATACATGTGGATATACACACATATAGTATATGTCAAGCATATGCATGGTATATATATGTCAAACACACAGGATATACACACAAATATTAAGAGTTGCATATACATAGACTGAATTTCAGCAGACTTGAGACATTATATTGGATAAATTTGAAACAATGGACTTATCAAAAAGAAAATGCTCATTTTAGTTTACAGTTTGAGGGACTCCAGTCTATCTTTGTTAGTCTCAATTATTTTTGGGTCTTTGGAAATATATAAGTAGGAAGGAAAGGCAGGAAGAGACTCGGGTCTTTTTTTTTTTTTTAACCCCAGTGCAGTTTCCCCTTTGTCCTATCTTTCTAGTCCCCCCTCTCCCTGCCCTCACTCCCCAATCCACTCTTCCTCTGTTTCTGCTCAGGAAAGGACAGGTCTTCTATGGATATCAAGAAAACATAGCACATCAAGTTGCTGTAAGACTAAGCACCTCCCCATGTATTAAGGCAGGGCAAGGTGACCCAGTAGGAGGAGTAGGGTCCTAAAAACCAGTAAAAGAGTTTGAGACTGCTCCTGTTCTCACTGCTAGGATTTCCACAGGAGTACCAAGCTACACATCTGTAACATAAATGCAAAGTGCCTAGGTCAGTTCTATGCAGGCTCCCTGGTTGGATCAGTCTCCGTGAGCCCCTAGGAACCCAAGTTAATTGATTCTGTGAGTTTTCTTGAGGTGTCATTGACCTCTCTGGCTCCTAAAATCCCTCCACCCCCTCTCCTGCAGGATTCCCCAGACTTTGCCTAATGTTTGGCTGTGGGTCTGTATCTGTTTCCATCAGTTGCTGGATGAAGCTACTCTGATGACAATTGGACTAGACACCAATCTATGAGTATAGTAGAATATTATTAAACACCATTACACTGACATTTCCCCCTTCTAGTCATGTTTGCTTCTATTCTAGATGTCTGGGTTATTCAGTCTGTGGGTCTTGGTGCTCCAGGTAGTGTCAGAGGTGGGCTTACTCTCCTGCCATGGGTTTTAGCTAGACCAGTCATTTATTGGTTGGCCACTCCCACAATCCCTACGCCATCCTTACCCCAGCACATCCCATAGTGAGGACAGATTGTAGGTCAAAGGTTGTGTGGCTAGGTTGGTTTCCCACACCCTTCATTTGAAGTCTTGTCTGGTCACAGGAGATGGCCAGTGAGACTGAATATCACATGTTATAAAAACCCAGAGATAGATATTGAGGTTCAAGCTAAAGATCAGAAAATCAAAACACCAGAGACCTCTTACCTTTACCAATCTGAAAGGAGGCATCCTATCTTCAACGCAGCTGAAGACTAATTGCCTAAGATGAATGTTAGCTCTGAGACCCTGCTTCTGTCTTTTATAACTCTCTATTAAAGGCTTGCACCACCACCTCCCAGCTTCTATGGCTAACTAGTATGGCTGCTGGGATTAAAGGTGTGTACCTCCACTACCTGGCCTCTATGGCTGTGGCTAGCTTTGCATTCTGATCTCCAGGCAAGCTTTATTAGATAATAAACAATCTATCACCACAAGACTGGAATCTTATAATCTTCAGGGGCATACGCCTAATGACACAAATAATTCTCATTACATCCCACCTTTTAAAGCAGACATGATGTCCCAGATGCCACCCTGGAGATGAAACTTCAAAATACTCCCTTTGGGAACACTCAAGACACACAGTATAGTAGATGGTATGTATACACTACTTTGGAATGAGCAATATATGTCAGCTTTGCCAACCACTTTGTCTTTTAAATTAGATATGCCAATGGCAGGCAATATTAATTGACTCAAGATAAACACCGTGACTCTGTCTGTTGGGTACTCTGCAAACTGTTGGAATCTCGGTTAAGGGCCAGCCCCAATCTGGTGGTAATGGATCTAGTTTGTCAAGTCCAGCATAAATCCTTCATCTGAGGTGGTCTCATCAGGACTATGCTCCATCTCTCCAGACTGTGTTTGGTTTTACATTTTTATAAGAATGGTCACTGAACAATGTTCATGTACAGGGCGAAGACTGGGGACGTTGAAACATTTTCACATTGGAAGCTTAGAAGACAAAAATCACTTACCTATGTAGCTTTTGAAAATCAGTAATATATAATAATTTCAGAAAGATGAACACAAGAAAACAAAAGTACCTGTTGTGAAATTCCATTCATTAAAATTCTGGAATTGTGGCTATACAGCCATTTAATGCAGCTCCAGGAAGAATGAGAGTAAATGCTAAGTCTATGTACAAATCCAGAGATGAGGGCTTGAAAGACCACATGATATATTGTTTAATTAAGAAATGAGTCAAATTCTGCAATGATATCCCCACTATGATTTCCTGTGCCCTCAACATCATCTTTTCTGTGGGCTTTGCTGGTTTAGTATCCCACTGCAATCTCTGGAGATTTCACTTTCTAAATTATCCTATCAAAGTAATGTGTACTGACCTGACAGACAGTCTCAAGAACTGAAGCTGAGGATTCCAGAAGCAAGGACCTAAGTGAGATTATGAGGAATATACTGAGTTCCTGGAAGTTTTGGTACTTAGATCCAAACTAATTCCAAGGTGCTGGGCAATTTCATTCATTACAACACAGGTGGCAGATTTCATAAGAGAGAGATGATGAATTGTATATATTCCTACCCTGGCTAACCTTTCAAAGTGAGCAGTTAAATAATGGCTATTTTTAAAAAGTGGACAAAATTAATTCTGTAAAAAAAAAATCAATCAATCAATACCAGAATAGTACTTTATCTGGATCTCAGAATACTTAGGACTATCCTGGGCAGCACATATGAAGAAATGCTATATGAAGTTCCAGTTGTAAACTTGGTCAAGTTAATGTTCAACAAGAAAAGATGAACAGTAGCAGCGGTTCCGAAGCACACACCAAAAGCACACAGGTTTATGAATGTGTGCATGCACACATAGAGCTTGGATTTCTAAGCACTCTCAAGAACAAGGGTCTATACTATATTTTCTCCAGGAGGATTTCCTGCATTCAGATAGGATCATCTGGAAGCATGTGAGTGTATAATTTACCAGTGTTTGACTTGGGATGCAGGACACTGGCAGGCTGATTCTTTGTGAAGTTCTTCTGTCGGATGTTGACAATTGAGGATTAGAGAAATAGAACTTTCAGGAAGTAAGTTAAGTTTCCCCTTTTGAACTGCATAGATCTTGGAAGCAAGACAAGAAGAGAACTGTTTTAGTGGCTGTGACTTTGGGGCAAATACTTCATCCTCCATGTCTAGCTTTTATGAAGCCTTTTTCTGCATATTTTCATATTTTAACTCGTTCTTTTTCCAGAAAAATCCAGTGTATTTTGGAGGGCATAATGTTTCTCATTTATAAGAAGATGGTTAAACTTGGAAAAGATAAATATCAGATCATTGCAAAAAGCTGCTGAAATTCAGGTCTTCTTTTTCAATTTTCTTTTTCAAATCTTTGCAGCCTTATTGCTCTTAGATGCAGAACTTTTCCCTTCTGTTCACATTAGGTACAGCTATTTCAAGCTGGCATAGCAGTTTAAATTGCCACTGGGAAAGCCGATAGCTGCAAAGAGGAAGTAAGCGGATGTGACAACTCTGACCTCAACATTAATTATGCATCAAGTGGTAAACAGCAAGCCAAGGCAGAGCCATGGGCATTCATATGGGATGCATATCTCATTGTAATAGTTGACCTTTAGTCTCGGTAGGCATATTCCTACCTATAAATTATTCTCAAAAGAACTTGGTTCTCATTGTGACCCCTCCAGGAAGATGGAAGTCTCTCTAGTTTTCTGAAGACTGACCTAGAATATTTTGTTTGGTGATTGTTACTTTAACCTGCTAAAAGAAACTCAGTGGTCCTATTCAATCACTGAAAGTCAAACTATCTGGGAGGACTTGGCTCAGGATCCCTAGGAAAGTTGTTCCAGTTCACACACATCTGACACAGCTTGATATGCCACTCTCATTAGGATTCTGCTTGGTTTTCTTTTTGAACATAAATAGGGGCAAAGATATTTCAAATCAGACTGCATAAGCAAGCCTTTCTAAAGTGTACTGAATTATCATATTAACTATGATGTCCCCCATACCAAATCTATTTGTTTTTTCAGAGCCAAAGAAGATATTATGGAAAAGTCAAACCCCAATGAGTCAAGACATTTACGTCAGTGTCTAATGGCTTCATTGTGACAGGAAGGGGGGAAAAAGACATTTGAACCAGAGGTAAAGACCAAAGCAAAGAAACAAGTCCATAAAAAACAAACAAACAAACAAACAAACCCCCCCACGAAAACCTTGTTTGCTCTGTCATGAAAACACATGCTTAGGTTTTCAGACTAACCTTAGGAAATAATGTTTTATATTTTTCAGCTTTCTGAGATGGAAAAACAGGAAATTCTCATCCTGCTCAAAATGTTGAATTTTTATTTCATCTCTAGGATTCCACTTTTGTTTGAATTGAAAAATTGTATCCTGTAATTTGTTTTAATTTACTTTCAGCTAACATGCCACATTTATACAGTAAGTGCATAATATCACATGTAATATATGCTAAGAAATAGAAAAATATTTGTAGATTTAACTGTTTGCCATTTTATAAAGCAAGTAAAAAAAGAAATCTTCAGAGATTATCCTTACTGATTTTCCAAGTTGACTAGAAATATATCTTATTAATATTTTCCCCCAACTGGGAGTCATGTGATTCATATTATTTATATTTTAGATAGTGCTTCCCCTTGGCTGTTTCTGGACATCTCATCCCCAAATGGAATCATACACCAGACACTGTTGATTTTCTCTTGGAAATGAATTTTTAACCTCTCTTTTTCTTGCTGCTGAGATTCAAATTTCCTTTAATCTTTGGAATGCTTCCAGTAGTTTCCTCCCTTCTGGTTTTACTCTTAGGTTTTCCAACTCTAGAGCACCTCAAATTGCTGCTGAGCTTTCGTTTTCAGAGACAAATATGTCATGTTATATCTCACAGAAAGCTCTTCTGAATCTCTCCCCGCTTCTGTGGATTTGCCAAAACCTCCAGAATCATGAAAACAATAAAAGAGTTAACAAGAGTTCCTTACAATCATCTAACAGATTGCAAAGTGTTCATGTGTCATTGTAGTAGGCACATACTGAAAACTAATTTGAAAAATTAATTCTGATTCCCAAATGACTTGTGATACTAGTATTGAAAAACTTTTTGTGTGACTCTACCATTCACATTATCAAATCTTTGGTAAAGTATTTCTTCAGATCTTTGGATGATGTTATTTTTGCCGATACATAATGATATATTATATATAATATTAAAGTTCTCTCTCAAATTAGGAACAAAGAAAACTTGCTCATTTTTTCCAGCCTGATTGAAGGTCAAACAATGCAGTACTTGCTGTGTGCATAGATCTTGGAAGTGTGTGACTGTGGTACAATAAGAGGAACATGAGCCACTTCATAAACACTATGAGATAATAAGCTATCCTCTGGGGTGGGGGGATATTTAGGTTTCCATATCATACAATACATCACAATCATTTCTAGATTGCTGAAATTTTTACTTTAAAAGGTTAGGCTTTCAAACTTAGGAGAAAACATCAGAGACCATCCTTAATGTCTTGGAACAGAGAAATGTTTCAGAGGTAGCACAGATAATACCAACTTCAAAAGAAAAAATGGTCAGTTTACTTATTACACTAAGATACAAGTCTGGTTCATTAACTTTGACTATAACTAAGGACCAGGCAGATGGCTCACTAGGTAAAGTGTGTGCTATGAATGCATGAGAAATTGAGTTAAATCCTACAACTCATGTTAACAATCTGGAGCTGATGGCAAGTGCCTGTAGTCTCACAGCTGATTTGTAGTGGCAGGTGGTTTTCTAGGGATTGCTGGGCAGTCAGCCTAAACTAATGGAGCTTTAGGTCAACGAAAGACTCTGTTCAAGGCAACAAGGGGGGATGTCTTCTTAGGCGTGACACCTGAGGTTGACCACACACACACACACACACACACACACACACACACACACACACACACTTGCACACATATGGACACCTATGTATGCATATACCACAGAGAGGAGAAAGAAAATCACCATAAATAAAGTGTTCTCATTTGACAAAGAAAGTTAGCAAAACATAAATAAACATATCCATTTTATTTATAAATATTGATGTCAAAATCTATTGTAAAATGCTAGCACTTTGAATTCCACACTATGTTAGAAGACAAATGCCTCCCATAGCAGCTCTCTAAATATTTGTATAAAGTTCTGGCCAGCACACAGTTTGAAGAGGAAGAAGTACCCGAGGTAAAAACTGAAAAGGAAGTAGAGAAATGATAATTACTTAAAGATGATTTTATTGTAGATTTGGAAAACCTGAGTTAATCATATAAAATTCAATTAGAAACAATAAGGAATGGTATTAATGTGTTATCTAACCCTTTGACTTCAAAACAATAGCTTTAGTGAGCCCAATCCTAGCTGAGGCAGTTTAAGGTAAAGGGTCAGCTTTTACTGTTAGACACAATGATGAAATGCTTAGTTCAAACTTAACAAGGAAATCTGCAGTACCTGTATAGTCTCTAAAAACTATTTGGAAACACAAATGAGAGCTTCAATAAATGAAAAACTATAATTTGTTCTTCAAAGAGAACTCTAAGCAAAGACTCATTTTTCTCTTAAATTCATTTATAAATTTCATAAACTACAATAATAAACCTCATTAGTTTCAGGTTACTTTTGGAACTAGCTAGGTCATGTCTAAAAAACAATGATGACTATGAAAAAAGGTCATAAGCTGTTTTAACATTTTTTCTTCAATATTTCATTTATTTTTAACTAACTTTCTCTTAAAACAAACTCTAAAGGAATTAAAATTAAAATTTCCCAATATTTCCCTAATATTTCATCTCTGTTTTAGAAAACATTCTTATTTTCTGAAAGAGTTTCAAGTTTCCTTTCAGGAAAGTATGGAGACCTCTCACACACTCCTAGATGCACAGCCTCCTCAACTGTCAACATACTACTATCATGATCTCAGAAGTAACACATGATATTGTGTAGATGAATGGAGTCTGTAGCTGGTGTTGGGACTCACACCTGCTGTCAGGCATCTATAGGTTTGGATATATATGATACCAAACTCACCACTATTAAGCTGAACCAACTGCTTTCATTGCCATAAAATACTCTGCTCTACCTTCTTATTCTTAACCTTCCTTAAAGAAGGTAAAGGTAAAACATTTACGGGAGTGTGGTAAGTCTTTCTTACATGGGATTAAAGATAGTTCTTGTGCTAATATTCTCAAGAATTAGATCCCGGAAACTTTATTGAAATCCAGAACAAATACACAGATAATTTAAAATCTGATACAACTGAAACATGAACCAGTTACCACTGATAGATACTGTGTGACTGACTTTATCTGGAATTGCTTTATCTGGAATTGCAACATACTTGCCTACTCACTCGGGGAAGGCAGCCTAGGATGGAAAAAGTAAAGGCTGCATCAAAGTCCAGCCTGGCAAAACATTTGAGTTTTTAACTGTGTTTACCAACAGACATATGGATAAGGGGTTATTTATGGGAGCAGGGAAGAGTCAAAGGCAGCTGCATTAGAAATCCCACCATAACACAAATGGTAAATCATGGAAGTTGCAGCCTGGAGTTCTGTACAACTTGCAGTCATGCAAAAGGCCTGGGAATCTCCTCACTGCAGCTTGGCTCCTCAGGGTTTTCTGCCCCAGCAGCTGTTTGGTATTTCTCAAAGCTGGTGAAGGGATTCTCAAGGGCCCCACTCCCTCCTGGATAGAATGTTTTAATTTGGAGGAAACTGCTAGACAACAATGGGAGGGGGAAAAGACACACCCAGACTTCTAAGCCATTCTTATTCTTAAAATGAATTTCAAGTTTATCAATAATTTTAATTTTAAAATTGAGCCTGTTATCCACATCACATCTTCTAAAATAATTCTGTAGAAATACTGGAAGAAAACAAATCTATTTTTATAATAATGGAATTGGAAAGGTTTTTCATTGTATTCAAGATAAAAATTACTTAAAAGCCATTCATTTGAAGAATAAAATAGCAATCATGTCAAATCAAAAGCACTGTGTTAAATATTGTAGGCAAAAGAGAATGGGGAATGTATTTTTGGTACCTATGACACAGTCTTGTTTGTTTTCAACTAAGTAGAGAATCACAGGAGAAGTCTGGTCACAGCTTTCTCAAAAGATTTATTGAACTAAAAATAGTAACTACGTGCAGAGAGACAAACTTCCTACAAGGTGAAGATATACCCACAGCTGGATCCCATCAGTCTTTCTTCTCCTCCACCTCCACCTTGTGACTCTATATCCTTTTAGGTAGGGTATACCACAGTGTGGGTCCTCCTTTCTCCTTTTTTTTTTTTTTTTAATTGGACAGACAGGATATCTTTGCTAATTGAGCAATTTGCATCCAAACAGGATCTGATTGGGTGTTGCAGAAGTACCAAGATTAAAAGTCCCATCTAGGGTACCATGCTAGCTTGAAGAGAGCTCACTGTGTTTAGGCTTGTGTTTAGGCAAGAGATTGGAACTTAGCTATCTTGAGAAAGCAAAAGTACCTGGAGGCTCACCTGGGACCTTCAGGCTTATTTTTCTGTGTTGAGCTTGGCTATCTCCTTTCTCTTTCAGTTCTTTGAAGTCTAACTTGCTTAATATGCAAAACATTCCTTGAAATCAATCACAGATAATGTAATTTTGAAATAGATGGGAAATGGTGTATAGGGAGTAAGTATTATGACTTGCCTAAATACACAAAAATCTAGAACCAGTGATTAAATCTACAGAAAGAAAAAGCAGATTGGATATGAGGAAATGGCTCACTTTTGACTTAATTTTAGCAGCTCATGAGTTTGAGACCTGTGTAAAATGTATTATTAAATTTCTTAGGTAAAACATGAAATATTTTTAAAGATGTAAAAATAAGGATAAAGGTACACACAGCTCTTTGATGGCAGGTCTGATGCACAACCTGAAGACTGACACCCCTTCTGAATATCTGTATATTTACTCCAAATATGAACTGGTCACCACATGTGGCATGTCCCTGTTTTGTTTTCTCTATCTTATACATCATCTACTTCCATTGCTTACTGGAATTTTCTATCTTCTTTTGATGGTCCTTGTCTCTCTTGTTATTGACTCCTCTGTCACTATGATTCTTGATTATTTTTTGAGCTTTACAAACCTGCTGCCATGGTTTGAATGTATCCACAAGGTCCATATGTTGGAAATTTAACCCCTAAAGATTATTTATTTAGAAGCAGAGGAGGTTATTAGAATTGGATGAGGTCATGTATGTATGTCCTTTGTGGTGACACTAGTGACTTTATATGAAAGAAGAGACCCTGGAGTCCACAGGTTTGCTTGTGCCTTTTGCCACTTTTTGATGCAGTCTGAAGCTTTCCCAGTCACTGAACAGAGTTTTTATGCTTGCTTTCTATTACTGTGTTAAAGATCATGACCAAAAGTAAATTAGCGTGGGAAAAGTCTTTATTTAATTTACTCTCCTATGTCTCAGTCCACCATTAAAGGAACCTCAGGACAGGAATTCAAGCAGGAACCTGGAGGCATGAACTGAAACATGGAGGAATGTTGCTTGCTGGACATCATGTCATGGCTTGCTCATCCTTCTTTCTTAAATAGCTCAGGACCACTTACTTGCACATGGGTGGGCAGCATCACTCATAGTGAGCTAGATCCTCTCATATCAATAGTCAGTTAAGAATATACCCCAATTCTTGCCTATTGGCCAGAGTGATGGAGGCAATCCATCAATTAAGGTTTCTTCTTCCCAGATGACTCTGGCCTATGTGAAGTTGACGAAACAAACTAGCCAGAACACAGATGTTAGTACCTCACAATTGGCCTTAGCTTCTAGAACAATAGCCATGGCATGCATGGACCTTGGTAAGGTGCTAACTGAAGTAAACTGATTACAGAATGGCAAATAGTATGTGACTCAAGTTTGATGATGAATTTAGCATGATTTAACTAATAGAGAATGAAAGTAGACTGTTGCCTGCCTAGGTGGCAGGAGACTTCTTAGAAGATCCAGATTCAGTTTAGCAAGGTTGAAGAACTCTGAAAACTTCAGCCCAGAGCACTGTGGATACATTCAATACTGATGAGTTCATAGTAGTGATAAGGATGTTTAATTTTGTGTTATTAACTATAATTGAAGATTAAAAAGAAAAAAAATCCTTGTTCGTTTTTTTTTTTTTTTTTCTTTTCCTGAGTCTTACAACTGTAAAGACTAACCTTTCCATATGTGACTTGAAAGGCAAGGAAAGCCTACCTTGTTTACCTATACAGCGTGAACGTAGACCATCCAAATTCACATTCTTTCTCCCATAAATGAGCTGAAATACTTTATTTAACCAAGTTTGTCTGGCATTTATTTGGCCCTGGATCTTGACTTTCTCATGAACTTAAGCATTGGGACATTTGGGCCAGCCCTCTGTAATGACTTTCTCTAAAAAGATTGTCAACCCAAACAGTCACTTTTCAGTTACCTCTCCCTTCATGGCATTTATCTACACTTCCCACACCCAATTTTGCTTTCTTCTGCTTGACTTTGAGAAGCCTGCAGATACCACTGTTACAGATGCCACCATCACAATACACATTTGATGTCTCTTTACCTAAGTCCAGATTTGTTTTAACTTAATATTTGCAAAGTATGAGAATAACATTGTCCCATTTAGCATATGATGTACAGTGAAATGCTAGTAATGCTTTAATTGTTTATATACAGTAGATAACACATACAATTTGAATGTGAAAATCTGCTTATATAGTACATGTGTATACATAGGCTTGTTAGATTACAACATATTGTTTTCCTAGAATATTATAATTTTTATTTTTAAATACTTATTTTGAAAATTATTGTTCTATTTATAGTGTGTCAGGTAATACTTTTAAACTGTAGGCTTAATTCATAAAAATATCATGTTGGAGACTCAAACACCTGTATAAGGAGATAAAAAGTTAAGTTCTGCTGCTGTGGTTTCCTGTAAAAAGTGTTATCTCTCAAGCTGTTACTTGTTAATTTCAACTTTATGGAATTATGAATGCAGGATGGAAAAAGGTGCCCTTTGCAGTAAAACTTAGAAACTAACAACTAATAGTTAAAATTAAACTCTAATAATCTTATCACAAGTGTTCTTACTTAATTCACAATGGTTTTGTTCATCTTGGGCTTTGTTTCTGGAGAAAAGATAGCACAATATAACCAAGGCTAACCTCAAACTTGCTTCAGCCAACTGAGTGCAAGAGTAATTAACTTGTAATTCCAACATGTCTGGAGCTTCCCACATTGGTTTATAATGTGTTATAATGACTTATTTCTTTTTTAAAGTTATTTTAGGCTGGAGAGATGGCCTAGCAGTTAAGAATATTTGTTGCTCTTGCACAGGACCAGGGTCCAATTCCTTGTACCCACATGGTAGTTCATAACAGTCAGTAACTCTAATTCCAGGGCACCTGAAGCCCTCTTCTGACTTCCATGGGTACCAAGCATGTAGCTACTGCCCATACATACATGCAGGCAAAACACACACATGAAATAAAATTTAAAAAATCTAAAAGTTAAGTTACAGTTACATGTAAACCTTCTGTCCAAATTCCACAAAGGGACATTATGATAAATCAGTAGTGACAATAATTAACAGAGCCAACATTCTTACCAGGAGCACAGCCACCAATGTAGCTGAAAGGGATATTGAAATAGCAACAGAATTTCAAGGTCAAATCTAATTTTATTTTTATGTTAGAGAGGGACTTATTCTGAATTATTCCTATTTGTCTTTTCAAATATCACTATGGCAATTTAATGAATTATTTTTAAGGAAGCTATAAGGCTCTGCTGTTTCTAAAAGATGAATCTAGAAAAATCAGGTTTGATTTATTTAAGGTCTTTTGCTTATTGTTTTATCTTATTTTAGTGCATTTATGTGCATGAATGCTTGTATGTATGCAAGTGCAAGGGTGTGTGCATATGTGTGGAGGCTGGAGGATAAACTCATGTGTCATTTCTTGGGTGTTATCCTTGAGTTCTTGAGAAAATTTGCTCATTGGCTTGGAACTCACCAAATATATTAGTGACCCGTCCAGCAGGCCAGGTTATTCGCGGGTCTCGAGGGGGTTGTCACCTAAAGGGGTCATGAGGGCGAGAAAGGAATGGAGACCAAGCGGCGCAAGAAAGGACAAGAGTCCGTCTGTGCAATGTCAAGGTCTCGTTTATTGAAATGTAAAGCTTGCTTATATGCAGGGGATTTTTACTCAGGGCGGGGTAAGGGAGCAGGAGGAATGGAAAATTTTCAAGAGGAAATAGAGGCAAGGTAAATCTTAGCCCATGGTCCCATTGTTAGCGAACCGCAGCTATTTCTGAGAAAAGGGAGAACATTTTGCAACATGTATTGTGCAGCTTAACCGGAAAAAACATCTTGTAGTCGAAGCGATTCTGGTCATCTAACAATGATTAACTCTTGATTCAGTATGAGGCCCCTTTTGGCCCTCGACATCTCCCCCTTCTGTATACAAAAAGGGATGATGAATCTTATTATCAAGAGAGCCCCTGTCTTAGGCCGCATAGGCTGCGCCCCTGGACAGGCAACGTGCCTTGTTGAGCCGGTCTTGACGACCTCTGTACGTTGTTGCCCCCTGTTCCAGGACCTATGCATACTCCCGTCATTGAGTACTCCCTTGCTGCATCAATCTTGAGTTATTAAACCTGAGTCCTTGATTACTGAACCTGAGCTCTTGCTGTGACCCTCGCTCCTCCCCCGGGTCAGCTGCTACTAATTTGTGGTAATGGACCGAAATACTTTTAGGTAAGGCCGAATCAATTTGTCTTTTAATAAGCTGGGTTAGCCGTTGAAGGGCCCATGGGCCAAAAGAAAGAAGCAATAGGAAAACAATTAAGGGGGCTATAATAGTTGGGAGTAAAGTAGACAACCAGGGGGATCCCTGTAGCAAATTTGAGAACCATCCTTTTTGGTTCTCAAACTCTCTCTTTCTTTTAGCCAACCGTTCTCTCAGGATTTCCATAGACTCTTTGACAATGCCAGTATGGTCAGCATAGAAACAACATTCTTCCCTTAAAGCAGCGCAAAGGCCACCTTCCTTAAGGAACAGGAGATCCAGCCCTCTTCTATTTTGCAAAACCACCTCGGATAGAGAGGTCAGCGATTTTTCCAGAGCACTGATGGATCTTTCTATGGCCTCAAGATCCGTGTTCATAGCTATTTGTAATTGCAACAGTTGATTGTTTTGTACAAGGGCAGCTGTTCCGGTTCCTATACCGGCAACAAGGCCACCAATCCCCAGCATAAGGGCAATGGTCATAGAGACAGGCTCTCTCATCACTCTGCGCTGTGCCTGTGAGACCAGTATCTCCCCTGAATAGTATTTGATTTGAGGCCAAAGCTGTACCAAAATGCAATATTCATGTGAAACATCAAGGCTTAAAGCAAATATACAGGGTGTTAATCCTGTGTTGCAAGCCCAATAGGTACCATTGGGTGCCTCAAGATAGTAGCTTCCTATATAGGGGATTATAGTTTTATTGCAAAACTGGGTGTAACTGGAGGGCACCTTTCCTAAACAAAGCCCTTGTCCTGAAACTCCGGGCAGGGTAAGTTGGTGAGGGACAGCCCTGCACCTTGCTGATGGGGAGGTGATATTGGATGTACTGGCCATAAAGGCAATCCCTTCATAATAGGGGGGCTCAGCAGACAAGCAGAGCCAGCAATCTCGAGTAGAATTAGGACTGGATGCATTGAATGCTAGATAGGCTCCCTGTACCAAATTGAATAATCTATCTACAGTGCCTGGATCTGGGCTAATTGAAGGGGTAATTGGGGTAAGCTTAGGGGTAGACGACTGGGTGGGAGTCTGAGCAGGCTTAGGCAAAGTCTTTATCCCTCGATCGGGGAGGACCGGATTTGGGCCTACAGGTAGCATTCTTAGGGGGTCTTTGTTCATGACCGTCTCTGTCTTAGGTTAGTTCAACCTTGCCACCTCACTGACTTTACCCGTCTTCGGGTGA
This sequence comes from Cricetulus griseus, assembly GCF_003668045.3. Taxonomy (NCBI): domain Eukaryota; kingdom Metazoa; phylum Chordata; class Mammalia; order Rodentia; family Cricetidae; genus Cricetulus; species Cricetulus griseus. Next base: position 121,656,313 of record NC_048595.1, read on the forward strand.
TAAAAACCCGCCATCCAGGGGTCCTGTGTCTTAGATTTAGTCAAGGAGGGAAGGAAGTTGCCCGTCGTTGAGGCGGCCATTTGTACCCGGGGCTACCAGTGTTGCATGCCTAGGGATGGCAAGTATGGCTCTAAAGCCTGTGACTAGATCTTTAACAGTTTAGAAAAATTAAGCCTCTCTTGATGAACCAAGGGGTTGCCTGGTTCGCTCTGCTCGTCACGCTGCTCATCACCTGGGTTCTGGATCCGGTGATACTGTACGGAGACAAAATCTTTAGAGAGAAGTGAATCTATCTGACTTTTTATAAAGCGAGTCATTCTTTGGAGAGCTCACGGGCCAAAAGAAATCAGCAGCAATAGTCCTATAAGAGGTCCCAGGAGAGATGGTAGCAAAGTAGAAAGCCAGGGGGAGGTTGAAAACCAATTTTTATACCAGGACTCTTGTTGCTCTCTTTGTTTCTTTCTCTCCTCTAGATTTTTCTTTATTTTTTTTTTATATTATCTTGTACTAACCCAGTTATATCTTTGTAAAAACAGCACTCTTCCTTGAGAGCTGCAGAGTCCGCCTTCTTTGAGGAAAATTAAATCTAGTCCTCTCCTGTTTTGTAGTACCACTTTTGACAGGGAGACCAGAGGGTCCTTTAGATTTTTGGAGTCCTGTTTGTAGTTCTTTTATATCTTTATCTACTGCTTGGGACAATTGAGTCAAATGTGCATATTGCTGTTTGGAAGTTATTAGGGAAGCTATTTCTGTTCCGGCTCCAGCTGCCCCTAAGCCCAGCATGACAGCTAAGGTGATGGCTGAAATGGACTCTCTCTTGTGACAGGGCCTCTCCTCCCAGCTAGGGAGCAGCTCCTCTGGGGCCTGTGCTGTTAGGCGGGGCAAAAGCTGTACCAAAACGCAATAATCTTTACTCTCTAGAAACTGAAAGATGGAAAAAAGGTGGTGAGTCCCTGAGAGCAAGCAAAATAAGTTCCATCAGGTGCAGCTACATATGTAGATGACTGGCTAATAATGATAGTTTGGCTGTACATTGGCTGTAAGGGTTCTGGGAAATGGAGTTCCGGTCCTCTAATACAGAGGCCTTTGCCTGAGACCTGACTTAAGGTCAAGCCCTCATGATTCACGGAATGCCATCTTAGTGAGGAAGTCTCATTAGTGAAGAGAAGATTTTTGAAAGTTAGCATGTCCTCATAGAAGGGCGGCCTAGGGGAAAAGCAAATCCAGTATTCCTGATGGTGAGAATTATTAAGGGACTGTAAGGCTAAGGCAGAAGCATTTACCATGGATTTAAGGCCTGAGAATTCCAGTCCTTTAGACTGTGGGGGTTTTTATAGTCGTCAGGCAGCTCAGAATCTAATGCCTCTAGGAGATGGTAGAGGACTAAAAACCAGTTTTTCGAGGATGGCGTCAATCTGAAACTTAATGAATCTGGTTAGTTTTTGAAAAGGTAGAGGTGACAATTTAAGTAGTTAATCTAGTAGAACAGGCAAGGTAGGAATTAGTAAGTGCCTACAATTCCCTGACAAAGGGGAGGGGTGGAAGAATAACAGACCCAACAGTCCTCTATAAGGGAGTGGTTGGCTTGATGAAGGGGCTGAACAGTAGGGTTAATTAAGGAGAGAATAAGGTCATCGGAGGAGGGAGGTCCTGGGGGGAAAATGGTCAGGGGTTTCCCTAGTCTGGAGAGGCGCCTAAGGCTAAAGCACATAAATCAACTATCAGGGGGGAATAGGAGGGGGTGGTCGTAATAGTTGTGGAAACATTGGCAGCATCACTGGCTTGGTTGAGGATCATCCAGGTGTAGTTGTAGATCTGATAAGGGCTTCCAGCGGCAATGGCAGTTGAAGGTGGGAAACATAAGTAGCCAAAAAGACAGCATCTTTTATCTAGAATTAAGCAGAATTAAAAGGCTTCTCAGGGGCTTCCCCTGGGTGGATTATTTATTTTTAAAAGGCATTTAGGCAACCATCTAGCATTATTGGCCTGAGTATCAAAAATCCATGCATGTCCTTTACCCCAAATGAGGACTGGATCTGGTCTGTGCCATTTGTAAGTTAGGGGATCTTTCCATAAGGCTTGAGTATAATTTTGAGCCATTGATGGATGCCAGAGGCTATCCTCGGGTGATTAAGGCATGCCCCACCACTGCCTGGCTTGTGGGCTAGCCTCATATCTGGCCACTGCTACAGAAGCACGGAGGCAGGCATTTCACTCCCCCAAGTCAGTGGCATGCTGCGTCCCCAAAGGCCCAGCCATCCCGAGCTGCTACAGGCAGCTGGGCGGGACTAGGTCACAAGGGCTGTCCCAGTAGCACCGGTCTCAGGAATTAAGCACAAAATTGCTGGAAAGCTTTGTTAGTATATCCAGACCCATTATCTGTTTTTATAACTTTTGCCATTCCCATGTAAGCAAAACATCTTAAACAGTGACTTATAACATGCCTGATGGCTTCTCCTGTTTGTGGAGTGGCACATTTTTAACTTGCCAAACTCTGTAATGTGAGTCACATCCATTTGCCATAAATGGTTGGGGAGCAGGCCTTGAGGATTCATCCTTAAATTAGCCATAGCCATATTGTGGACCTATTTTACATTGTTTGATGATTTGACCAGCAGTCTCTCTGGTTAAGCCAAATTTCTTACTTAGACTTTTGCTATTATGAAGAAAGTTACAAGCCTGTCAAGCTTTTTCTATTTGAGGCAAATCAACTGATTTTGTTAATCAGTTAATTCATTCCATTTGGCCAGTAATCAGTGAAAGGCCTATTTAATAGGTTCCCAATGTGACCCATAAACATGATAATTCTCTTAGGTGAATAACATTTTGAATTTGCTCAAATTAATCTAATATTGGATCCTATGTATGGAATTGTCTCTATTGCCATAAGATCCTTGAAGACATAGTGACTGTCAGAATATAAATTAAATGAATTATTTACCAGGATTTAAAAGACCATTATAACAGCTTGCAATTTAATTATTTGAGCTGAAGTCAGAGCTGTCTGCTCTATCTATTTCTTTGTATTAATAACCTATATAAGTGACTCTCCCAATAGAACCATTGGTAAAAATTAACATAGCATATTTTTATAGGACTGCTTTTTACAATTTTGGAAATACAAAAATGCATTAGTGCAAACTGTAACAGTTCATGAGCTAGAAACTGATTATTAATTCTTCCTGAAAACTGAGCAAAGACAATCACCCATAAATCATTGTTCTGAAACCATCAATTAAACTGTTGCTTAGAGTAGGAGACATGTATCATACTTTGTTCTCTTTTAAAATACTTTCTAAAACATTGAACAAATGCGCATTTGGGTGTCAGCAATTCGGGGAAGCTGCACACCCCAGCAAGGGTTACAGGCTCCTTATACAGAAAAAAAAACACAGATCAGCATACAGGCAAGGGGCATAAAGTGATTGATTACAAAGTATGATCTCATGTTAGAGTGGTCACCCAGGTGTGACTTGCTTTTCTACAAAGGAAAAACCATAGAACATACCCTGGAAAGTCCTTGATTGTCTGTTGGCCAGCCAGGTGTGACCCAAAGAGGATTGTTTTGGCGATTGCCCCCGTCTAAACCATAGGACGTGCCCAGGGTTGGGGCCAACCCCCTTGTAATGGGCCAAGGCCTGTGGGAAACTTTTTCTCTCTGTGAACTAAAATCTTTTAAAACTTTTTCTCTCAGCAAACTAAAATATTTCATTCCCCCATCTTTTTTTGTGAGGTTTTAATCCTAAAACCCATGGTCCTGCTTATTGCCTGAGAGCCTGATATTGCTGATTAAGAACTAGGGCTTGGGTTATGGATAAGCATTCTTTAATAAATCGGAGTAGGTGATTAAGAATATATAGCCCAAAGTAAGCAGCAGTAAAAGAATAAGTAGGGGTCCTAAGAGGGTGGAGATTCCTTTAAACCAGCCTTGTTGGAACTCCCGTTCCTTTCACCATTGGTTGAGTCTTTCTCTGAGCTTGGCCATGGAATCCCTAATAACTCCAGAATGGTTAACAAAGAAACAGCACTCCTCTTTTACGGCAGCATAGAGTAATCATGGAATTGTCTCTCCAGCGTCCCCATCAGGGAATGAGAGATATGAACTTGTCTACCTTTCTAGTTGGTTGTTTAGGTATATCTGGATCATTATTTCCTTATAGAATATTACTTAAAGGATTTAAATCATCATTAGATGTCCAAAGAAATACTTAACCAATGAATATTTTATAACAATTTCTAAAAAACTCATTTAAAAGATTTTTAAATTATCTTTTCTAATTGTTATCTATTAAGCCCCAATTTCTTTAGAATATAACATATGTCTTTAACAGTTCTCTAGATTTATTTAGAGTTTTTGAGTAGCCTTTTCTAATCTAATCTTTGAGGCTGACAAGCTGATAAGACCTCACTTGCATGTTAGCTGACCTGCCAAGCTGTGAATCTAACAGGTTGGCTCTTTTTTGAGGCTTCTCATAAATCCTTCTCAAAATCATGCATCAACCCTTATTTTCTAGATGTCCTTTTTTAACCATAAAATTTTAGTAAGACCTACATCCTCTCATCTGCCAAATTTTATAGTATCATAGATTCCTCATATCTCTAAGCTAATGCTATAAACTTTTGCTAACTTTTTAATTGACTATTTTCTAGGGCTCAAATCATAATTTTTTCTGTTAAGACATTGACTCATTAACTGGATGCTCTTTTGACTCTATTAAAGTGAATTTGATATTTTTTAAACAATATCCAAGGCAATGTAAATATCTCTAATCATATCCAAGGCAATTTAGGCATTTCCATTCATCCGCATTCATAAATTCACAATCACATCACACATCCAGGTGTGGCCACACCGTTCATTCATAACTTGCATACGTCTCACATTTCTCCTTTTGCCTAGGTTATGATCAGCTTGTAGAAAAGAAAAATCCTAATTGAAATTTTGAACATAGTAGCTTATAGTCAATCATTGAAATATGAGCATCCAAAATTTGAACAATTCTAAGCTTAAATATGTTGCCTTTTCTTTTCTATAAGTCTCAAAAACAGTTTCTGTCTGGCTGTATCAATAGCATTTATATACATTAATTAGCCATCAACCATGGTGGCATCTCCCAAGGCTGTAAGTTGCAGCCTTCAAGCTTCACCGCCTCTAAGAAATGCTGCCAGCAACGAGCAGACCAGTGAGTCCTCTGTGGCTTGCAAGTATGCAGAGCCCCGGGAGGGTGAGAGCACAGGCTGAGGGAATAGGGGAAGGTCAGTCATTGGCTTCTGTACATGACAATGGTCGTGATTTCTGAAGGAAGTCTTTAACAGTCAGCAAGAGGCGAGACCTCTCACCAACGAGTTCAGGGCTTTGAATGATGTCCTTGAGAAGAGCCCAATAATTAAGAATAACTTCAGGAACATTTTTTTTTAGGGGGGATTTAATTAATGGCGGAGGAGACTTAATCAATGGGGGACTTAAATTTTTTTCCTGAATATCCTCATCCATGAGAAGAAGGTGTGCGTGACTCCGAGGGAGGGCCTTTAGCTTTTGTTTTTGTGCCGTCAATCTGACTCCCTTTTGTCTCATAGTTTTCAGACAAGTCATTCAGGAAATCTTCTGCTAGAGCAAGCAGGTGAGAAACCTTTCCTTCTGTCTCAGATTCCTTAAGAATATCTCTAATAACTCCATAAAAACTAAAGAAGGAATCTGGGATCTCCTCTCCCTTTTTGAGGAGACCATTAATATCCTTTCCCACTTTATTCCAACTTAGTGGATGAATGCCAGGCCCATGAATCACCAGCCAAGGACATTTCTCCTCCACAAAACAAACAAACAAAAAAAAAATTAAAGAGATCCTTTTTCTTAACTCTACTTCCTCTCTCCCTAAGACTACTCTTTATTTCTCTGATAAAGAGGGCCTCCTTAGAGGCTGAATTGCCCATGACGATAATGGGACAGCAGTACTTACCTCGAGACAGACCGGTGCACGAGCGATGCAGGGCGTCTCCATTTTAGGTCGGCTAGCCTCTTCTTCTCTTGGCGCTGTCCGGAGACCACCGTACCTCGAGCCCCACGTTGGGCGCCACTTGACCCGTCCAGCAGGCCAGGTTATTCGCGGGTCTCGAGGGGGTTGTCACCTAAAGGGGTCATGAGGGCGAGAAAGGAATGGAGACCAAGCGGCGCAAGAAAGGACAAGAGTCCATCTGTGCAATGTCAAGGTCTCGTTTATTGAAATGTAAAGCTTGCTTATATGCAGGGGATTTTTACTCAGGGCGGGGTAAGGGAGCAGGAGGAATGGAAAATTTTCAAGAGGAAATAGAGGCAAGGTAAATCTTAGCCCATGGTCCCATTGTTAGCGAACCGCAGCTATTTCTGAGAAAAGGGAGAACATTTTGCAACATGTATTGTGCAGCTTAACCGGAAAAAACATCTTGTAGTCGAAGCGATTCTGGTCATCTAACAATGATTAACTCTTGATTCAGTATGAGGCCCCTTTTGGCCCTCGACATATTAGCATGGTTTACCAACATTCCCCAGGAACTTAACCTGTTTCTGCCTACCCAAGGCAAGAATTACAAAGTCATGCCACCATGGCTGGCTTTTTCTTTTTTCTTTTTAATATTGGTTCTAGGAATTAACTTTTGGTTCTCACACTTGGCAAGAAAAACACGTTACCAACAGAAACATTTCCTCCACACTGGCCTTATTATTTTTTAGATTAACATGCCTATAGATTTATATACTCATTTGTTGTGCCCTATTGATGGTGGAAAGGGCTACAAGATGGCTATACTTAGAATAGCCTTTTTGGTGATTTCCTCTACTCCATTTTCTCTACTCCAGTTCTGCCAGCAGGAATGTACCAGCTGAACAACCCTCTGTGCATTGGTTTATGTCTGTTATCTTCCTGGAGATTTTATGCTCTTAATTTGTCAAGTGCTTGCACCTCAGGGTGGTAAGACACCTTCTCCCTCACTAAGGTTTATGTGTTCCTAGGTCCTATGTTATCCAAATTTGTTTTTATATTTAGAAAGAGTTTGTGGTACCTTTGGGAAGATTAGCAAATACTTTTTTCTTTCTGTCAGGGACTTGAAATTCCTTAGCTAAAACATAACTAATGATCCCTGATAGCCTCTATTCTAACCTCTTCATTTCTCAGCAGAGACTATTAATCAAGGGAAATTTAGCCACCTGTACCACATCATCTGAGTGACAAGCAAAGGGGTAGATCTCTGGTCACAGTCACAGGTCTCCATGATTCTATTGCCAGATTTGAGCTGGATCAAAGTCAAGTATCTTTTTGTAAAAACTGGATAGTCAATCTTTCATGTTTGCACATGGTACAGAAGAACAGACTGAACTGCAGACTTGGTGGCCAGAGATGTGGGATCTCTTGACAGTTTCAGATTTGGATACTACCATACAGTGACAGGTTATTATACAGGTAACACTCTAGCACAAGTAGATGGACATAGAGCCTTAATCCCACATCTAATAATTCTATCACTTGCCAATACATGTTTTCTTCCTAATGACTTGGGCCATATTAATTGCAGTGTATTAAGTGGAAACAAGGTATTATGATTGGCTATCTTCCCTTCAGCAGTTTCATGACATCAGACAGAATGCAATGGGAGAAATACTTTCAAAATTATGAAGAATGATTGTGAGCAAGTGTCACAAACTACTGTTTTGCAGACGGACATCATTTTTCTTTAATTACATGTAAAAAAAAACCCACAGTTTTCTTTGGAAATTAAAATGTGCATGATGAAGGAGGAAGCTATAAATAATCATAACTCTGGAAAGTCTCGTCCCATCTGTAAGTTGTAGGGGCTAAAACAGGCGTGAGGAGCTGACTCTTAGGATTTATTGAAATTTCCGCAAAATAATAACTGGATATGCTTAAGTGTCTGAATTACATCCCACAACTAATTATTTGTCAATGCAATTAACTTTCTCCCCTATTTTTTGTCCATGCTTGGGAAATTCACAATAGTGTTATACTCTAATTTCAAAATAGTTATCTCCCCCCCCCCCACTGCGGAAATCTGTAAAGATGCAACAGAGAAACCTAAGAAAACATCTTCCTTGGACAATAGTTGCTTTAAGTGTAACAGACCATGAAAGGCATCTCTGGGGCTTGTGAAATCTGTCTATTTGTTCGTTTCTCTCAGAGACCCTTTCTGGTCCTGTATCTATCGCACTGTGTTGTGATAAATAATGCTGTCCCTGCCCTTCAGTTTCCTCAGCCATACTAGGGCACATTTAAAAAGAGAACAAACACACACAGCAATGGAAATTAACCCCAGGCCTGCCAGCCTCCGTCAGGGATAATGGCGTCCCATAATTCCAGGGTTAAATGAGAAGTAGGTGCCTTTTTACTGAGTTCGGCTCTTTGTCCTTGCTTTAGTATGTCATTGTAGCAACTGTCATGTAAGGTTAATGACAGCCCCTCATTACCCTTGTCAAATATGTAATAATGTGGCCCAACAACGGGTCTGAATGGCTTCTGCTTGTCAGACCCCTATGTTTTGCCTAGCAGATGGCCACTGTGTTTGGAGAGGCCCTTACTCAGATCTATCACACTGATATCCCGAACACGTGTGTACGGAAAGCATTTTCCCCTGATGGGACGGTGTGTGGTTAGAATACTAATTGAGAACAGCAAGACAAGATGACTGCAAGCTCCCACCCCACCCCCGCCTCTTCCCCCCAGTCCCCTTAGTTTTCTGTTAAGCTGTAGGGCGAATGAGAGCAGATAGGCCTCTCTCGCCTCTCTCCTATTATTTCCGGCAATACACAACACTTTTCAGCTGTGATATGCCTCCGATTCCAAACCCTTTATTTGGATCACTTAAGATGCAGCACCCATGAAATCTAGACACATTCTATTTTCAGAGATGTGGAAACAAAGCAGGGAAGGCCGCAGTGGGGAAGTGGCAGGGGGCAGGGCTTACTGGAAAAGAACTAGAGTCAGCTTAGCAGGAAACAGAAGCCCAGACTCGACCTTGAGCAAAGTCACTTCCTCCTACCTCAATTGTCATTCTCCTCCTGATAGGGGCGTGGCTGGCAGAGACAGGTGCTTAAAGCTCTCTGTAAGGACTGGCCACCATGCCTCGTAATTCTGCAGCACGCCTTTCGCTTTCTTGCTTTCAGTGCTTTTCATTTTGTTGACCTGCTTTTTTTTTTTTTTAACACTAAATAGTCTCTTTGCTCAGAAATGAACAGTAGCTCTCTAAAAATCAGTTCAAACTCTGAAGTCCGCCTTGAGAATTTGTTACAATGTAATAAATTTTCCCTTACTGGTCTGTTCCCACCAGTTTCAGGCTGCGCATCCTTTTTAAGGAACCAATCTGCCAATGACTGACTGTTTCCGTGCTTGTTCCTCCCATCAGACCTCCTTTAAGCATTAACCTTGAACGTGAAGCTCTCTGTTCTCTCCAGCAAACTTTGTCTTTTTTTTTTCAAAAACATTTAAAAAAATCTTTTAAAGCTACATTTATTTTCTGTTTCGAGGTGGGAAGTGCACACACCATCGTGGGCATGTTGACATGAGAGAAGGACAACTTTTGGAAGTCAGCTCTGTTCTTCCACCAAGTGTGTCCTGGTGATCAAATTCCAGGTCAAAAAGATGTGGTGTCAAGAGCCTTTGCCCACTGAGCCATCTCACTGGCCCTACAAAAAATATTCTTTAATGAACAAATATCTGTTGTTTTTTAGATTATAATAAAATTACATTTCCCCCTTCCCTTTCCTCCCTACCAGCCTTTCCACATAACCTTCTTTGTTCTCTTCAAATTCATAACCTTCTTTTTTTTCCCATAAACTCTTACCAACCTGACTTCCTAAACTTAATGAGCTGAGAGACAACAAGAGACATGCTAATATGGACAGGGTGGGGATCGAAGTCCTAGCAGGCCTCAGTCTTACACAAAAACATTTCTTAAAGGTCTTCCTGAGTATAACTTTTCTACTAACCCAACGTGGCTCTTATAGCATCTGTGTCTCTGAATATTTCTAGTACATAAAGAATTCCTTTTTTGTTATTATTATACCTTCAAAAGCAATAGATGTGGAGGTATAGTGTTTATGATATAATAAAGATTGCCTGAAGATCAGAATGCAAAGCACACCACAGCCATAGAGTCCAGGGAGTAGTGGTACACACCTTCAATCCCAGCAACCACACCAGTTAGCCATAGAAGCCAGACAGTGGTGGTATACACCTTTAATCCCAGTAGCCAGACTAGTCAGCCATAGAGGCCAGACAGTGGTGGTACGTCCCAGCACTAGAGAGGTATATAGGACAGGAGCTCAGGGTCTTATTCGAGTAATTAGTATTCATTCTTCAGCATTCTGTCTCAAGGCATTCAGTCTCCAGCCACGTTGAGGATTCATGGAGACAGGAACCCTTTCAGTCTGAGGTAGAGGTAGGACTAGTGGCTGGCTGCTTTGCTTTTCTGATCTTCAGCTTGAACCCCAATATCTGTCTCTGGGATTTTATTATTCATACTACAAATAGACCTTTGATTCATTCCATATCACCTCTTTGCTTTGTAAATAACAAGTCAAGTGTATTGATGAAAATCACATTCAAACCTAATATAGTAGTGAGACCATCACCTAGACCTTTTGCTTCTGAGCTTAGTGTTGTTTTTCCCACTGTAGCAGATGGCCACTTCATGAGTTGTGGCCACTCAAGAGGTTATTATTATCATTTGTGTCCATATCATCTCTCCCAAGAAGTCATAAACTTGTTCAGGGAGGACATAGCCATACGTGTCTTCCTTTTAGGCTTTGATGGACACACATAGCTATGAGGAAACAGTCATTTCATGAAGTGTCCATGACTGCACTGCACAGCCCTGAGGTCAGTTCTCTTTGCAATCTCTGTGACATTCAAAGTTGTGTAAAGTCATGTGTCTAACAGGAGACAAAATTTTCTTGTTGTTTGTTTTTAACCTTGTACTTGGTCTATCTTGAGGTCAATGGGCCAATGGGCCAATGGGCCATTGTGAATTGATCAGCAGGGGCAGAATGCTAGACTAGGTTTTGAGAGACCAGAGAAGCCTCTGACAGAAAGGTAGAGACTGCTGGATCCCCATTGGTGGTGGAGAAAGTGCATTTCACACACACCTGCTGATGGCTAGGAATGTGCTGCGGGGCTGAAGGAATATTAGCCATTCCTCATCTGGGAAAGAAAATGAATTCCCAGCCCTTTTATTGGAAAAGGTGAGCTCTTTCCCGGAAGGAAGATGCTATTTCAATTGATTTGAGATTTAATATTTGCTGAAAGTTTGTTTGACTTTTTTGAGTGTGTAGAAATTTCGATATAATTATTAAGTAACTTTGATTGCTAAGTTATAGAATACATCTATATTCTCTTAAAAACTTTTTTCATATTGGTTTATTTAATTTTATTGTTACACAAAATAGAGAGCACATTTGAAAACTTCCACAGCCTCTCTAAGCTAGAAGTTCATTTGGAATAGCATAGGATTTATATTCTGCAATTATTCTTTTGTATTGGTATACTTGCCTAAACACTTGTGGTGCATCTAATGTGTCCAGCCTTATTCTAAAATGTACAAAGCAATAGGATAAACTTATCTATCTAGAAATACTCACTGTATAGTGACGGAGAGGCTATGAACAGATAGGATTTCCATTCCAATTCACCTACTTCCTACTCCACATTTTATCTGGTCTCATCTAATCCCTTCTTGCTGCAGAATCCTACCACTTACTCTCAGGAGTCACACATTCTTGTTTTGTTTTCTATACTCTTCTCTGTATCTCCAGACTTATTTCTGTGTACTATCTCTTCTCCTTGAATCATTAATCAACACCTTGATTCCCCATAAGTATATTATTTTCTTATTAGGTTATTTTCTCATATCACAGTAATACAGGGGTGAAGTTCTAGTCAGTATCTTTCATCTCATTGCAACTTCAGTTAAGCTTCTCTTTCTTTTAAAAATGTTTATTTGTTTAATTTGTCTGTGTGTGTGTGTACATGCACGCACGTGAGATTGCACACACATGCACATGAGAGTCCACGCATGTGAATGAGCATGTGCCAGAAGATGGCATCAGATATCTGGAGATAGAGTTACAGGTGGTTGTGAACCATCCAATATGGGTGCTGAGAACTGAAATTGGGTCCTTTGGAGGAGCAACATGTATTCCTAACCACTGGGTCATCTCTCTAGTACCTAGAATCCAGGCCCTAAATTACCATTTGTGATATACTTGATTTAAAAAATAATCATCGGATTGTATCCTATTCTATCTTTTTTTATTCCTTCTGGCAAAAGCACCTGTTTCTTCCCATTGCTTCATTTTCTAGTTGCTCAGTTCCTAATTCCTCACTGTTACAAGTTGTGGATCACACAGACAGCCACAATGGGTGACTATCCCACTGGCTGATCTCTTGAGTGAGTTATCATATTTCTATGGAGTCCCAATATGGATCAGCCAGTCTGAGTTTTAAGTGTTGTAGCAGCCAAAGGGCTAATTTTCTTCCATTCCCTTCTCCTTGCTTCAGCATTGAAATCTCCTCCTAAAGTTTCTTACCATCCATTTTTACTTCCAATTTCCTCCAAGCTTTACTTGCTTCTTTTCCAGTGAGTATTTAGTCATGAATTATTATAATCACTCCCTTGCAAAAGTTCTCAATTACTTTCATATTTTCCACGCATAATATTTCTTGACAAAACCTCAAATCAGGATAAATCCAACAATCTGACTCCCATGTGGCTACATCTGAGCAGTTGATTGTAGTTGGTGAAAGTTATAAACTGGCCAGACAGGTTTTCCTTCAATAATATCACTGCCACTTCAAATGAATTGAGTCTGGCCTAGGAACCCTGCTATCTTTTTTTTCTGGTAGACTGGCTCCCAAAGATCACTCATTTATCTCTTCCCTTTCTTCATCTTCTCCTCTCCTTTCCATGGAACTTTCCTACTCAGTGTTTTTTTTGTTTGTTTGTTTGTTTTTCCTTCTTTTGGACATCTATTATTTGTTGTTCGCACTTCATACAGTTAGTTATCAAAACTGTAAAATAATTTACACTTGTTCCTTAATGAAACCAGTAAATGATGTCCCATGGTGGCAGAACAGAGAGCAAGCTCATCCAAGCAGGAATGTCTCTGCAGTCCTAACTCTCAGCTGCTCTCTAGACAGCTTACCTGGTGTTTGACACCTGCCTCTGTCTCTTGGGCTCACTCTTACTACTGTCTTATTGGCCTCAGGGTCAAAATCATTTTCTCAAAGAACAGTCTCTGAATCTACCATTCTGGCTGCATACTTCCCTGGGAATATGCTTCTATTTCCCAATAGCTTATTATGACTCATGATTTATAGTGAACCCTTGCTTAATTTTCCAAGTTTTCATTGGGTTCTATGAAAGAAGTTCATTAGTTCACTGCTGTATACTCAACATACAATGACATTATGGGTATGTAGAAGTTTAGTATTCCTTGAATAGGTGAAAACTACAGTGAATAAATTACTATTCAAAGAAGGGTTGAATACAGAAAATTGAGAGAGAACTCTCAGCAGAAATTATCAGTTGAAAACAAGTTATGGGGTTATATGAGAAAGAAAGAAGAGGATTTTGAGTCCAGGAAACATCCTTCCACCCCCAAAGAAGTCCACATTATAATTTCCAGAATCTGAGAGTATATGATACATGGTGAGAGAAGATGAAGATGGCAGATAAAGTAAGCTTGCTAATCAGGGTGGAAGCAGACAACATCCAAAACTTTCCAGGTGGACCCAATGTCATGGCAAGGAAGACAGAGATGGAAAAATGTGGGTAGGAAAATCTTGAGCTCAGTGAATCCATTCCAGACTTCCAACCTCCAGAACAAATAGCAATATGATAATTGTGTGTTCTTCTAAATCACTGGGTCCCTGGTAACGTGTGACATCTGCAGTATTGCATGACACCAATGCAGAAATGAGGTATGGATGAAAACTGGAAGCAGATGATGAAGGGACTTGTCACAGCACTTTGCAAAGGGAGGGAATGGGATCTTTTGAGATAAGTATGCACCATAGTAACCTCCTTCAGAGGGTCTGCCATTTTATTCACTCATATCCTTGCTGAGTTGCACACATGTGGGGAGAGGGTACAGTGGCCCTGCTCTGGAGGCTGCCAAAATAAACATGCAAGTGGTCAGAAGACTCTAAAGGAAGCCCTGTAGACAGCCTCATCAATTTAATTTTATATTAACTTGCACTTTCATGAATATGTTGTATTTCCCAATTTAGATGAAGAGTTATGAAAAACAGTGGCTTGAAAAACCACTGCCTTGTGACTTCCTGGATTCCTAACAGGAGCTGCTCAATAGCTATCTGCTGATAACACAGGGGATTGTGACCATGGAGATTTTTTGTTTGTTTGTTTCCATGGATCCATGCAAATTTCTTAGACAAGATGGAAGAGTTCCCGGACAGTATGAAGAATACCATCAATCATCCTTCCAGTGCTGACTGGCTGTCTTCTGAGACCATAGCTTCCCAGGCTGTACTGGGAAGCAGGCATTGTAGTCATTCCAACTCTCTACAATTCAAGACTAAATAAGACAAACTTGAAGAGAGCATTGATTATTGGGAGAGGCAGCCCTCATTCTGAGACTCTCAATTCAAAGCAGAATCCTCAAAGCGCCATTGATCATGCATCTGCCTATCTAACAGGCTCAACTGAAATCACAGCGACCTTCATTTTGTTGGCTTTTGGAGCGAGTGGGAGAGAAGATTATGAAAAGCTGTCATAGTTTAGTTTGTAGCTGCTTTCTTTTTCTTGTCTAAACTACTTTCAGGGGAAGAAAAAAGGAGAAGGACAGCTGTGGAAGGAGCCAGTTCAGCAATTTGTTTCTTGCTCATCTTCCTGCACTACCGTCTGTGCTCCTCTGGGAAGAAATCCCGGGGAATAGATGGCAGGAAATCACACACCATCTCTGGAGCTACTTGGGGAGTGAAGACAGGCAGACAAGGCCCGCTGTGAACTATAAAAGGCAGCAGTGGAGCCAGTTACTCCCTTGGGGCCCATGTCGGAAGCTGCCCTCCTTTCTTGGGGAACTGAGGCATGTGAAATTGTTACCATTTTCTACGAAACACCCAAAATGAAAGAAATAACATGCTCCAATGCAACATGCACAGGCCCCCTTCAGGAAAATGAACACAAAAACACCACATCCATGTTGGAGGCCTAGAGCAGAATCAGTTGGAGTGTCATCTCATGAGGGAGTACCTTTATGCCTGCAGCATCTAAGGTCACAACCCTGCTTCCATGAGTGAGAATGTTGGCTCTGGTGTTTGCCCCTGAGTGCTGCATCATTGGGCACACTGTAGGTATCAGCAACCCGGGGAGCTTACAGCATCCCGTTCATTCTGGGTGATTCTCCCCTGGGAGGAAGCAGATATTTGCTCCATCTCGTCTAGAGTGGAAGGCCTCAGCACTCAAAATGCAGAGCACTGTGCCATCCACACAGCTGCTCCAAAATGTTCCAATAATACATCCCAGCATCTTCCTGTGCCTTCCTAGAGGAATTTGTGTGCTTTAGACTTGTGTTTCCTGGCTTCGGATCCCTTCTGTCTTTTCACCTATCGCTTGTCTTTGCTACCTGCCCCTCTTGTGCTCCTAGTAGTTTTACTAACAGGAGTCATTCTTCCAAGTTTCTGTGGCATAGTTTAATAAGGGACCTTCGTACTGTAGGATGCCCCCATCTGTACCCTGGATTAGGCACAGATGACTCCCAAACACCAATTTCCAAGCGCTAACCAAAGGCAAAGAGACAAGGTGGCTGAATCTGAATCAGGCAGAAACAGCAATAAATAGAGGGGAAAAACGGGAGGCCTGTGTTAGAATGAACTGGGATGTGTTGGTAAGTTTTGATTGGATATTTCAATTAGGTTAGCCAAAATAAGGAATTTTGATTGCTGAACCTTGATGTTTCCATAATTGGACCTTGGTGATCAGTCTCAGGAATGAGTCAAGAGCCAAATAAGGGAATAGACAGTTTAGCCAGAGGGAGGAGGGTAATGGGCAAAATATGTCAGTACCGTGTTTGCCATGCTTGGACCTGTGGTTGCCACAGTTCTGACTGCTAAAGCCCTTTGGTTTACATTGTTTCTTGACCTCGCCTTCTCCTTCAAGGAATCTACTCATTCAATTCCCCCTGAAATGCTATCTCTTCTGTGAAGGAAGAAACTCATGTTAATGCCACCATTTTCCTGACTCAGTTAAATTACAGCTGTCCCCCGAGCCTGAATACTTCCCCACTTATGAACTATTTTATCAGTATTTGAACATTCTGACAATTTATGGTTCTTTATGCATCTTCCACTTGAGTCTGCCAGTCCTTGGGGATTTAGGCCTCTCTCAATTTCAGTTTTACAGCTCTCTTGAAGACCAGTGTATGATGCCAGATATATAATAGGCATTCAAGGAAAGCATGTGTCAGGGAGGTAAATCTAAGAAAATTCTCAGATATACTCATCCAACCCTTCCCCCTCATCTAATTTTGTTTCAGGAGTGTCAGGTATCCACAGAAGGCAGGGTAGGTAGCTACATGAGACATCAAGTGTATGGAAGGCAACAGAGGGAGGTCCAAACTGGGACTCAATGGAAAGCATCAGATAAGATACCTTGATTTGGGAAAAGAGCCCCTGAACAAATTAGGAGCATGGTGGGGGGACAGAAAAGAAAGAGGAGGGGAGAAGAAGAAAGGGGAGGAGAACATAAGGAATCAGGAAGATTGGGTGGGGAGATGAATAGAGGAGAGCAAGAAGAGAGACACATCAATAGAGGGAGCCACTATAGGTTTAAAGAGAAATCAGGCGCTAGGGAATTATACAGAGATCCAAAGCGATGATCCCAACTAGGAATGTAAGCAATCTTGGAGAGGCTACCTTAAATGCCATTCCTTTATAATGAGAATGATGACTACCTTAAATGCCATCCTAGAGCCTTCATCTAGTAGCTGATGGAAGCAGAAGCAGAAGCAGAGATCTACAGATAAGCACTGAGCCAATTTCCTGGAATCCAGTTACAGAGAGGGAGGAATGGCAAACAAAGGGATCAAGAATAAGCTGAGGAAACCCTCAGAAACAGTTGACCTGAACAAGTGGGAACTCATGAATCCCAGTCTGACAGCTGGGGAACCAACATAGGACCAAACCAGGACCCCTGAACATGGGTGTCAGCTAGGAGCATTCAGCAGTCTATGGGACCTCTGGCAGTGGAACTAGGATGTATTCCCCGTGCACGAATGGACTTTGGGAGCCCATTTTCCATGGAGGAATACTCTCTTAGCCTAGACACATAGAGGAGGGCCTAGGCCCTGCCCTAAATGACTTGACAGATTTTGGTGATCCGTCATGGAAGGCCTCATTCTCCCTGGTGAGTGGATGGAGGATGGGATGGGGGTTCAGTGGGAGGTATGGGAAGATGGAGAAAGAGGGAACTGCAATTGATATGTAAAATAAGATTGTTTCTAATTTAAATAAAATTTATATTTTTAAAAAAAGATGCCTTGATTTTCCAGTTATTCAAAGATTACATGACAGAGAAACATGGAAGTCCATGTACTTAAGACGAAATGCAGTACTTTGCATAAGCAGAAGCTGCTAATCTATCTTCAGGGACTCTTACTGAAGGTCTATCGCCAGCTTTTGAATGTAAAAACTGATGTCATGTAAGTTCTCAGCTTCTTTTGGAAGCATTCCTTCTTCTTCATTGTATTCTATCTGGGGAGCAGGAAACATTATGTCAAAGTCATGTGCACAGTGTGTTCATTTTTGTCCTCTTCGTAATGAGAAAGGCACTTACCAATTTGGGCACAAGGGTTAAAAAGGGCAAGAAAATAACAACAAGAAACAATTGCATAGCAATTTGCAGCCTACCAGTTCTTCAATCTGCCGTTGCTTTTAACTCTCAAGATGGTATTACGAGGCTGGTATCATTGCCCTTGCTCTGAGGAGGAGGAAACTCAGGCTAATGATGCTTAAGTGACTTGTCTAAGGTTATATAAGAGCACCAAGACTGACAGAATGCTATTTATTCAGAGTAACAGAGTGAACTGAACTCTAGTCTGATTATACAGGGATTTTCTCAACAATAATATGCTGCCCTTACTGCCTATTTTTTTTCTTACAGTGACACAGATGCTAGTCTGAGTACTTCATGTATATTAGCTCGTTTAACTTTTACCCCCCCCATGCATTGCCTCTCCCCTCACTTCACAGAGAGAAAACTGAACTCTAGAAGGCTAAGTACCTTGCTCTCATAGCTGATGATTGGCATAGAGAAAGTTTGGACCTAAGCAATCTGGCTATCAACTGCCTTCTAAGCAAGTCTAGTGTTCTCATTGTGATAATCTACCAATGTGAGGAGGTGACTCCAATCAATGCAAATGGAATGTTTCCATCCTTTAATAAATTCAGTGTTCTAAATTGAAGATTATTTTCAAAGTCAATGAAAGTATTTCAGAGACAATTAGTTTGGGGGCTCTGAGATGCTCTTTCCCCCCAAGTCTGAATTGACCCCTTTTAATTACTGGATCCTACATTAGTTATTTCATTTCGATGTGACCCAAATACCTAAGAACTTAAGGGGTAAAGTGCATATTTTGACCTATAGTGCCAGAGGGTTCAATCCATTTTTACTTGCTCTCATGTGCAATCTGTGGGACCTTGAGGTAGCATACAGCTATTCACAGCCTGGTTCACATAGAATGTGAGAGAAGGAACCAGGAAGCATCCAGGTTTGAAATATACCAAACTATGCTCCAAGTGCTTTTCTTCCTGTAAGCAAGCCCCACCTTCAAAAAATTTATGTTGCTTTATGAAACAGCACCACCAGCCAGTGCTAAACATTTAAAACATGACCCTGTGGAAAGTACCTTAGATTCAAACTCTATCAGATTTCATCTTTCTCTTCCCACCCATTACTCAGGACAGCACAATGAACACAGGAAGGCTTTAGGAAACATTTGTTGAATGAATAAAAATAATTCCTTCAATTTTCAGCAGCCAGCAGCTGGGAAAACCAGCTTGTTTGGCCTGTTAGAGAAACAGATCACAAATTCCACCTTCCACTCCTGTATTCAGGCTGAAACCTGGTTTTCTTCTTCTTTTTTTTTTCTTTCTTTTGTCATTTCCCGTTACCAGCTGTTATTACTTGTCCTTTTGTCCTAAACTTACATTACTTGCTTTGAGAAGGTCTCCTTGTTTACCCTCCCTTTATCAAGTACATGACCTTGAAGAGAATGTACAGCTTTCACATTTTATTTGAGTAGTCTTTACCATACTTCTATCCATCCCCTGTCCAATGCTAGCCTTGCATGTACACATGTACACCCATACAGCAGACAGACTATGACTTTCCCAGGGGCAGGCATGGGTGGTTCACTGATGTTCTTTTCTAGGAGACTAGAAATATAGGTATCCATTAGGTTGGAGCCCAAAAGAGCAAGAGAATCTTTAACAGTTCTCATTGCTTAACGTGAAAATGGAAACAAAATATTAAATGATAGAAGAACATTGGAAATTGTCTTATCTAGAAGCCAGCTATTAAATCCTCAGCATAGCCACATGGTGCTTACATTCTGCCATTAGCATCAAGGTCCCTCCATTTTTAGGCTTTGTAATTTTTGTCACTACCTCAAAATTTGAGATTTTTTCCCTCTTGATTTAAGCTATCTTGATTTGTCCAAACCTTGATTTGTTCTGAAAGTGGATAAGCCTGATATAGATTCTGCAATTTTATTCATACTTTCTAACCTGCAAAAATTGAAAGTGGCCACTCCCCCACAAAAATTCTTTTTGATTAAAATTTTGCTTATTTCCACTATGAGAATGTGAGCGGTGAGGTGGGAGGGGGAGCAGGAGTTTTCTCAGAACTTTTGTCTGTTGGCTGGAGAAGATACTGAATGATGATAGAAGGATCAGGGCCTTAGTGTGATCTCCACAGAGGAAATGAGATAGACTGTATTTGGGGAACATTTCACCTTGAATGGTCCGATTTTAGATTATTTACTTACTTTGGTTTATGTTCATTCATGTGGATCTCTGGTTTGTATTTATTACATTTATTATAAATAGTTTTAATACATTATATTTTGATTATGATTTCCTCTACCTGTACTCCTCCAAGTTCTTTCCCACTTTCCCTTTCATCTGGATCCATACTAGCTCTTTTAAACACAGTCATCTAATGAGTATTAAATAAAATAGAGTAAGATAAAAACACAGAAATGGAAGACATAATATACACAAAAAATCTGTATGATTGCCCCAACTAAACATTATGACACAAGGGACCTGCAAAGATGCCATTGAGCTCCTTATGTGTTGGACATCTACTGCTATGCATTGGACCTACCTTTAAAAGTGGTTTGATTCCTCAGTGAGACTCCCTTGGATGAAACTAATTTGACATTTGTAAGTGGTTGTCACTTGAAGATAGTTTCTGTGATAGGGATGTGGGCATGTGTCTACTTCTTTTGCTCTAGGATCCCATTTCCTACAGACCCATGCCAGGCTTGTCTTTAACAAAAGGACCTTAAAACCAATAGTGTTGGCAAGTGATGATGGAAGTTTCTGTTCTGCCTGGTCCCACGGCTGTTTATTCCCAAATAAACAAACAGATGCTTTTATTAATTATAAACTGTTTGGCCAATGGCTAAGGCTTCTTATTAGCTAGCTCTCTCTTAATTATTAACCCATTTCTATTAATCTGTGTATCTCTATGTTGTCTGGGCTTATAGTTGATGACTAGCCCTCTTGTTCTCTCTGCAGCTACATGGCATCTCCCTGGTGGCTCACTCTCTCTGTTCCTCTTCTCAGCATTCCTAGTCCAGTAGCCCTGCCTAGCTACTGGCCAATCAGCATTTTTTCATAAACCAATAAGAGAAACATATTCTTCTATAATCACAGCATATAGAAGGACATTCCGCATCAGGGAATAGCCTGGATTGTTTGGGAATTCCCCTGAGGACCCTTTGGAAAACTGAATTAGATGTAACCCATTCCTGGTACTGGAGTATTCATCTTATGTCAAGAGATGTCCAGCTGGGGTTCTGTCTTTCCTATTATTTGACAATTTCATTCAGATTGCCTTCGTGTATGTGTGTGTGTGTGTGTGTGTGTGTGTGTGTGTGTGTGTGTGTGTGTGTAGAAGTTTCTACTGCATTAGATTTCTATACTACTCGTTAAATGGCCTTTAGTTTTAATTGTCCCTCTTCATTCTGTATTCACTTCCTTGTTCCCTCTCTTTATTCCCCCTCCTCTTTTGATAATATCTTCCCAGTCACATTCCCGAATCCTGGCCATTCATTTCTTTCTATTTTATTTATCCGCCGAGGGAGGTCTATCTCTCTCTCCTAGTTCCTTCCTCTATTCCTAGGCTCTGTGTTATGTAGCTTCTAGCTTGCCTATCAATGACTTAATTTTCTCCAACAAGACCACTCCTCCTATTCCTTTCAAATAGTGCTACTTTCTATTAACCAAGAATGCAAATGTATGAACCTATGGAGGGCATTCTTATTCAAATCACCATAGTTACTTCACTCAGGATGATTTTATTCTTCCATGATTTTATATTTTTAACAGCTGAGTAACACTCCATTGTGTAAATATACCACGTTTTCTATACATGTTCATCTGTTGATGGACATCTAGGTTATTTTCAGTTTCTTGCTATTATGAACACAGCAGCAATGAACATGCTTCATCAAGTGTCTTTGTAGTAGGATAATGCACTCTTTGGTTATATGCTTAAGTGATATAGCTGGGTGGGATGGGGGGGGGGGAGTGGGGGGACAGTTTCAAGACAGGGTTTCTCTGTGGCTTTGGAGGCTGTCCTGGAACTAGATCAGATCAGGCTGGTCTGGAACTCACAGAGAGAAGCCTGCCTCTGCTTCCTGAGTTCTGGGATTAAAGACTTGCACCATCTGTTTCTTGGAGGGAGCAGAAAGATGGATGCTGTTTTCTCGTTCATTCTGTTAGTCTGGGTCTTTTCATTAGAGAATTTGAACACTTGATGTTGAGTTATCAATGAGCAGTGTTGGTTGATTCCCATTATTTTGTTGTTGCACTGTAGGTGCTTCCTCCCCTCTTTCAACTTGCTTATCTAGATTTATTTATTACTTGTGTTTTTTTGGGTGTAGCTAACTACTTCTGATTGAAGTTTTCCTGCAGTACCTTATTTAGGACTGG
The DNA here is from genome assembly GCF_003668045.3 of Cricetulus griseus. Classification (NCBI taxonomy): domain Eukaryota; kingdom Metazoa; phylum Chordata; class Mammalia; order Rodentia; family Cricetidae; genus Cricetulus; species Cricetulus griseus. The sequence goes on from NC_048595.1 coordinate 121,678,533, forward strand.
ACATATAGACAGATACTGATTAAATTTGGTTTATCATGGGCTATTCTATTTTCTCCATCTATTGGGATTGAAAGCTTTGCTAGTATTGTAGTCTGGGCTGTCTGTGGTCTCTTAAGAGTTTGTAGAACATCTCACATTAGAGTCCTTATTGAAAAGTCAGGTGTTATTCTAATAAGTCTGCTTTTACATGTTACTCTGTTTTTTTCTTTTGAAGTTTTTAATATTTTTATTTTTTTTGTTTAGTGCTTTGATTATTAGATGATGTGGGGAATTTCTTTTCTGGTCTAGTCTATTTGGTGTTATATGTGCTTATTATACCTTGAAGGGCTCCATCTTCTTTAGGTTAAGGAAATTTTCTTCTGTGATTTTGTTGAAAATATTTTCTGTGCATTTGATCTAGGTTTCTTTTAGTGTCCCAGATTTCCTGGATTTTTCATGCTTGCCTTTGTGATCCATTATCATCATGTTTGGACATGGTGGTGTACAAGCAGACATTGTGCTTGTGGAGAAGGAGCTTAGAGTTCTACATCTTGATCTGCAGGCAGCAAAAGGAGTCCGTGTCCACACTGGGCATTGCTTGAGCATATCAGACCTCAAAGCCTACCCCCACAGTGACACACTTTCTCCATCCTACTCCACACCCACTAAAGCCCACACCTACCACTATGATGCCACACCTCCTAATAGTACCACTCCTTGTGGCAGCCATTTTCTTCCAAACCACCACACTCCAGATTCTTAGCAGTTTTTGGCATTACTTGTCTTCTTAATGATATCTAATATCACCAGGATGAGATGGAATGTGGATGTACTTTTAATCTTCATGTTTCTGGTTCTTTAAGATGTTAGAAATTTTGAAGTCTGATTTGTGAGTGGCTGATACCACTGTTCTGGTGAGGTCAGGGAATCTCGTGTAGTGATTTCCAGAGTTGCAGATGTTGCTGCTTACTGTCCTAGGAGCTGTATACACATAGACCAGTCATGTGGCTGGGTTCCTTTGATATATGTGACAGAGATGGTGAAAATCTTCCAGAGAAAATTCACCTGCACTTTTATAGCCATCAATACCTCATATTGATATTTTTTAGTTCAAATATGACTTTACTTGATGCAAAAGCAAAATGACCTTTGCTCAAACCCTAATTACTACTTAAGAACATTCAAGCATCCTAAAACATGCAATAATGTTAAGCTTCAGAGGGCACTTAAGTATGGACCTGGTGGCCATGTTTTTACATGTGGGTTGGAATATTATTTGGAAAGAAGGCTGATTATATTAGGTTAATTTTTAGAGCATGATTTAGTGCTGCATCTGAATCTTTTATGGGAATTGCAATTGCCCCTTTGCTTCACTTTTCTTAATATGATTATCTTAGCATACAGTGAAATATAAACAAGCAGAAATACATCTGATAGAAGCAGGATGGTGGCTTCTCTCTTATCTCAGCTGGAAAAATATGTGGTAGCATTAAAAGTGACACTTACATGGCCCTGTTAGCTTGAAAAGGGTTTGTAGGGAGAAATTTCTTACATAGAGAGGTTTTTATTTTTTTTAAGTTGTTTTAAATAATTGTGGTTATATCTTTGGTAATATAGTATTTTTATTTATTTGGGGAATAAGTGGATATTTTGTGCATAATTATGCTTTTGGTGTCTCCCTCAGAGTAAATCTATTCTTTCTAGTAATTTTTGTATTTGGAAAGTGTTGGGGTGTGTTGAGGGGAATTGCCTCTGAAAGCCATCTGAATCTGTTTAAAGACCTCTTTCCCACTACAGTGGGAATAATCGTAGATGTGTCAGCAGAGGGACTCAGCAAGTGGCTCCCTTTAGAGTTCCTCACTCTTCAGACACATTAGTTTTAATGCACTAATCATTAAAGACTGACAATTATAATTCACATTTTAGAGGTACAGATCTCCAGGTTCCTGTCCTGTGTCTTAACTCTAGCCAACCACACAGATTATTGGTAAAAACTAAATTGTATTCTTATTGCCTCCTTGGATACTTTAATTGGCATTGGAGAGCCAGGTCTGAAAATGTATTTGGACAAAATAACTGAGCTCTGAGTGACTGTATTTTCTATGTTGTTCAGTTTGCTACAGAAGATTACACCACCGGCATATTGCTAAACTCCCTTGAAATCACAAAATGTGGGCCTGCAGCCTCCATGCCTGTGTTACTCTCACAAAGTATACGGGGCATCTTCCAAACAGGGGTTTTCCGAATTCCTTGAATATTTTCATTTTTCTGAAGGATATGCATAAAGTATCCTATTTTTTTATTTTCTTCTTATTTAGATCTAGCCATGTCAAATGCTGAAGGAATTTTCTTATGTAAGCAATTCTGCTTCCTGTGTTTTATAAGGTAGTCATTCTGATTGCCATCCATATTTTCAAGTTAACTAGTCTGTTTAAGTTTTAATCTTTTATTAATTTGTGCGTGTTCCTGTAAGTAGTATATGCATGTGTGTGTGTATACATGTAAAATACATGAGTGTGTTCACATGCCATGATACAGATGTTGAAATTAGAGGCCAACTTTCAGGAAATGATTCTTTCCTTCCTCTGTACAGTCCCAGGGTCAAACTCAGGTTGCTAGGTTTGTGCTGTAGGCATCTTTCTCAGCTAAGCCACTTCACTAGCCTTATCTGAATGTTTAAGACAGAGTCTCACTAGATGCCTAGGCTGACCTTAAACTCCGATGTCTAAGCCTCCTGGATGTTGAGACTACAAGTGTACAACATCTATCCCAGCCTATTAAGGTTCTTTTGGAAAACTAGAATAACTGTCTGATATGTATGTATGTAGAATCTATGGAGAACATGCAAAATGAATATACATGGATAGGAATTCTACCCATCTGGGCTGCTCAACAATTCCATATTTTTTAAAAAATATTTTTAAATGATTTTAAAATAATTTTAATGATTTAATAAAATACAGTTACATCACTTCACCTCCCTTTCCTCCAGTCTATCCCAGATATATTCCCCTTAACCTTTCACATACACAGCCCTCAGGTTGATAATCTCTTTAACTTTGATTATATTACTGCATATACATGTGAGTGTGGGTATGTTCGTGTACACACAAACACATATAAATAGAACCGGCTGGATCCATTCTGTCTGTTTGTATATGGTTTCACGTCTAATTATTCTACAGTGTATAATCTAGAAGGGGCCTCATTGCTGGGAGAGGCTAATTCTCCTTCACCAAGCAGGCAATAGTTGCCTGTACTTTATTGTTTATGGATGGGACCCCATGAAAATTTGCCCCTTCCATGTAAACATGACAATTGATATTGCCATTGTTCTAGTCATATTATGAAGGTGTTTCTAAAAGACCTGTTGCATAGTAGACAGCTTGGTATTTTTGCTCTTACAATCTTTCCATCCACTCTTCTATGATGTTCTCTGAGCCACAGATGCAGGAGCTCCAGTGAAGATTTATCTGTTCGGGTTGGGCTCCCCACAGCCCAGTGATGTCTGCCTTGTGTTCAATTGAGTTTTTCCATGATGGTTTCCATATGCTGGAATAGGAAGCTGTGAGTAGGGGTGCCAGCTACATTTACCTGTGGGTATAAGGATAAGATTCAGAATTTAGTATTGACTTATTCTGTTCTAATAGATTCTTTTCTAAAGTCCATAACCTCATTAGTCCCAAGAAGGTGGCTAGGTTTCTCATACCAGACATGGTTTACCTTCAATGGAGTGAGCCTTAGGTGCAATTAGAGAGTTGTTGGTTGTTACTTCTATGTAAATTCCACTTCTTGCACTTTAGGCATATCTTGCCATCCTTGTAATTGTCCTTGCTCATAGGGGCCACAGCTGGATAGAATTGTGTTGTCTCCTTCCTTGGCAGCTTTCATACTATTTCTGGAACCATAACCACAGAAAAGAGGATTTCATGTTAGAGCAAGCTGATGTTACCTAAGCCCTTGTGTCCTAAGTGTGGGGTCTTCAGTACTAGGGGCACGTCCTTAACCCTTGAGAAACAAACAAGGATACATTGTTAATCCATATTATTTTTGGAATCACTTTAAAATTCTCCTTTGTTCATTATTTTATCTAAAGTTGAACTGAGACATATATAGTTTTTAAAATGAGACATGAAACACAAGGATAGTTATGCACAATATGTTATATATCTGTACCATTTCCATGTCTAGACTTACATATATTTGTGAATGTTTGTGTCCATACTTAGGGATGTATATGTAAAAGGAGTCCTTAATTCATCTAGATAATTAAAGGCTGGAGTCAGATATAGAGGGAAATGCTGAGAGATCAGAGAGAAGGAGCAAGCCACAGCACACCTTGCCTCTTAACCGTATCTGCAGAGAAGAGAGCGATTTCCTGTTTGTCCCTGCTTATATACTGTTACTGCCTAGCTATGCCACTTCCTGTTTGTCTGTACAGACCTCCAGACCTCTATGGTTAGCTAGTGGCAAGTTCCATTCTCTGACACCCAGACAGGCTTTATTTGTGCAAGAAAGAGATCACCACATGTATACAACTTCAAACTTCACACAGCATAGCTATTCATTTCAGTGTATGATTATTTTAAAAATTTTATGTGGTTATAGATGTAGGAATTGAATACTGACAATTCATGATTTTAGGGTTAAAAAAAAGCTAGTTCAACAGGTCTGTATCCTATGTATTCTATTTTCTATTGACCATTAGAATATATAATTCTATAAACAGGGAAATGGCCACCCATCCCAGAGGGATGATTGGTAGTTAATGGTTTCTGTAGGAAAGAGTGTCATTTTCTTCAGTGGTACAGAAACTGAAAAGTAACCCATGGTCTGGTAAGTATCCTCCCACCCATGTTCATGCAAACAAATTTGGTTAAATTCTGTGGGTCTCATATAAACAAGACATGAAGGTAGCAGGGTAGCCGTGCTGGTGAGAAGGAGGATTGGGGAAAGAGGAGGAGGGTCATAGGGGTGAAAATTGCTAAAACCACAATGTAAATGGATGGAGTTGTGAAGGAATAAATGCTAAAAATAGAAAAAAGAACAAACATCAAAATATTCTTATAACACTTTTCACCTGATACATGATATTAATTACTAGCTAGTAATTAGGCTTTTCTTTCTATTACATTGGTAGGAGGGATATTCCTCATGGAGATAGTATGACCTGTTATAACTTTACAGAGTTCTCATTCTTATAAAAAATTTAATGTTTCAACATTTTTGAAAAACTAGGTGTTTCTAAACACTATCCAGAAGGATAGTATTTTCTCTAGAAAGCATTTTGTTGGATTTTAAGACTAATTTTTAAAGCATGAGCAGAATAAATAAGCTAAAGATTGATGTAGAAAAATATGACTAGATAATAAAGATGTTTTCACAGTGAACAGTTGTTTACTGTATTTGGCAATGTGTATTGATTTTATTTATTTATTTATTTGTTTGTTTGTTTGTTTATTTATTTATTTTTGTTTTTTTGAGACAGGGTTTCTCTGTGTAGCTTTGGAGCCTATCCTGGCACTCACTCTGGAGACCAGGTTGGCCTCAAACTCACAGAGATCCGCCTGCCTCTGTCTCCCGAGTGCTGGGATTAAAGGTGTGCACCACCAACACCTGGCTGTATTGAATTTTTTTATTTCACAGAAAGTCATATTGTTTTATTTAGAATACTGTGTGTAATAGATTGAGTTTATGGTCTAAAACATGGCTTTTAACGATGAAATTTAAAAAAACTGCATCTATTAGCCCAGTAATTTGATAGTAGGCTATATATTTACTTTAATTTTCACTTTTTCATCTTAAAATGAAGTTATTATTTGATGGTTTGTTCCAGGGTTACTGTGTAAAATTATGAGCCAAAATGATTATGGTGCAAATGGAAGAAGAGTTTATGGCCTTTTCAAACACTTAAAGTAGTTTCTAAATCAGACTGTGAATTCTACCTCTGAAATGAACCTTCACATTCTGGTTCCTTGTACAAGGCAAATTCTGTGGTGCAACTGAGTGCAGAAAATATAATGAAGGACTAACAGCCTAAGAGAAGAGAGGCCCAGAGCTCACTACTTCTTTGTGTTGGCCTGTTTTATTTTTCTGTCAGGCATCCTGGCTTTCATGTGTGGTGCCTATAGACTGTGGCTTCTTCATGGAGTACCATTACTATTTTGGGGAATTTATTGTCATAGCTTTACAACTCTGGGTCCTTAGACACATAACCAGGAACAGAGAGCAGTAGAGAGATATGTAATTGTATAGAATTGGGGAGAAGGGAGGCCCTCTCTCCAGTGTGAGTGAACAGGGTGAGGTTTTCAAGGGGAAGAAAAGGATGCTTGCTAGAAAAGTAACAGATGTCTGTCTGCTTACATGGGTAGTGTCCTTTGGAGTTTTCTTCATCATTCTTTGCTGTTGAGATCCTGGCATTATGCTGACCTCACCCCCTGACAATTGGCAGGGTGCGCATACTGCATTCCTGGAGATACTTTGTCAGCTCAAAGGGCCCTGTGTTGCATGGCTAGTCATGATTTACATGGCTGCTTAAGGACTGTATGCATGTGCAAGCTTTCACCTTTAAGCGAGAGCCTCACACCTGTTCTGCCCTTCTATCTCTGTTCCCAGTTGGACAACACCTAACCCTACCTTTGCTCCTTTTCGCCAATAAACTCCATGTAGGCTTTGTTGAGTTTTGTGGTTTATGCTTCTTTGCCTGCAGCTACAGAAAACAATTGCCTCGAGTGGGTTGCTGAAGATTTCAGAAATTGGTGCAGGAATTGGACCCTGGATCACATAACTTTTACAATCCCAGTTTACTCTTAACAATGACGGATGTTCTAGGTTAAATTGGGTCTCCCTCCAATACCAATCTTCACTACCTGTAAACATGGAGATTACTTGAAGATAATCAATTTAAAATGCAGTCATCAGGGTAGGTCTTCATCCTGGATGACTGGGCTTCATACATGAGTGGGAAATTTGGAAACTGCTAAGCACAGAGGGAAGAAGATGACAAAGTTAGATGGCTGTTTGTAAAAAGCCTGGAACAGAACCAACCCTGTGCATTGTCCTCCATGGGAAGCAGCCCTGTTTGACTTCTGGTCTTCAGAACTCTGAGGTAACAATAGGTGGTATTTTTTTTTTTTTTTTTTTTTTTTAATGAATAGTGCTCTGGACAGCTCTGCCTACAATTGGAGTGTCACACAGTGAATCATAATATCTGTTTTCTGGTTTTCCACCTTTCCTTCCTCTTCTTTCTCCTGCTCTCTGACAGCTACTGAGAAGAGATGGTGTATGCCATTCAGTCTTTTGCACAATCTAAATAATTTTTTAAGCTATCAAGTAATTTCTCTCTAATAAAGATCTCAAATCACTGGTGGTTGGTTTATTAAAGGAGAAAAATAGTTATTGGTATTATATATTAACTTAGACGGTTTTAATTAAAACTTTCCTTCAGTTGAGAAACAACATCTTCTGAAGGGAGACTTGCTAAGGAGGATAGTGACATATCACCTGCACTTTGAGTGTCACCTCTGCAGCTCACTGTGTGTATTGGTTCCTCTAGTCCTGAAGCATTCCAGCTGCTGCTTCTTTAAAGCAGGGGATCTTAAGAAAAGTCTTGGGGTTAAATGAGTTAATACTTACAAGATGTCTCTAAGAGAGAATGTGCATGGCAAGTCTCTGTGATAGACTGGCTTGTGTTCCTAATTTACCTCTGCTTCCTTCTTCCTCGGGAGTCTGGTGGAACACTATTGTGAATGTTCCCAGGCGAAACAAAATGTGGCTCATCATTTACTCTACTTGTCTATTTCTAACCAGTATCACTGCTAACCAGCTTGAGAAATCAGCATTTAAAAGGCTCTCCTATACGTAGAAGGTGTGTATTCACAAGGTTGCTCTTTGTCTCTCAGGGCAAAGAAATGCATGGATCTGTTTCTCTTTTGGCTCGAACTCTTATGCAAACATCTCAGGAATTAACTAAGGTAGGGTTACCCAGAAAGCACAGCACAGTCGCCTTCTCTCTGCCTCGTTTATCCAAGAACGCAGCTCTGGGGTTATTTTAGGTCCTTTATCTTTAACTCCTGGGCACCGGTAGGATGAATGCCCTTTGTACAGGCAGTGCACCTGGGAAATGCCGCTGGAGGCTCGCTAATGAAAGCCCAGCAAAGAACAAAAAGCAAGCTGTGAGGTCTTCCGGCTGTGTTTGTGATGATAATGTTGAGAAGCCGGCTCAAACCTGAGCACACCTTTTTAACAACCTGCTCCAACATATGTTTCTCACTTCCAACCCTTGCTGGATCAGTGGGACTATATTTAATGGTAACCTTGCAGGCGGATAGCCTATCTCAGTGGTGTTATCGCCAGGACAGTAATTTACAGCTTATGTACCGGCATAAGTCAGGCTGAAATTGGCTTTGTTGTCCTTGGGAACTTTGCCGAGTTTCCAAGGTCACAACTGCAAACAACTTGAGCAGGTTGTTTATAATAATTTGAAAATTGTTCTTGTGCTTTATCTGAGGATGAACTACAAATAAAATCTAGTCATTTGCAATGTTTTCGAAATTTCTCCAAAATGTTTATGGAATGCTGTTTGTGCCAGTGGCCACTGCTTCTTTATTTACGCTTATGCAGCTGCAGATATTTTGCTAATTTTGTGGGAGACTACTTTGAAATATTTTATACAGATTTTCGTTTTTTGTTTGTTTTGTGTTTTTTTGAGACAGGGTTTCTCTCTGTAGCAGTCCTGGCATCAAATTCCCATTTTTAACTCAGCCTTTTCTTCCATTTCATAAGTGGACCAAGTGAATTTAAACAGTAGCCTAGGGACTACGGTGATAACAGACGTGGAGGTTTGCCCTTGAGTCCCTGACATAGAGCTATGTATAATGGCACACCTATACCTTGCATATGGATTCAGACACTGCATGCTGTTTGCTTTGACATCTAACTCCACAGGGCTCCATGTGATCTGGGACAAGAAATATTCCACGTATACCGGGAGGAATTTTCCATTGTATCATTTATCCCTTCAATTTTATGTGAACTTACATATTTTATACTTTATATAGAATTATGAGCAGCAAATTATTCTTCAGAACTACACATATTTTTTATCCTTCAAGCCTGTCAATCAGACATTTTAAAAGGCATTCTCACTCATCGCTTGCTTTCTTAAAATTTTCCACTTCCCTTGTATATTTTCCTTTCACAGGAAGCTTTGGCAGCCTTTATACTGAGCTTCAGCGCTACCTATATTTCCAACTGCTTCTTAAACAATCCACGCACAACACAGGCAGCAAAATCAATACCATTTTAGTTCTTTCTACCAGCCAAGCTCTCTATAAGGCTCTGCGGTGTTCCCAGAAATCAGGGTTGACCCTTATCTTCTGGGGATCTATCACATCACATACAAAGGGTTTTAATAAGGCACAGTGGAATCATGACTAATGAGTGAAAATAAGGAGGGGGTTAGATCATGGCTTCTCCTTGGTGGGGGCTGGGAAACATGGGAAAAGTGTGGGAGTATGGATGAGCTTTCACACAGGATTAAAGCCAAAGAGGAGCTTTAGGACAGTGAGGACTGTAGCTGCTGCAGAGACCTGGGTCAGTCAGGGAGTTTCTAGGATGTATGTAGGGCAACTGCAGGTGAGACAGGAAAGGCTGCCCAGTCTCGTTCGCCTGTACAGAGGTGTGCATGCCAGATAGGAGAGGGAATGCAATGCAGTGGGAAGACATGGGATGGTAAATTGTTCCTATCAGCTTGAATGGGTGGGTTAAGACACAGGGAGATTTATAAAGTTCATTTGTTTGTTTGTGAGACTATTTGCAGGGACCCCTACATCTTGAGAATTTTGAGCTAATATATGGATTAATCTCTTGATTTATAATGTAAATAGACAGTGGAAAGGTGTTAGAAAGAGAAAATGAGGATCGTGTTCTTGGTGCTCAATATCCTGCTTCATCCCATGCTTATATTTCTTTTGCTATGTTTCTTGTCTACTGTGAGGGCTGGGAAGTTGCTCTACTACACTATTCCACTGCCATAATCTTCCCACAAAGCACATGGTGCCAACCATAGTGTAAGCCTCAAATCCAAATGCCTGTACCCAAGTAATCATTTCCTTATTAAAGTTGTCCTGGCTATGTTCTGGCCACAATGACATAAAAGTCACTAATACCTATAGTAAAGTAGGTTGTGTGTCATGAGGAAGATACTTACGAAACAGGGAAAGATGGCATATCAGTTACATTTCTGTTGCTGTGATAAAGCAATGACCAAGGCAACATCTGGATGCCAGAATGATGAGTCTTTCATGATGGGGAAGCATAGAGTTTGCAGGAAACTGAAAGCTCAAATCCTCAACCACAGGTATGAAGCAGAGAGGGACAAAGGAAAGCCACTTGTGGATTTAAACTCCCAAAGCCCACCCATAGTGTTATACTTCCTCTAGTAATGCCAGACTACCTAAACTTCACTCAGACAGTACCACCAACTGGGGACCAAGTATTCAGTATGTGTGGCTTTTGTGGGCATTCTCATTCAAACTGTTACCCATGGACTTTGGAGGAATGATGGGCATAAGGACGGGCCAGTGCCATGGGTATGACTGAGACATCTTTGAAGGTCCCCTGACACATGTAACACACATACACACACACACACACACACACACACACACACACACACAGAGAGAGAGAGAGAGAGAGAGAGAGAGAGAGAGAGAGAGAGAGAGAGAGAGAAGAGAGGAGAAGGGCTTAGGTGCAGATAGTTTTTTTTTTTATATTTTTCCCAACACAGACTATCTTTTGACTTTTGATAATAGTCATCATAACAGCTATCACAGCTATGATATGATAGGTCATTGTGGTTTTGTTCTGCATTTCTCTCACAATTAGTAATGATTTCATAACCTGTCCATTTGTGTATTTTTTTTAAAATTCCTGTTCAGTTCCCTTGCTGATTTTTGATTGGTTGTTTATATTTGCCATTAAATATTAATTCATTCTATATTTTGAGCGTTGTCTCCCTTTAAGATATATATTTTACAAATAATTTGTCTCATTTTAAGTTGTAATTTGGTTTATTGGCTTCTTAGTCATACAGAACCTTTTCACTGAATCCTATTTGTTTATCTAAAAAGAATGAGAGCCTTTCAATGCTGAAAGGTATTTTTCTCTGTCTTTTTCCAAAAGCAGATGGTTTCCGGATTTAGGTTAAGCATTTGGTACATTTTGAGATGAATCTTGTTAGGGCTTAAGACAGAGTTCATATTTTATTCTTTTTCATGTAGGTACTTAGATTTCCCAACACTATGAAAGAGACAGGTTTTCACTCATTGCATCTTTTGGTGCCTTTGTCAAAGATTAGTTGACTGTATACATGTGGGTTTACAATTGGTCCGAGTATTTTTTATTAAGATAACTTTGAGCTATAATTTGAAATTTGGAACTTCATTCTTCAGCTCCCTTTCTCCTTTTAGGCTTGCTCTTTCAGTTCTTTGGAGATCCCATATGATTTTTAGGATTGTCTTTATTTTTGTGAAAATACCACTGGTATTTTCTGACTTACTGAACCTGTTAGACTGCTTTCAGTGCTACAGTTATTTTAACAACTTTAGCTATAGTCTAGGGTGTTGTATCTATAGACCCATGCATTTTGTAAACAGACAATATTTTCTCCTTTCCAACTTTATTATCTTTCATTCATATTGTCTTGCCTATTTGAATTGGCTTCCAATGCTATGGTAAACAGAGGTAGAGAGAGTGCACATACTTACCTTGTTTCTGCTCTTAGGAGAAAAGCCTTCACCCCTTATCACGAAGCATGATGTTGACTGTGGGCTTGTCTTACATTGCTATATTACTCAGAAGTGCCTGTCTTTTTGATACCCACTATGGTGAGAATTTTTGATCATAAAAATGTGTTGAATTTTTGTCTACTACTTCTTTTGCATCTTGAGATGATCATATAGTTTTTGTCCTTTATTCTCTTAGTGAGACATATCATATGCATTAATTTGTGCATATTGAACCCTCCTGTATTCAGGAGATAAATCCCACTTCATTCACAGTGCATGACTCTTTCAATGTGTTCTTGAATTTGGTTCACTGCTATTTTGTTGAGTGTTTTGATATCTATATTCATCAGAGGGAAGACCTATAAATTTCTTACTTGGTGTGTAACCTTGTATGGTCTTGATATTATAAACTGAGTTTGGAAGTGTTCCTTCCTTTTCACATTTTTGGGGGGTAATATTTGAAAAGGATTAGTATTAATTCTTGAAATGGAAGTATTCAATAGTGAACCAATCTCGTTTAGGACTTTTTTCACTGGAAGATACTTTTTAAAAGACTTATTTTAGGTTTAAGTGTGTGTGTGTGTGTGTGTGTGTGTGTGTGTGTGTGGTGTGTGTGTGTGTGTGTGTGTGTGTGTGTGTGTGTGTGTGTGTGTGTGTGTGTGTGTGTGTGTGTGTGTGTGTGTGGAGACACAGAGGAATGGGTCCCTTAGGTCTTGAGTTATAAGCCATTATGAGCCATCCTATGTAGGATTTGAGAGCTGATTTGGGGTTCTTTGGTAAAGTAATAAGAACTCTCAATTGTTGAGCTATGTATCCACACACCACCCCGCCACTGATCTTTGGTTATTGATTTAATTTCCTTCTGCATTACTAGTCTATTCAGATTTTCTGTTTCTTCTTAATTCAGTATTGTTAGGTCGCATATTTCTAGGAATTTCTTGTTTTTCCAGGCCAAATAATATTCAGCAATTGTTCATCATAGTCTCCTATGATCCTTTGTACTTCTGTTATGCTGGCTTAATGCCTTTCTTTTATTTCTGCTTTTAAAATTTGTCTCCTTTTATTTTCACTGTCCAATGGAAGATTTGTTTATCTTTTTTTATAGCTGAGCTTGAGGCTTTTGTCTTGTTTTTCTCATCTCTATTCCATTGCTCCCTGCTTTGGTCTGTATGACCTCCTGCCTGCTCACTCGAAGCCATGCTAGTCGTGTTTTTTCTTTTTCACAGAGCTATTGCTATAAATGCCCTCTTTGTGCTGCCTCTGCCATATCCCATAAGTTCTGTTATGCGGTGCTTATATTTCATTATTTTCAAGATATTTTATAGTTTCCCTTTTGATTTCTTATTTGATTAATCAATGGCTCAGAAGTATATATATATACATATATATACATATATATGTATATATATGCACATATATCTATGAATATGTATAGAAAAGTGATAGATATTTGTGAATTTTCCTCATGTTCATGAATTTTCCAGTTTTGTTCTCATTAATACTTTGGAGTTTTATGTTATTATGGTCAGCAAAGACAGGTGGTGTAATTTTAATGTTGTTAAATTTGTTTTTGCTAGTGTTGTGGCCTAATATGATCTATCCTGGATGGTGTTCTATGTGCATGAGAATGAATAATCATCTGCTGTTGGATGTAGCTTCTGTATATATTTGCTTGGTCTAGTTCACCTGAACAGTAGCTCAAGTCCAGCATTTTTTTCTTTACTTTCTGTCCTGAGTTGAAAGTGGAACTGAATTCTTCTATTAGGATTGTTTTACTATCTACTTATTTGTACCAATTTTTAACATATTTAGGAGCTTTGAAGTTCAGGGCACCCATATTTCTATCCATGCCTGTATCTATATGTCATCTGTGTATATTTGATCTCAGTTGTATCTGTAGTTTGGTGACCAGTTAGCTCTTTTATAATGACCTTCTTTGTTTCTTTCTTTCTTTTTTTTTTTTTTTTTTTTTTTTTTTTTTTTTTGGTTTTTCGAGACAGGGTTTCTCTGTGTAGCTTTGGAGCCTATCCCGACACTGACACTCGCTCTGGAGACCAGACTGGACTCGACTCGACCCAACAGCGATCCACCTGCCTCTGCCTCCTGAGTGCTGGGATTAAAGGCGTGCGCCACCAATGCCCGGCCTCTTTGCTTCTTTCTACTGTTTTTGAGTTAAAGGCTACTGGTCTAGTAGAAGCATCGCTATTTTGCCTGGGTTTTGTTTGCCGTCTTCCTCTCATCACTTTCAGACCATTGTGCACATAAAGCTAAAATGACTCTCATATGATGTACATGAGTTGTATGTTTGTGTCTTTATTCTACCACATGTGGCTTTATAAGATAATTTAGTATGTTTACACGTGATATGGTAATTAACAAAAAATAACATACAGTTGATGTTTTGTTAATTGTCCTGTTTTTTCCTTTCTTCCTTTTATTTTATTTTATTTTATTTTTTTGTGGTCTGACAACTTTCTTAAATGGTACACATTGCCCTGTGGCTGCCATGGAATTTACATGAAATATGCTGCAGTTACAAGAGGCTAATTTGGGCTGATGGCAAATTAACTTCTATTATACATAAAAACTACATTTTCACTTCTCTTCCTTCACCACATTTTAGTTATTAGTGTCTCAGTGTGCTGCTTTTATAATTGTGTTACCATTAACAATTTGTTGTGGTAAAAAAATAGTTATTTTTTAATAACACTTCTGTTTTCGTGTTACTAATTAGTATTCTTTTGTTTCAACTGGAAAAATCATAGCCCCTTGATATTTGAGGGAGAACTCTGCTGAGGGGTATTTCTTGTTGAAGGATCCCTTTAACACCTTCAGGAAGCCATCTTGATTTCATGACCTGCTGAAATTTGTCTGCCAATCACACACAGCTTCTTTCCTTACGTATAAGAAACATTTCTCTTGCTGTATTCAAAATTCTTTCTTTGGTAACATAACAAAATTCTGTCATTGCCATGGATTTTGTTTGTATCAGTTTGATCCTGATGACTTTTTAGTGTCTTGTTATGGTAGCTAAATGCCTGTTTAGGGACTTTGAACCTAGAACACTTTGATAGCTGTAGTGTTCAAAGAATTTGGAATGTGTTAACTCATTGTTTGTTTCTTAAATTAAGCATTGTATCCTCCTTTTTTTTTTTTTCTGGAACCGCCATAATCATATATTGTTTCTCTTTAGAGCATCCTGGAAATCCTCATTCCTTCCATTCAGTATCATGTACAACTATAGAAATCAGTTTTCACTACATTCTTTCCCTTTATGGTCCATTTGAAAGAAAGAATTGAAGTATAAAGCTCTCTTGGGACTGACTATTCAGCCGTGGGGTTCAGTAACATAGGTAAAATGAGATTGTGTTTCTTGTCTTCCTCATATATTTGGAGATTTTTATTTTCACTCTAGGGTGTTTTGCTACTGGATTCCTGGACTCCCAATTGCCAACATTAGTGCATGTTAGAAGAAGATAGTAGAAAATTCCTGTCTCACTTTTGCTGATGTCACTCCTGAGCTCTCCTATTTTTAAGGCTCACTCTGTATGTGTTGATGGCAAAGATGGAAGCAGCGATGTGAAGTATGGCAGGACTATAATAACTGAAGGGAGAAATGATGTGGACTGGAAGCATGGTGGCAGCAGTGGACAAGTTTAAATTAAAATGCATTTGGGGAGTAAATGGATAGATTTTGATGTGGAGAAAGAAAGGTCATATTAATGACTATAAATGTCTTAGACCTGAGCAACAGAAAGAATGGAATTTCGATTTAGAATGATGGGGAGGGAAACCACAAATCCAGTGACATGGGATGCAGCAAACCAAACCTTTATTTTCTTAGTAGTCTCCCAGTGAGTAAGGCAAGGCACGTGTGGCAGAAGCAGTTGGAAGTAGGAGTTTGACATCAGGGAGAGAAGTCCTGTAGAGAAACATACATGCTGGAGTCTGCAAAGTCTACATAGCTTTTAATATGGTATCATCTGTAGGCTGAGAGTTGGGCTGATGAAAAGGAATAAGGGATTGGCACTTTTTGAGGAAGGTAGCTCATGTGAAAGAAGAAAAAAAGAAAGCAACAAACAACTGTAATGCTAGCAGAGGACAGACTCCAAGAAACAGAGTGTGACAAGCTGTATTTGACAGAGCTGATACGGCAAGGAACAAATGTGGAGCTCAGCTTATTTCTGGACAACTGCAGGGGTGTTCAGGGCCTTTCTAATTAAGCCCTAACTGCACTGTGGCTTGGTAGGCATTATAATATAATCCCCACAACATTTTGTTTCTGCATTCAAGTTTCCAGTTCTTCCACTATAACCTAGAACAAGTAATAAGTGATTAGATGCAGGTTATCTTAAGCAGGTGCCTTTTTAGAAGCCAGGGAGATAACCGATTATTTTCTTCTAAACAGCTCCAGGGATTCACTCGCCATACTGTCTCCCAGCCATTTCTGTGTTTTATGAAGCTGAGGTTGAATACATTTTTCTTTATATATACCTGAACTCTATCTCCAGGCCCATTTTTTCCTGTCAGGTCCTCTGCCAATATGGAGAGCAATCAGTCACCGTCACCTTCATAAAAATGCCCTTTGTGTACTTGAAACTAGTAATCAGATCACCTCTTAACTTGCTCTTCTGTAGGATAAACAACACCACTGCCTTTCATCTTCACTT
The DNA here is from genome assembly GCF_003668045.3 of Cricetulus griseus. Classification (NCBI taxonomy): domain Eukaryota; kingdom Metazoa; phylum Chordata; class Mammalia; order Rodentia; family Cricetidae; genus Cricetulus; species Cricetulus griseus. Next base: position 121,694,971 of record NC_048595.1, read on the forward strand.
AAAGGCCCTACTTTTACCCTCTTCATGTGTATGAAGATAGCATATTAAGTAAGTATAGTCTCCTCTAGGCCTGTTGCCCTCAATCCTTAGAGACGAATTTTTATCATATTTATAACCTATGATAACATCTTTACTTATGAGAGGCAAATGAATGAATTTCTTCCGAACTTAAATTCTATCAACCTGACCTCAGTGTTGTGCACATACCAGCAGTGAGGGATGCCTGTCTGCATGTGTCTTTGCTTACATAGGAGTGTCTGTGAGCACATTTACAAGTGGTTGTGAGTACAGTTTTTGTGTCTCCGTGTATATGTCTGCCTGTGTATGCATATGATTTGATGTGTATGTGTCTGTCCAAATGTGTGCTTATAGAAACAGTAAGAGTCTCTGATTCAGGACTCGCTAAAAGCTATTGCTTTATCTCTCTAGGCTGCTTTCCAGGCAATATGGATGTTCAGCTCCTGTCACCTATTAGCAAGATTCTATATTTGAGTATAACTGTGTGCCCTTGAAATGTTGGTGGGACTTGCTTTTCTTCTAAAGCATGTAATAAGGTGGATTTTCATACAAGGAGATTGGCTTTCTGTCACTGCTATTCACTTTTGTCTTACTTTCAAATATAACATGTCCATTGTGTAAGTATGAGACTCAGAGCAAGGGAAAGAGTGACAGGCAGAAAAACAATGTGAGAAGGAAATATTCCAGGTCACAGCATACAGATGGCAGGTACTAAATAAATAGGATGGTGCTTAGTAGCCTTTTTGGTCAGGGGTCTGTAATGCATCAATCTTTCGTTGATTGCAGAAGGTATTTTAGCTGGCTGGGAGTTTACAGATTTTATATCTTGTGACATTAAGAGCCCTTCACACATTTAATTCGGTGTTAGCCACTCATCTTGACTAAACAAGTAATCAGTAAATCAACTTCTAGGGATTACGAATTGTTTGCCTTTAGGTGTCCCATATGTAAACAGGTCATCTTGTAACTGAGTCTGCAAGGCACTTTGATATGTGTGAACACACAAGAAACTCTACAGTGTAATGGCATACTTGTGGATATTTATGCAGGATAGAAAACCAAGGAACTTCACAAAGGTTTATGAATGCTTGATAATATCAGGTGCCCTAATTGTATTTGTGTCTGCAGTCACCAGTGTGCTGATCCTATTTGATAATCTGGGGGCTTACTTTTTCTCAAAGGTTAGATCTGAAAATAAAAGCAACACTGGTTTGTAATGTCTATTGATCTTTAGTTCATAACAATGCCTTTGCTATTGTGGTGGGCCATTGCTTATCCTGACTACCATGGTTTGCTTTTAGTCTTAGCTACTAAGGCTTTTAGATGGGCAGGTAGAATGTTCTCTGGAATGTTTGCTCTTTCAAGTGGTTCCCATTTAACAACGAAGAATATGTTAAACTGATACTATGCTTTAAACCCACAAATACGAGAGAGACCAAACACAGGTGTCTTCTTGCCTCACATCTGCTGACTAAGAGGTCTGCAAACAGCTGGGAGATATAGGTGATTTTTTTTTATTTTTTATTTATTTATTTTTTTACTTTATAAGCCTTTCAAAAGACCAGGAAGGCAAAACTTCTTTCTGTAGGAGGTATTTTCCATAAGCTGCTTTGTACCAGAACATCACTGCATTTCAATCTGGTGGAGTATGAAGCTGAAAAACAGCAGAGAATACAGTGATGAACAAATGGGTACTAAATATATATATATATATATATATATATATATATTATATATATTGACCTTTAGGGAGCCTTCGTGCTGTTTAAGAATTTATTCACCCACAGGCAGTCGCTGCACACAAATGCCTGACTTCTGGGAATTCTATACCAGGGATTGCCTGCAGCCCCTCTCCTTTGCTTCTTTCTCCAAGCAGCCAGGTTCCACAGCAAGAACCCAAGGGCTTTGTCCCTCAGGGATGGCGTGGGACTAGCCTCTCTGCCAGAGCTGCCTCTGCACTGCTGTTTGCTTGCAAACAGTTAGTTACCAGGAAATGTGGAGTCAGCTCTGCTCCTGCTCCACTTAATTTTCATCACCCCATGCAGTGGATTTTTCTCTTCTGCTGCCCCAGCTGTTCCTGCTTTTCCCAGGGTGGCAGCATCCGCCCCAGCTGCAATCTGTGCTTCCAACAAAGTTCCTTAGTTGCCTACTTGACCTTAGCTGCCCTGGTTGGATTTTTCATTTCCTGATGCTTCCAAACCAACATTAAAAACACCATGGTAGCAGCTGCAGCAATAGCAACTGACAACAGCATTAATGGAGATGGTGGCTGGGTGTTGACCAAGGGCATGCGGTGGGTTCAAATGCTGCATGAGCTCCTGTTACTCAAGACTGATCACTTAACTTATCAGAGCTTTGGTTTCTTTGATCAAAAGAAGAAGATCTAGCTAATCTATTGTAGGAGTTTAAAAATATAACATTTAAAACTCTATGGTAGATTCTTCCTACAGTCAGTTTTTAATTCTGCCTCCTCTTAGAAGGCATAAATGGCTTTCCCAGGTTAGTATGCAAAAATGTACAGGACAAGTAGCAGCCCTACCTTCTGCACACTGTTGTGTGGGAATGGAGTATCAAAAGAATTAGAGGCTATCCACATCATAAATGAAATTGGAAACCACTAAGCAGGGGATTGATGGATGGATGAATGTGAAAAAAACAATGGGCTATAGGAACTGACTCTGGAGTAGTCAAGAGTTTATGGAGAGGCTGCATTTGAACTTGATCTTCAGGATCTGTACTGTCTTAAGCACCTCATGATGGGAAGGGAGACAGAACCAATGTCAGGGGTCAGCATGCAGGTTTGGGAGAAGCATGAAGCCACAATTTTGGTCCCAGTAGAATGTTTGCTCTGCAGTGGTGGAAGAGTTCACTGACAAGAGATGCTAGAATTAGGAGTCTTTGCTAAGCTTAGCAGATACAAATTTAGAGTGGCCAGTTATTTGTAAATTTCAGACAGTTAATGAATTTTCAAAGTACATTGCAAATACCACATAGATCATGTTTATACTAAAACATTTTTTGTAATTTATCTGAAATTCAAGTGTATGTGGGCATTCTCCATTTTATTTGACGTTTGTTCAGGACTTATAAATATCAAGCCAAACATTCTGTCCCTGTCATGCTTCACTGAAAACTTTAAAGACAGAAGTGGAATGGTGAAGAAAACATTTTAACAGAGATCTATTTGACAAACCAGAAAACGCCAGAATGGTTGAGAGAAATTAAGGAAGGGAAAGAGGAAGAAAAGAGAAGGAGAACATAGGAATTCTGGTTTAGAGGCAAGAAGATCAGCTCTCTTCTAGGTTAAGCCCTTGGTTTTGTGGATATATAAAAATTCTCCTGTTAGGTTGCTGGGAAGATGTATTACTATTGCCATGACTTAGAGAATTGTGAGATCTGAAGGCCTGAAGGAAAGTGTAGCCTCTAGCTTGTCAGTATCTCTGATGAATGTTAATCCAGGCTCCTAGGACTATCAACATGAGCAAAACAGAACTGAAATCAGGAGCCCAGCACACACCCAGCACAGAGGCCACTACGGTGTGCAGTGACAGTGGCTATCAGTAGTCTATCATGCATGTGCTTCCCAAATTATGCACTATTTGCACTCACTGCCAGCAGAGATAAGGAAACACTTAAATGACAATGACTTCTGGGCTATTCAGCAAAGTCAGTTTTTGAGATTTACTTAGTTTTCCATATTGATTGTCTTTCTAAATCTTTTTTGTTTGCTTGTTTGTTCATTTTCGTTTTTTCTTTTTTAATGTTTTTGTTATTTTAAAAAACTTTTAACTTTAAATATATTTTGATCATATTTTTCCTTCCCCCCAAGTCCTTCTAGATCCTCTCCTTCTCCCTACCCACCCAAATTTAAATTCTTTCTCAAAAAATAAAAACCCAATAAAACAACAATCCCCCAAACCAAGAACACAAAATAAAACATGCCCTTCCCAAAGTCACCAAACTTTAACCAAATAAAAGTACCCACACACACACACAAATGTGGAGGCCTTTGAATATTGGTCAACTACTCCTGAACATGAGGTCTGTCCTGGTTAATATGCCCATTGTCACTCCATTAGAGAAAACTTATTTTCCCTCTGCCAACAGGGATAAGTGACAGTTAAGTTGTAAACCTATACCCTTGTGGCTAGGTTTTCAATCATTCATTCATTCATTTATTTTTAAAAATATAACTAAATAAAATATAATAAGAGAAAACTAAAACTATCATATTGAAGTTGGATAAGACAAATAGAAGGAAAAGAGCCCAAGAGAAGGCACACAAGTCAGAGACCCAAATGTTCATACACTTAGGAATCCCATAAAACCACTAAACCAGAAGCCAATATAAGCAGATGACATGGTACAGATCCATGTAGGCCCTGTGCATGCTGTTTTAGTCTCTGTGAGTTCATATGATGTTTCCTTGTGTCAATGTAGAGGGCCTTGTTTTCTTGAAGTCTTCCATCCCGTCTGGCTCTTACACTCTTTCCACAACCTCTTCCATGGGGTTCTCTGAGCTCTGAGGGGAGGGATTTGATGGAGACATCCCATTTAGGGCTCTCTGTTCCAAGGTGAGCCTTTGAACATGTCACTTTCTACATGATGTCTGCTGTGTATCTCTATATTTCTTCACATCTGCTGAAGAAGGAAGTTTTTCTGATGATGGTTGAATAAGGCACTGATCATATTTGTCTATCTAGGTCTGGATTATCTCACTCAAGATGATTTTTTTCTAGTTGTATCCAATTGCCTGCAAATTTCATGATGTGATTTTTTTCTTTTAACTCCATTGTGTATATGCACCACATTTTAAAAATCCACTTTTCTGTTGAGGAGCATTTACTTTGTTTTCAATTTTTGGCAATGAATATGTCTGAGCAAGTGTCTATGTAGTAGGATAAAGCATACTTTGGGTACAAGGCCAAGAATGGTGTCTCTGGATCTTGAGGTAGATCAATTCCCATTGTTCATTTTAGATAAGGCGATTTCTAAGGTTATCATTTTGGAAAATTTTTCAATATGGACTTTTATCTATTTTTACCTAATTTTATTAAATTTATCACACTGTCTAATTTGCTGAAATTTGGCTCATTGAAAGCTAATAGTAGTTTACATCTTGCTGCTGTTTTTGATGATTTTCTTAAGCAATTTTACAGAATGATTTTGCTGTAAGACACAAGACTGAGGAAATTCTCCCAGTTCTGAAATTAATTTTAGAGGATGCTGGAGTATTTGTAAGTAATTTTATTTTCCATTAAGTAGACATTAAAGGCAGAGCTTACCTGGGCCTTACTGTACTTGGACATGTAGAAATTAATATCAGACACTCTGGTAACAGGGCCAGCTGTGCTGCCGTGTTTGAAACATTTTAATAGGATTACTAGGTGCATATATCTGGCAACAATCTATAAAGAATACAGGTGACTCATTTTAGTTGATGATCGAGTTTTTATTTTTCATCATCAGCTGAAAAAAGAAAATTATTCTTGCCATGTCATACAGATTAAACTTCATGTATGACCCAGAGAAATGTAATTCTTTCATGACTTCCTTAATTCCCCACAGGTGATATTGTTTCTTGAGGGGACATTAGGGTATAATGATACAAATGGAGAAAAGACATCTCCATTGAATTCTTAGGAAAAAATGTCATCTGAGGATGATCCATCAGTTCAGATGTGAGACTGAGATCATTAAGTCTCCTCACCACTGCAGTCACCTCCCTGAGCAGAATGCTGGACAGGGACATGCCATTCTCAACACCATTGAACGTCTGAGGTAAGTCACTGATGTCTGTGGATTTTTCTGTTCTGAATTCAGAGATTTGAGGACACCTAACCCCAAACAAGTTAAATGTCTTACTTACCAGACAAAAGACATTTATGCAACTTTTTGAAGCACTGTTAAATTTAAAACATGCCCCAAACTATATTTATTTGTCCATTAGTTAAGGAAGATCTTAAAGTGAATGGATGCAGAAAACATGAAACATTGAGTGGATAATTTGTAGATATGTAGTAATCACTTCTGTTTTAATCTTGACTGAAGCTTTTTCCTTCATGACTACAATTGCTGCATTCTCCACAGAGCCCGAATTTCTATCTTGCAATACTAAAGAAAATTCTTGAGGATTATGTGACTAAATTAGAGTTTAGAAAAATTGGGCTTCCTCCCAAATTCCTTCTCTAACTCTATGGATTCACTGTTGAATGATTCTTTAAAAATACTGTTCACTTTTTACCCTTCACCTCAGTTTCATTGTCTGACACACCTTGGGTTGGCTTTGCCTGCTGTTATCAATGCCAAATCTTCCTCCCTGTTACTTTTCATGGCTGCTTTTTCTCACTCCATTTTCAGAATAATAAACGCCTAAAGCAAGTAAAGTGAAGTTCATCCAGATTTTCATGAAAGTGGAAAACTAAATGGTGAAAAGAAGGGAGAAGAGAGGAAAGGAGAGGGGAGGGGAAGAGAGGAGCAAGAAAGGGGAGAGGAGAGGAGTAAAGGGGAGGGGAGGGGATGGGAGGGAAGAGAAGAGAAGAGAAGAGAAGAGAAGAGAAGAGAAGAGAAGAGAAGTGAAGAGAAGAAGTGAGAAAGTGAAGGTGGACTTGTTTTGCCCTTAAGTAAGAGCTCCCTTTTCGTTTTGAATTGCCATCTATCATTGTTTTCATGGCTTCTTGTTCTGTTTCTGTGGCCCAAGTTTCTTTCATTCCCTCAGAATGCAATGATTCACATTCAGGAAATGTTCATCTGTGCTCCTCCACACTAGGTGTACTGGAATAAGCACTAATGCAAAGCTGGTCTGGCTTAGCGGTAAGGAGATCAACATTTGCTTTCATGTAGAGAAGATTCCCAGACCTATTTTCTAGTATCTTCTTATATAATGTGCAATAATTGAGTCTTTTTAAAAATAGACCTAATGCCCTTTGCTTGGAGCTGTCAACCCCCATCCCCTTTTAAAGTGAATTACTTTGACTTTTTACCTATATCCTATAAGCTAAAGGTTCTTTGGAGAACCCATTTTTACCCAGCCTTCACCCTTGGTAGATGAGCCATTCATATTTGCTAAAAGTTATGACTTGGATGTGCATTTTATATGATTGAAAATTGCATCAGTAAGTTCTCCCATCTGACAGTCTACCACATGCACTGACTAAATGGATACTTTCATGAGGAAAATGCATTAAAAACCCAGCTAATCAATGTGCTAAGCAATGAGCTAAGGTGCCACAAAAGCAGTTTCATTTTCATGCACAGCAACAATGACTTTTCAAAGATGAGCTTCCGTGAATGGTGTTTGTGAATGTGGGGCTGTGTTAGGTTGGTGGAGACAGTTCCCCACAAGAATGTGGCTGATGCTTAGACTGGACAGACAGAAGTGGAGTGGGAAATGATAGGAAACTTGCTACTGTTAAAAACCAGTAGGAGACAGGAAGTGTGGAAGAAACCTGCAGGAGACCCGGGTGATGTTCATGGCATATGGGAAGACAGAGCCATCCAAGAAAGGTGGCACCCTCGTATGCCAACAGTCTTTCTGCTCAACTTGATATTAAAAATGTGCTAAAAGAGCCTCATATTTTTAAGAATAACCCTCAAAAGTTGAGGAATCTTCTCTTTGGGTTACTCCTTTTCTAAATGTGGGAAAATATTGTGGTTGCAAATGAATATATAAATATTTTAACACTTTAAAAGTTCCTAGAACCCATTTAAATGATTACTTGTCAAACGAGTGTATTTCTCATCTCTGGATCTTTCTTCCCAGCTAAATGAAAGGAAGCCTGTATTAATTTCCTTCTGTGTAAACAGTACCAAAGTGTTTTACTGACTAAGAGTGTAGTGGAATAGAATTGCCAGTTTATCATCATTCCTCCAACTAACACACAGATTAGAGTCACTGGAACAAAGGTACCATGTGCTAATGTAATTTATTGTCTTTGGCACAAAATGTTGTCTGCTGTGCTGTGAAGCTACACATAACCTGGTATTCTATACTTTCTTATCATAAAAATTGTGAGAATAAAATTTAAAAACAATAGCATTCCAAACACACTCTCGGCTTCCAATGAAGGCAACACAATGCATTCTGAAGTCCTTCCAACAGAGGGCTGTATGTGCTTGATTTAGATCAAGAAAGGGAGAGAAAATGATTTGGATTTGGGTTGCTATAGTAAATCCTGCATTATACTTAAAAATAGAACTGATAAAAATGGAGTCATTGGAGTTGAACGGGGAAGAAGCATCCTAAGATGAAATGTAAGATTCGATCTTACAAGACAGAATTTTATAAGTGTTTGAATTGATGTTCTTTTGAAAAAAAAACTATATTTTACCATCTATAAATAAGAAAGTAGGCAAATTGGAGATAATCTGTGCTTTAAAGTACTATTAATATTACCTTAATCAGATATATTTTAAAAAAGAAAGGGAGCCATTGCATGTATTCTCTTTTGGATGCTTTCTGTCTCTGCTGTTGGAGTATAGTTGAGTGCTATTATAAGCAAATGTATTATGTATATAAAATGGAGCTAAATATTTAATATACAGAATATATGTTTGTATGCATGCACAATGCAGGACAATTTAAAGATATTTTACAAAAACAAATGATACTGTTTCAAAAGGTGGAGTACAAAGGCACTAGAATAAGCTGCGAGGCCAGGTTTGTAATTCTATTTCAGGTTGCGGAGGCTTACAATATGTCCATTGGTGTAAAGCAAAAAATAAAAGAAACCCATAAATTTACCTCTAGAATCTGGATCTTTGTCTTTGATTTTCAGGAATGCTTTATTTTATCTGATTTCTTCAGTGGGCTTTGAAACATTCATTCCATTCTACAGGCAGAAAGCTTCTTCAAATTTTAAGCCTCTTCTTACATATGGTTAAAAATTCTTGTTTCATTTAATGGAGACCTAATTCAATGACAACAGCAATATTTTACTCAGATAAGTCATTTTTCAGTTTAGTCGTATTTCCTAAAATATATATGTCTCGATCTCTAAACTGATCCCTTTAAAACAAACTCTAGATTATATTTTAGACCCTGAGCTCATTATAAGTGCCTATATTTCTACAAAAGTATTTCCTTATGAATCTCCTTAAATATAACCTAGATTACAAAGTACTATTCTGGATAAGTCACTAATAACTAGACTATGCATAAAAATTATAATGATCACATACTAATGTATTTTGTGTTTATAATCCATACCTTTAAAAAACTCAAATATTTATTAGTGATGTAATACTCTGATATTTTAAATTTTTTCCTACATAATCATATCAAGATTAAATAATACCAGTAAGTTAACATAAATCCACATTTATGAAAGCACAAGACTCTACTATACTGTTATGAAGCAAATACAAATTTGTGTGATTATCTGCAGCATCACCTTAATTTTTTTCTTTATAAGACATTGCAGAAATACTGCATTGTCTGAACAGTTGCGCCTGGGTGTTTACATGGAATCTGAACAACCATTTCTGTATTTGCATTTGTCTTTTGCAATAACTGAGGAAGGCAGATGTCTAATAACACCCAAAGAATATTCAATCCAAGATATATGCATGACTATGAAGTATTTTTAAATAAATAAACATTTTGTTTGATACAGCTTGGTTGAAGGAAAGTTGGAGGGCACAGGTTGTATATTTCCTAATTAAGGGTCAGTAGCAACAAACGACTTCAGCTTTGAGAGCTGTCAGTTTTCTGTTGTAAATTTTACGTTTATTTATGGAATCCTTAAGTGAAAATTCTGGGACATCCCCCTCTTCCCATTTAGTGAGTATTACTTTATTTGGTTTATATTTTACCCACCGATGTTAAGATTGGAGACAAAGCATTGTATCTTTAGGCCACATCGCAAGAGCACAGAGGGACAAACACATGGAGCTGCTCTACACAGTGTCTTCCACTGAAACAATTGTCCTTTGTGCTTGTGTGTGTCATCGACGCCAGGCAATAACTAATCTTCATTAATATTTTATTATTTATTATTTTTATTCAGAAATGATTACATTTCTAAACATGTAAAATGCTGAGTAAGAATAATGTGATTTCGTTCTGAACTCAATTTTGATTAAAGGTGAGAGTAACTCGGTTGCAAGTAGGCTCATATGTAATTCCAGCAACATGTATCTACAGGTAAACATTTTAGAAGGAGTCCTATTTATTTTCTCATGATAGCCCATCATATTTGTGCCAAGACATAAGTCAGCATTATTTGCATCTGTGAATATTGTCTTTATGGCTAAGCAGAACAGCAAAACCACTAATATTTTCTACAAGGAGCACACAATGCTAATGGTTTGCTCTGTGCACCTGCCAGCTTGCTTTGCTGTGAAAGCCACCCTGGAAATTCTCATTTCTTTGTGCAATATTTTATGCTGTGCTTTTCTTCAGGGCAGATTGGTTCTGCCTGCACTTTATTCCTGAACCCATGTTCATTCAAAATGGACTGCCAGACTTAAATGCTCTATCTAGTGTTACCACTGCTGCTGTGGGGGTTGCTGACTAACAGCGCCCCTCCCCCACACCAGCTCCTGCCCTGTCCTCCTGCCCTACCCTGCCCTATCCTTTGTTGACAATGGACTACCATTGTCAACAAAGAATGTGCAATGGTGGAAGACTCAGCGGTGCTTTTGGTAATGTTTTGCTTTGGATATTTTGAAAGTGTTTCTGAAGTGTATAAATAGATGGTGCCCCAAGCTTTCCCTTTTCCTGGATTTTAATATTTGGAAATGAGCTCTCATCCCACAGGGCAGCCTCGGGGACTGCAGTGGCTGGAATGCTTTCAGAGAACAAAAGTGGCTCGGTGGCTCTGTCTTTATAATAATATTAACACCATATAGATTTAATAACAGGGTGATGGAAAACATTTTGATGATGGGGCAAATTCTCTAATCTGCCAAGGAAAGCATCTGATTTTCTCATGTACCAATTAATTATTGAAGCAACTGAAAACAACAGGCTACTAAGCTTCCTTCCTGCAAAGGGATGCAGCTTGGTGTGAGCGTGGGGACTTGTGTGTGCTCAGAGAGGAAGCCTGACCAGAAATTTCTTCACTTTGTCCTTGAAAATTAGTGGGAGATTGTCTGTGCATGTCTGATACGGCGATAGTGTTTTTATGGAATAGGAAACCATTTTATCTTTTCCTTTCAAATATTTTTTTTTTCTCCTCCAAACCCTTAATGGGCCTGATTGTGAAACACTGCATTTTATTTTAATTTCTGTTTCTGGGTTGCGTTTTATTAGCACCTTTTCTGTTTAACAATCCACTCCCTGATGCAGCCCAGGTCTGCTGAGATCAAATCTTGTTCTGTTTTATGTCCCAAGATGTGCCCTCCTACTGCATGGAACAGTCCATATATATTTACTTCATTTAATCTAGTCAGTTTTAGAGAAGTATTTCATGATATTCAGCCTTGGGTTCATCTTTCCTCCTGAGAGACTGTGGCTCCATAAACTTTTTAGGTAGAAGGAGGTTGGATTCTTGGATTATTGTAAATTTGTTGCTTTGTATTGTGACAATAGTGTTCGTATGCCTGACACCCTCATAATAATATTAAGCTCTATTTTTTAGTGTGATGTACTTTATACATTTGTATAAATGTCACAGCCTGTAATCACTTCCTTTGTCATCGACGATTAATCTAAAAAAATCGAATAATTCACTGCCCCTTGCCATTTACATATCGTCTGCTGCCATCTGCTCTCCTCAGCAGCAGTAAATGATGGGTAATTAACTCAGTGCCTTTGTCTTTCCCTTGCTGAATGTCTGACACATATAGATTTTCCTCTCTGTGCGAGTGTGTGTGTATATGTGCATGTAAGAGAAAGAGAGAGGTGGTGAAGAGGAAAGGGCAAGGGAGAATGAATGATACTGCAGCGATGGAAACCAGCGTAAGGTAACTGAAGGAGAAAAAGGCATAGATGCTGTTCAGAGAAGTGACCACACCAAGCCGAGAGGAAGAAGTGCTCCTGGAACAATGACTTTCTCACACAATTGAGAGATTTTTCTAAGGTCTTGAAAGCCAAGGAAATGATAGAAAGTCAAGTCAGGACTCTGGAAAGCCCTCCAGTTAACCAGGATGCAAAGAAAGATCATGCAAATGTGATCAAGTGTAGAGAAACCACAACTAATGTAAATGCTCTACTTGACTTTTTACCTGGGGGTGAAATCAGTATTAGAGAAGTGATGTAGAAGAGAAATCTCAGATGGCCTTGATGCTTGACCTAGTTCTCAAAGCAGGAAGTATCAAGGAAAACCTAGAAGGACTCAGGAGACGTGAAAGTTTGTAGAAAAGCTGCTTTTAAAGGAGAACAGTATTTCTTCTGTGAATTTTGACAGATTTCCACCGAATAGATCAATGGCTGCATGCAGGACTCCTCTTCCACTCAGAAGCCTTCATACACAACATCATTCAAATAATTCTTACTCAAAACACCTATTTTTTTCTGAAATATGGCTCAATTTGATAACACTAAAAGACCAACAATTAGAAAAGCAAAAATTAAGGGATCCAAGGCTTCTTTTAAGTGGGCCAAGTTGGAATCTACTCCAAGTTCCAGAATTTGGCCAGGAATTTTTTTTTTTTTTTTTTTTTTTTGCATGGAAATCTTAAATCCTCTTCTGAGAAAACCTGATAGGGCTCTGCCGTCTCCAGCTTATGAAAGCTAAATTTTACTCTCCTCAAGTTGACCGTTTATACTCATCCTAAGTATATGCATAGTTATATGAGCAAAGGTGTTTTATTTATGAAGTAAGTTGAACAAGTAATCTACAGCAGTGCAGATCTTGACTCTTATGCTTAACCGCCCACACAAGCAAGGTCTTTAGTGGTTTGCCATTTCATGTGCTCACAATTCCAAAACTGCTGGCTGGAAGACAGTTCTCAGTACAGCGTCCAGGCAGATTCCAGGAACTTATTTCCATAAGCACAGGGTGTTTTACCATGCAGTCCTACCTCAGTACCTTTACTTGATGTCTATGCAGCAAGTGTCAATGAGGGTGTACTCCCATTTCCTGTCACAAAAGTAACAAATGAATGCCTGAAAACACTGATCTTTTTGCTTGATTTCAGTCATTGTGATAACTCTTGCTTTATTCAGCCTATCATCATAAGACTTCTGCAGGCTAAATTATGTGTCTATAATCATAAAACAACTGAGCTTCCCTGGAAGGTCAGTCAGTGGGTAAATTACATTTCTCTCCATTAGTTTGAAATGGCTTTTGGAGATGACTGAATACAGGTATTAAGTGACAAAGTGGCTAAGAATGTACACAACTGCCCAAGTCACTTAAAAATTCAAAGAAACATTATAAATGGGAAAAATAAAAAGGAGGCTCTACCTCTCAAGGCTTGTGTTAACTGTGTGAAATATGTGTACTTTATGGAACTATCTACATTTTATAAACTTTTTATGACTTACAGGTAAATTTGTCGACATCTAATTGAGTAAGAGATCTTGAATGCTTCCATTACAATCGTTAATTCGGTGTCATTGTTCTCACAGACTGGTGTGTGACCTAGCAGGCTGAGAACAATATCGCTGAATATAATTGGCATATGTCAGCAAAATATAATTAGCAACAAGCCTCTCTATGAAATGTTCTTTTTGTTGGTCTTAAAAAGTTGAAGACTTCTTCTTGGATTAAATTATAGCTTGGGTTTCTTTCTGGTTTGATTTTGGTAGCACTTAAAAATGAATTAATTTAAATTTTGATTCAAGGAGAGTGTGCTGATTTCCTGTGCTGTGCAAACACTGTGAAGGGTTTTCTTTCCTTTAACAGGTTTTTATTTTAATTCCTGATCTGAGAGGTACACTGTACGGGCAATGGGGGACAATGACGTATCTGAGGCTATCATGAAAGTCTAGGCTAAATCAATCGTCCACTACCTCCTCAAGTTTTTCACAGGTGTGGTGACTGGGAATTTCTCAGAAGTTGTGTAAAAACTGCTGCGAACCTCAACTCTCCCGTAGCCACTTCTCATTTGGAAGTTACTGACATCATAGGTTCAAGACTGAAACAAATGCCTGAGTTATTTATTGCTGAACCACCTACATGATCAGCTCCAGGGATATTATGGCTAATGTTGGTAAATGAGGGAAAAATGTGCTACCATCATCTTTCATCCAATAGTACAGGGCAGAAGAGGGGTAGCTCACACTATTAGGCAAGTCTGGAGGTAAAACTAATACTGGAATGTTATTTTTTCCCTCTTTATTTGTCTTTTCCTTGAAAATAATTAAAAATGTTTTTTCTTTGATGAATTTCATGTATTATAGTTTGGTCATATTCATACCCTCCTCCAATTCCTCCCAAATCTGCCTCTCTTTCACACACACCCAGCTTTGTGTTCTCATTTGTTTTAAACTCATAGAGTCCAACTTATGTTGTTTATTCACTTTTGGAGCATGCTGGTGTCTCAAAAGTTTTTTTTATGAATGTACATGCATCTGCACATATGTGTACACGTATGTGCATTTCTTGGGGTTTCTATTGTGAGAAAATACCATGACCAAAAAGGGTTTCTTTTACCCCCCAGTTCTATAACATGAACCATCACTGAGGGAAGTCAGGACAGGAACTCAAACAAAGCAGAAACCTGAAGGCAGGAACTGATGAAGAGACCATGGAAAAATGCTGCTTCCTGGTTTGATGCCCATGGCTTGCCGAGCCTGCATTTTTATAGCATGTAGGACCACCAGCCCAGGGATGACACTGCCCATAGTGATCTGGGCTTTTCCACATTTATCATCAATCAAAAAAAGAAAGGAAGGAAGGAAGGAAGGAAGGAAGGCAGGAAGGAAGGAAGGGAGGAAGAAAGAAAGAAAGAAAAGAAAAAAGAAAACAACAACAAAAGTTGGCACAGGCTAGTTAGCTGGGGGCATTTTCTTAACTGAGGGTCCCTATTCAAAGATAACATTAACTTTTGGCAAAGTGACATAAAACTAGCCAGCATAGTGAGCGAGCACATGGAAGCCTGAGCACACCATTGTGGTAGCTGCCCACCTCTTTTGAGGCAGGGTCTCTTGTTGATCTGGGTTTCACCAATCAAATTAGACTGGATGACCAGTGGGCTCCAGAGATCCACCCAATTCTACATTCTTGATGTGTGCCCTCATTCCTTACATATTTTCTTGGGTTCTCAGAACCAAACTCAGGTCTTTAGGATTAGAAGACAAGCACGCTGCCAACCAGTCAACCCCTCATCCCCTCATACTCTCATCTCCTCATCCCTTCATCTTTTCATGAGCTCATCCATCCCTTCATCCATCCTCAGCCCTTCATGCCCTCATTCCTTCATCTCCCCATCTTTACTTCATTTGCTCCTTCCCTCATCCCTTCATCCATGGAATAGAATTTTGATGGAAATTATAAATTTTTGTTACTTTGTTCTTTTAGTGGGAAGAACTTAGACATATTTCTTCAGAACACATTTATTTTTAAAGTATTTTAATGCAATTTTACTTAGACTAAGAACAAGAAATATAACCTTTCCTAAGGAAGTTGTGACTTTGCACCCATAGCCATTTCTGGGCTCTGAACATGGAGTCCTCCCTGACCTAGGTGTCAGTTGCACGAGGATGGCTCTGGAGGAGTAAAGTAAGTGAAAACTCATTCTTAGACATTCACACTGGGCTGAACCATGATAGTCACAGACACAGTGAAGCATTGCACACCGAAGACACAGTAACATCTTTATATCCAAGGTATATTTCTTGCTTTTACCTTGCCAAGGCTGTTGCTCTGGGTTGGCAGGTCCTGGATTTTGTTTCTATCTCCTCAATAGAGTACTTCTCATATTTCTGGTTCATACATTTCTACTTCCTTCTGCTTGCCTCACCTCCTGTTCTCTTGGAGGGAACTCCTCTATTTACTTTTCTGTCAGGCAAATGCCAGCCTTTCAGAATTAGTACTTTGTCCTTTGACTCATTATTATCCCTTTGTAGAGAGATACAATCTTAATCATAGAACATTTCTGCTTATAAAAATGAGTCTCAGGGATGGAGGAGATAGGATGGGAAATACATACCTACAAAATTCCTTTCAAGTCTATGGATAGCTATAGAGATAATTACACAGTTCATACAATGGAATACAATTTGCTTAATTCAATTAGTTGAGTTTGGATAAAAGTCTGGAAACCCATGATCATAAATGCAGTTATTCAAAGGAGTATTAAAATAAAGGCCACCAACAAATCCTATTTTTTTCCAGGACCATTTGTCCAAAAGGAATACATATAGATTCGGTGCTAGTCACAAATGAGTAAGTGACCATAGAAAAATGTAATGTCACAGGATTTGCTTGGAGGAAGAAGTGATAATGAAGTTAGGCCACAGGGAAATTTTATATGTGCCAAGTAATCTTCCAAAATAGATAAATCAAAAGGATAGCTATTTGCTCTTTTAGCTAAAAAATTAGTTACCCATCTTTTTGAATATGTGATACAGCTTTTCTAGAATAATAGTTTATACATGATCCTCAGTGGCATAAACAGATCAGGGGAGGGAACTAAACTCCAAGACTAGAAAGACTCGAAGAACCGGGCAGGAATCTTGGCTGCCTTCAGTCTTCTCATCTGGGATTTGCAAGCAATGTTTTGTGGGGGTGCAGATCATGAGGAAGTTCACTGCATGACACTGAGGTGTTTGGTCTCTGAAAAACCACATTTTTGTTGTACTTCTACGTTGTGTTTTCCGTTTTCGCATTTGATTTGTACATTGTTATGACAAAGAGTGAGGGAACATTGGTGGACTACATGGCAGGGGAGGGTGAGTTTATTAGAAAGGGGAGGGAGGGGGAAGGAAAAAGAAAAGAGGTAAAGAGACACAGAGACAGAGAGAGGAGAGAAGAGAAGAGGGAGACAGGAAAAGTCCTATCAGCTCCGGGAAACAGCAGGAAAGAGGGTGGGAAAGAGAGCATAAGTGGGCAGGGTCTTTCTTTTAAAGGTGTCCTTTGTCTGGGCTGACCAGCGTACTGCCTGAATACATTCTGCCAGGTAACAGAGGCCCAGGCAAGAATCATGCCTGAATCCTTTACGTACGTGAGTATTTCTTATGTTTTAAACCCAATTCTGCCACAAAAGTAAGTTAAACAAACAAACAAAAACAATAAAAACCTTTTTGTAATGTGTCAGTTATTTTCCTTCTTGCTGTGAAAACCTGACAGAAGCAATTTAAGGGAGAATGGGTTTGTTTTGTTTTTTCATATAATTTGAGGACACAGTAGATCATGATAGGAAGAGAATGTGACACAGCTTGAAGCAGCTGTTCTTATTGCATCTGCCCCCAGGAAACAGACATAAATGCTTGCATACAGCATTATTATTATTATTACTTTGTTTTTTTCTCCTTTTTTTCAAAGCAAGTTTTTCTGTGTAGTCTTGGCTGTCTCAGAACTTACTCTGTAGACTAGTTTGACCACAAACTCAGAGATCTTCCTGCCTCTGCCTCTCGAGTGCTGGGATTAAAGGCCTGCCCCCCAAACTAGACACATATATTCTTTTCTGTTTTTTCTGTTTCATTCTGTCTAAGACCCTGGATTTGGAATGGTACTGACTACAAGTAGAGTCTGTGGTAGAATATCAATTAACCCAATCTAGATAATCCCTCAAAGACATGCCAATGAATTTGTTCCCATTGTGCTTCTAAAATCTTATCAAGCTAACAGTCTGCTTAACTGTCACATAGATGTCCTCAGGATATGAATCACCATGCACAGAGGATGATGGGGGTTATAAAGGCAACAATGGCTTGAATCCCAGCTCTGGCTCAGACTTTCCCTGGAATGAGAACCCTTATCAAGATCTGCATTTTAGAATGATCTTTGTAGACCTCCGTAGGATGGGATAGAAGAAAAAATGTGAGGGATTTTTGAAATAGGTTGGATATGAACCTAATCCAAGCAATGACAATAAAGATTGAAATGAGGGTATGTGTGTAAGAAACACTAAGGCAATTGGACTCTTTAAAATTAAATGCTGCTAAGATACTCAAGAGAAGAAAATAGGTTAGGACAGCCATCCACTTTCCAATATAGTTGATTGAGCTAGGAAATTCAGAGAGCTCTTTTTGGAAAAAAGTTGAGCTCAGGCTTGCACTTACAGAGTTTTGGCAAGTTAAACAGATATAGGTGGCAGAACTTGGGGTATGAAAGTGAGATTTGTATAATAGAAGAAGGAATAAAAATGTTTTATATGTGAAAATGCTGAAGTCATTATACACCAGAGAAAAGACTAGATATTTTTCAAGGAAGGATGGTCTCTGAGCAAATTAAGTATGAATGCTTGCTTGTAGGCATGTACTTTGTGTCATGAATTAATTCTATTCTTCTGCATCCTGAAAGTAGCCAGTTTATATTCTCTTGGGGTGTATTTAAAAATTAGTCATTGAGCCATCATCTGACTAGTATGTGGTTCAAATAGGAAACTAAAGCCTGATTGAGGATGCGTGCTTCTCTTGAAAAGTTCAGAGTATGGAAGGGCATGAAATGTACCTGTCCCAAGACATCATTGACAACTTTGTGATACTATTTAGGGGTAGTAGGGCCTCAAGGCAGTGGGACTTTAGGGAAGGTCTTAGGCCACTGGGGCATGCTCTCTAAGGAGATATGGGGATCCTTTTCCCTCTTCTACTTTTTGCTTGCTGAGAACCATGAGGAGATTCATTTGTTTTTACTTGTAATTTTACTACCATGTATTCCACTGCCACAGTACCAAAGGCAAGTGGGACTGAAATCCCTGAAACTATGTGAGAAAAAAATAATTCCTCTTTATAAATTGATTACCTCTGGTATTCTGTCACAGTAGCAGCTTACTAATGGGTAGCAAAACAAGTTAGCTTCTAGCCTTGTGATTGGTTTCTGCTGTCCTGTATTTCACTGTATTCCATTCAAAGTCTCCATTTCTGTCCCTCTCCCTCAGTGTGTCTCCTATCTGTCTTCTTTTTTCTTCAGTTGCCAGTCTTTTTAACAGTCTCCCAGCAGCTCTGGAATATTGTTGTTACCCTAGCAACTTCAATGTTACAAGTGTTTCTTTCTCACCACTTCTAATGGAAGTTCCTGAAATCATTTGTGTAGGCTTGGTTTAGGTCATATGCCCATCTGTAACAATCTCTGAGGCCATGGAAATGGACTAAGGCCCATGACTTGAGTTGGTGAAGGAGTGGGAATGAAGATGGTTGTTCATCCATCTTGTTTAATCATTGTAGGAAAGAGGCTGGTATGGTAGGTGTAGCCTGGCAGCATAAGGGAACAGTGACTGGCCTTTCTTCTACATGTAAAGGAAGCTTGAGCGATGAGCTGAGAAAATTATTCCAAGGTCACATGGCAGAATGTAAAAGCATGAACATTCTCCATGGGAATGGCAAGGGGGCACTGCCATTTGTCTTCTGAGCTAAACATGGAAGGGACTAAAGTCCACTTCAAATACAATAAACTTGTGCCTTTAGCTACAAAGAGTGCTGCCAGGTGCCCTTTGTACCTTTATCTTTGGCTGCAAAACTTTGGAAACATGAATAATAAAAGAAATAGCACTTATGATTTTAAGAAAAGGGAACAGAGAAACAGCAAATGAAAGTTACTTGCATACTTCTAAAATCAAGTTGTGAGTCAAGAACACAGATTCCTGAGCAAAGGGAATGTATTATTGTATTCTCAGCAAGTTTTATTTAGAGATACGTTTCAAAATCTGAGTGAAGAGTAGAGGATATTAAGATTGATGAAAATTTTGAGATCAAGTTTCTATGTCTAGAAGAAAAATATAGTTCAGGCAGAGGTTTAAACAAAGCAAAGCAAAACAAACTGAAACAAAAAACAAAAAACAGAGGATAACCCTTTGAAGAAAATGAAAATTTTACCTTTAAAAAGATGGTATTATCAAAATTTTCTTAAAAATGAACACTCCTACTTCCAAAAGTAAACATGATTATTATTTTCACTTTTGTGGATATGACTTGAAATCATGAAAGAAATAATAATAGAGAATCCTTCTACCCTTAAAAATTTCAAGTCAAAATAACAAGTCAGGATTATTTCATTCTTATCTGGTCAAAAAACTCATAGTATATTTATTTGAGGAAATGTTTCCAAATTTAAAATTATTGAAGTGAAAAGTAAATAAATTGTCAGATAATAAATAGCAATTGTGAGTGCCATGGTTTTTCTTATGTCAACTTGACATGACCCAGAATCCCTTGAAAGAGAGAACCCCATCTGAAGAGCTACCTGAATCAGATGGTCTTGTGGACATGTCTGGGGCATTTTCTTGGTTGTTTATTGATGGAGCAGCATGCAGCTGATTTGGAGTAGTACCATCTTGAGGCAGGTGGACTAGGTTACGTGAGAAGACTCACTGAACGTAAGCCAGTCAGTGAGCCAGTAAACAGCACTAAGAGTGTTTTTATCAAAGCAACAGAAATGCAACCTAGAATAGAAATTGGTACTTGGAATAGAGTGTTGCTGCTATCAATATCGTTGTGTTGTGTTTGGGGGAGGATTGTGGAAGCATTTGGAAGTTAGAACTGAGAAAGCTATCGGGATTGCAAGATTAACTGAACATTCTGTGGGAGCATGGAAGATAAAATGTTGAAAGAAATGCAGACAATGAAAGCATGGCTTGTGAGGCTCCCAAAGAAGGCAAAGATTGCCAGGATGTTTGTGTAATATTTTGAATTAATAATAATAACATTATTATTAATATATTAAAAGAGATAAAAGGGAATGCTTTTTAAAATTCAAATTAAATAATAATTCAAAAATTAATAATCTGTGGTTACTGCTCAGTGTGGACAGATCTTTTTTGTCCTGCCCAGTCCCACAGCCATTTGTTTCCAAATAAACACACAGAGGTTTTTATTGATGACAAGCTGTTTAGTCAATGGCTCAAGCTTTTTATTGGTTAGCTCTCTCTTAATTATTAACTCATTTCTATTAATCTGTGTCTCCACATGGTCTAGGCTACTGGTGATGCCAGGGTCTCTTATTTCCTTGGCAGCTATGTGGTGTCTCCTTGACTCTGCCTACTACCTTTCTCTATCCCTGTTTCGATTTCCCGCCTGGCTAAAACCTGCCTGTCCATTGGCTGAAACAGCTTTATTCATCAACCAATAAGAGAAACAAATATTCACAGCATACAGAAGAATAGCATCCATCAGGTCAGCAGGGGCTGAAGATTCAGGTGTGATTAACCAGAGACCAGAACCACTGAAATGAAACCTGAGCTTCAAAGGTGTAATGGCTATTCTTGATTGTCAACTTGTCTACATCTGGAGCCAACTAAAACCTAAGATGCTAGATACTCCTAAGAGGAATTTCTTAATCACATTATATGAGGTCTAAAAGTCCCACCCTAAATCTGGGCCACACCTTCTGGTGACAGCCCAAATAAAAGAACTTAGAAGAAGAGTATTTGCCTTCTTACAGTCATTCTAACTTTAAAGTTTTTCTATCCTGTTGCTGCAGCTGTTATTAAGTCCATATTTTTCAGAATTCCAACTCAGACTGAAGACCAGCGATTGTTCAGGAGTCCTCCATCCCTCCCTTGCCAGAACTCCAGCTCCAGATTGAGACTGCTGAGACATGCAGGTGCCTAATGTGAGCAACTACCAGATACCTTCTCAGTCTATCCATTGTGAGGCAGCCATTTCTGGACTACCTGGACCACAGTTTTTAAGCCAGTGTAGCAAATTACTCCCCACCACGTGTGTGTGTGTGTGTGTGTGTGTGCGTGCGTGCGTGCGTGCGTGCGTGCGTGCGTGCGTGCGTGCGTGCGTGCGTCGTGTCTGTCTGTCTGTCTGTCTGCTGTCTGTCTGTCTGTCTGTCTGTCTGTGTCTGTGTATGTATATGTGTGTGTCTGTGTGTGTGTGTCTCTGTGTGTGGTGTTTGTATTCATTCTATCAATTTAATTCTTCTAGAAAAGGATGACTAATACAAGAGGGACAATGGAGCTGTTCAGCTGGGGCTGAAAAATCAGCTGTAATTAGCAAGAGATCAGCATCATTGAAGCAAATGAAATTATGCTTCATTGGGACAATAAGGTCAGCACACAGAAGCTGTGGTCATGTGTATTTCTTGTGGCAGAGTTGGAGCAATGGAATTGCCCAAGCCTTTTGGAGCTAGATCAAAAAGTGAGTTCCAAACACTGCATATTGAGCTGTAGGAGGTGATTTACATTGCTGGATTGTGTTTTAATTGTACTGTTCCTATGCCCTGCTTTTGTAATTTTTGAATAAGAACTATGTAACTTGTTTTCTTTGTTTTAGAAGAGCCCACAGTTAAAAGAGACTCTAGATTTTAAAGAGGCCTTGGACTTTTTGTTGTTGTTTGAGAATTCCATAATGCATTTTGATGCGGCCACCCTCCATTTAGTCCCCTTCAATTATTTCCCTAATCCCTAGCAGAATTACCTCCCAATTTCAAGTGTTCTTTTTCTTTTTCTGTTTTATTTGAACCCAAAAAGTCCACTTAGTGCTGTCAGTACATCTTGGGTTTGGGACCATCTGCTGGAGCATGGACTGTTTCACAGTAGCTGCATGCCTGAAGAAAAACTAGCCATCAATTACCAGCAGCTTCTCAGCTATGGGTGGGACTTTGTGACTACCTTGCTCTTCCATACTGGGGTTGTGTCTGGTTTGATCTTGAGCAGGTTTTGTGTATGCTGTCATGGATCCTGTGACTTCATGTGCAACTGCACGGTTAAATTCCACTGTTTTCTGTAGTCATACACTGATGTTGGATATGATAATCATTTTTGCTCCCTTTCTACCAATGATGCGGACAGAGAGTGACATAGATGTCCCATTTAGAGCTGCATATTAAGGTGTTAGTGTCTGTGTTAATCTTTATCTACTGCAGAAAGAAACTTATATGATGAGCTTTGATAAATGTACTAATTACTCATTAAGACTTGGTGTAATACAAGGGCTACTTGACAGACTAATAGGGTAGGTTTTGCCCTAAGACCAGTGATATGTCTAGGCACATGTTTTGGGCACTCATAATGGTGCCAGGCATAGGTTCCCTCTTGTGCAGGTCTTACACCTAATCAGAAAGTAGTTAGTTCCTCCATAACATTTCTTCCACTATTGCACCAGTGGACACACCCTATCATTCTGGTCATTGTTGCATACTCCAAGTTGTTAGATAAATCTGATGTTTACTTTTCTCCTCTGGTAATGTGCATAGCACCTTCCAGTACTATGAAAGCTAACAAGAATCTCAAGTGATTTCTCCACATTCTGTGACTCAAGTATGCACTGTTTACAGCAATATGGTCTTACTATCTCATTCAGAAGCACAACCAAGAGCACTGGCAATAGCATGTAATGTGTGGAGGTTTATGGGACACCAACAACAACCAATAACTCCAAAGAGGTCATCCATTTCTTGCACTGGGATTTTTATTTGATAGCCTTTGTTATCTTGGAGGTATGTTGCCCCTTACTTTTTGGAGCCATTTAAACTATTTTGTATAAATGTGTGTAATTTAAGAGCTTACACAACAGAAGGTTTCTGTAAATATTCAAAGATCTTTAGTATTAGTTAACCCTCTCTGTGTTTCTCCTCTACATTGTCCTCATATCTTTTATCTTACTCAGTCCTTTTTGTTCCACTGTCCCCCAAATCCCCTTTATTCAACCTTTGTCCTATATTCCCTTCCTTAAAAGCCATTTCCAAAGTCCCTCCATAGTTCATTGACTTTTATGGCTATCCCAATTTAAAAACATATCTAAAGATTCCAAGCAAGCATCCACGTATGAGGGATAACGTGATGTTTGTCTTTATGTTTCTAGGCCACTGTTCTCAGAATTATTACTTTCAGCTCCATCCATTTATCTAAATATTTTATAAGTTTTTTAATTTTAAAATTTACTTTTTATAAAATTTGTAATATTTCTTTGCCAGGTGTAAATGTACCACATTCATTATTCATTTATCAGCTATTGGGTAGCATTTAGGCCATTCTCAATTTATGACTGTTGTGAATAGGGCAACAATGAACATGATGACCAAGTTTGGATATAAGGTCTATTGGGTATATGTCCAAGAGTGGTATATCTAGATCATATGGAGCTCTATTTATAACTTTTTGAGGAAACTCCTCACTTGGACAGTTACTGTATCATTGGCACCCCCACTGTCAATGAATTTTTGTTCCCCTTTCTGCAAATCCATTGCAGCATATGTTGTCATTTGCTTCTTAACTTTTAAAAGAGGTTTATTAGTTATTTGAGAATTTTGTACAATGCATTGATCATATTCATCTCAATCTCCTCCTGGAGTTACTTTCCTCTTCCAAACCCTTCCCAACTTTGTCCTCTTTTTTTTCTCCTTTTTTGAATACACCAAATACAATTTGTTCTGCCTACATACCCTTAGATACTTGGTTTTGCAAATCCTTAAAGAAAACTGGCACTTGCTCTCCTAGAACTATCAACTACCAACAGCTCCTTAGATAGAGGAGTGCCTACCTGCCCTCTCCATGCTAGGATTTTGTTTGGCTTGACCTAGTGTAGGTTTTGATGACTCTGTAGCTATTATAATGAGGATAAGAAGAAATTTCAAATAGTCTTAATTTGTGTTTCCCTTATGGCTAAGAATTTTGAATATTAAAAATATTTCTACGCCATTTGTATTTCTTCTTTTGGGAACTTTGTTTAACAATACAACAAATTTTAAGTGGGTTGTTTGTTTTCTTGAGGTTAGGGTTTTTTGTTTTGCTTTTTGAACTGTTTGCATAGCCTATAAACTGACACACCATAAGATGTATAGGTGGTATTTTTTTCTATCCTGCAGGTTTACCTCTTCACTCCAACAATAGTATTCTTCACTGTATAGAAAATTTAGTTACATGATGTCCCTCCTGCCAGTTGTTGGTTTTAATAACTGTGCTATCAGAATCCTATACAGGAAGTCCTTTCCTATGCTTATAAATTGAATTTTATCCTCTAATTTATTCCCTATGAGGTTAAGGGCATCATAGACTCTAAACTTTTAGTGTTGAAAATTTTAAAGACTGTGGGAACTTCCCTCCTCTATTTAAGATTATGATATTAACATGAGCTCTTGAGATCAAACAAGAAAGTGTTTGATTTAAGAGTAGTGTGTTTTGTGTCAAATTGAAAAGGGGCAGAGTGTCTTGACCAGCTTTATCATCAGTCAACTTATACAACCTAAAGACATCTGGGAAGAGGACATACTGATTGGAGAATTGTCTATATCACATTGGCCTGTGAGAATGTCTGTGGAGTGCTGTCTTGATTGCTAATTGATGCAGGAGGGCCCAGATCACTATGAGTGAAACCATCCTATGGGAGCTGGGTCTTGGCCTTATAGGAAAGCTAACTGAATGAAACTGGTGAGTGAGCCAGGATATGATGTTTCTTCATAGTTTCTTCTCCAGGTTCCTGTCTTCAGGCTCCTGACTTGAGTTCCTCCCCTGACTAGTGTCAATGATAGATTGTGATCTAGAAGAATTTGCTAAGTGTTTTGTCACAACAGAAAAGCAAATGAAAACAGTGACAAGGCTAATTTGCATAGTAGTCCATATTTTAATTAATTGTTTTAATTTTAATTTTTTTCTTTTGTTGAAAATAAACTCTTTTATCACATAATATATACCGATCCCCTCCCTCTACTCCTCATCCTCTATTCCTCTCAGTTGCTTTCTACCTTCCCTCCCATTTAGATCCATTCCCTTTTTGCCTCTCATTAGAAAACAAACATGCACCAGGTCTTGGTAGCTCATGCCTTTAATCCTAGCGTTTGGGGAGATAGAAGCAGGCAGATCTGAGTTTAAGGTCAGTCTGATCTACAGAGTGAGTTTGAGAATATCCAGTGCTGCACGGAGAAACACTGTCTGAAAAACAAACAAACAAATAACAATAGCAACAACAAAAGCAAACAGACTCTAAGGGTATCTAGGGAATTCAGTAAAATGAAATATAATAAAAGTAAAATTTTTAAGACAAAACTAACACATCGGAATTGGACAAGATAAACAGAGAAACGCATGAGAAGACAGAGTAATCAGAGACCCACTCATTTGCCTCCTCAGTAACCCCATTTAAAAACACTAAACTGGAAGCCATAATACAAATGCAGAGAGTCTGATGCAGATGTGTGCTTGTCCCGTGCATACTGCTTTAGGCTCTGAGAGTTCATATGAGCTTTGATCATTGTCGAAGGCCTTGTTTTCTTGGTGTCCTCCATTCCTTCTGATTCTTGCACTTTTTTAGCCTCCTCTTCTGCAGGTACCTTTGAGCCCCAAGGGGCTAGATTTGATCAAGACATCCCTGGGTCTCTCACTTTTTGCAAAATGTCTGGCTATGAGTTTCTGTATTTGTTCACATCTGCTACAGGAGGAAGCATCTCTGATGATAGATGAGCAAGGCTTTGTTTGGGAGTACAGCAGAATGTCATTAGGAGTAGTTTTATTGGTACACTTTATATTTTATTTATTTATTCTTGTTTAGAGCAGTAGTATTTGGTTTTACCCGAGGACTCTGGGCTACCTATTGTCTGGTTCTTGGTCACCCAAGCAGTGTTTTGTATGGGTTCCATCTTGTGGAATTCCCCTTAAATCAAATCAGATATTGATTGGTTACTCCCACAAAGTTTGTGCCACCATCGCACTGTATCATACCTTGTAGATCTGGCACAGCACTATTGTAGATCAAAGGGTTTGTGGATGGCTTGGGATTTTCACTTTTATCTAGAAAATAAGCATAGGTTAGTAAATTTAAGCATCTTAAAAGAAAAGAAGAAAGCAATTCAAAAGATAATTGGGAGGGACCTATACATGTTGTTGAGATATGGGCTTACTGTACATATTATTACCTACATATTATTAAATAGACTAATTTAATCTGAAATTCTGTATTTGAAAATCAATCCTCCTACCCTATAAGTAAATGAAATTGATTTGAACCACAAAATCTAGTCATCCATTTAATTCTTTCTCAGTCACTCAACAATACAACCAGTATTTCTTTGTGCTAAGAACTCTTAGAGTTCAGGAGAAAGAGGCATCAAGAAAACAAGCTCTGATGCTTGGAATTTACAGTTTTCTGCTGTTATGGATGTAAACAAGTCATTCCAGTCCTCCAGCCTTGTCTGGGGAGTTTCACCCACTTCTTCCAGTCCATTAGCTATGCCTGACCCCCCTTAGTTTTGTTTCCAGTAGCAGACAATAAGATTTTGGTTTTAATAGCACATCTCACTCCATTTTAAAAGTGGATGTCTGTACATCCTACCTTTTTATTATTTAAGGATTCCATACATGCATATAATGTATTTCGATCAAATCCATCCCATTCCTGTCTAATTACTCTCCTATATCCTCCAATTTTTACACACTATCAACCCCATTTGCTCTGTTTTTAAGCCTACTGAGTCTTCTTACTGTTTATAGAAAACTACAAGGCAAAGGTCAGAAAAAATGCAAGTTTATCTGTGGAACAGCTTTCCTGGGATAAAGAACAATCCCAGGCTACCACCATTGCTTCCTTTCCAGCAGCTGTCTCCATTGTCAGCTGAGAGGGTCTGTTATATTTTTGCAAGTTACACTATTACAGTATACAGATATAATTGAGCACGTACGTGTATTATATGTGGACTATGTGCATATACACATAGAATTTATATACAGTCATGTATTTTAGTTATATGAAGATATATGCAAATGAAGACACACTACATGATATTTACCTCAAGCACATGTGTAACCTGTCTCTAAGTGTGGTCTGTGTATGTTAAAACAAGACTGACTCTTTTTGGTTCCCTGTCCAAATCATGCTATCCCCAAGTAATGTCCTTTGCTTGAGGGCCTCTCTTAAGTTCTTTCCCAGGGGCTCATATGAGTCCTGATATTGTCATTTGAGGCTTGATTTTTACTCCCCCTTTTTAAAAGAAGTGCTATGACCACTCCCCAAAGCACCCTGTCTTCAGTTTCTCTCTATCCTTATTTTGTTTCTCTCAGGGTATTATCTTGATTGGTAAGTTTTCTGCTTTGTGTGTGTGTGTGTGTATTTGATAAATGTCTGTCTCCTCATCTAGGATGTTAGCTCTATGCAAGCAAAAACCTGATCATGATTGCCTCATCTATGGTGCCTGCAGAATGGATCAGCAAGGTTGACAAACGTGAAGAGTTTGACAAGCAGTGTTGGGCACCCAAACCTGCTTCACAGTATAATCAGTATGGATGTGTTTTATATATACACATATTCATATATGTATATGTACCTATACACATGCACACACATATATACCTGTGTGTGATTGTAATATATATCTATATGTGATTGTATATACTCACATATTTCCATATGTGTAAACATACTTATAATGTACAATATATAAAATTTCAATCTTGTACAAGTACATAGAAGAGTATAATGTACTCACGACCTTGGTGGTTAAAAGCTTGAACAGTTGTCAGATAATTATCATGTTAGTTCAAAAATCTAAAGCTTTGATTTTTGTTCTAAAGCAAATTCCAGATACTACATTGTTCTTTTCTATAATTTAATGATTATTTTAAAACTTAGAATTCTACTTATTCCATCTAAAATCAACAAAAATCTGTAATTTAAATACCTATTATTTAAAAGAATATGTTCTTATTTTTTCATCAGGTAAAACTTTTGCTTTTGAGTATTCTTCTATAGTCTTCTTGCTTTAAAATGTGTGTTTATGTTTTAGTTTTCACATATTAATAAAGTCAGAGCATTTCTTCTTAACTTGGATGATTTATCTTTCAAAGGCGAACCCCTTCTCAAGTTGCTTCAGGGATAAAAATCTTTTTGGTTTGATTTTCCTTTCATTTTTATTTTTTAGGGAGAACTTCTCCCATGAATCATTTTATTCATTGCAATCTTATTTTGCTAATCTACCATCAGATGATAAATTTCCTTCAAAGAGCAAATGATCCTGAAATGCCTGTTCTAATGAATAGTCTGAATTGGTAGGGAGTCAATATGTATTTGTTAATTTTATTTTACTCTGATTTGGATAGTGGCTAACATAGTCTCCTAGAAATTCAGGATTTCTTCATAAAAGCATCCTGATGAAGTCATATAACAGTAATTTTGCTTTCTTTTCTTGTGAGTTGCTAGAATTGTAATTTCTTTTCTTTCTATATCCTTAAGCTGATCCAATTTCTTAAGGCAGTTTGAGATAATGTTAATAATTGCTTGCATCATGACTTATTAACAAGGACAAGAAACAAAATGTATTCTTCACAAAGTTGTAATATCCTGCTAGAAAGGCACACTTTGCTGGCAAAAGGGAAAATCTTAGTGAGTTGCTGTGGGTGTGATGTGTTTACCTGTGCCAAGTTTCTGGTTGTTATTAAATTATATGCTTGGTTATCATGTCAGGATATTATACTGAAAAGCGAGAGTGTTCCCATTGTGGTGAACTTCTCTGGTGAAGAAGAACATACTAAATAACCCTTCCAGCTACATCCTCTGAATGGATCACCAAGGTGACTGCCTTTTTCGGTTACAAGTGCAACATTCCCTCTAAATAACATTGCCACATATTCATCAGCCAGTGTCAGACAGGAGATAAAGGAGAGTTGGAAATATCCCTGGAGACATGGAGACTTGACTCTGATTTGGATGGCGTATTATTCTGAGGATTCACACATTTAATGACCTCCAAGATAGAGAGGTCAACACGATAATGCTCTGTGTATTGATTTGTTTCAAATCAGGAATTGCTCATTTATTGCTTATATTTATGTAAATAAAGCACCAGCCTTTCATCTTCCAATTTCAACACTTTACTGAATTATTGTGATTAGAGATGGAGTTGAACTAACATTAACAGGGCCTCTGTTTCTATCATGAAGTGGAAAGGAAGAATTACGTAAAATTAATACATTCCTATGGATTTGAACATGCCTTTCAGCATTAGCTATTGTAAACTCACCTCCTTTAATTGTCCAGGCCAATTTCATTCAAACACTTTGACATATTTTCTTATCAGTCCTAGCTTCCTTCCCATTCATATTCATTTTCTATGACTATACCTTTAAATTATTATATGATTAATATTCCTAAAAATAGGGGTACATGATCTTTGGAATGAGTGACGTTAGTAGGCTTTAGCATCAAGGGAGTTTCAAATAATCATGTATATTAAAAATATTTTCAGATATTTTTTCTTAAAACAGCCGTAAAAGGATAGCATATAAAGTAGTAATTATAGTCATGCATTTAACAACAAAATTCTTTTTTCCTAAGTCATTGTTTTGCTCTCTAAGCTTGAAATCACTTTTTGGAACCAAATCATAGTAGACACACAGCTATGACCCCAAAGATAAATATTCTTTTATTTTCCTTACTGGAGGAGGGGCAAATTAACTTATGGATGCAAAGGATGCTTAGTGTTAGGGCAAAGTTATACAACAGAACAACTCTGGCCACTGAAGTGTAAGAAAACATATGTGTTATATTGATAATTGGTTTGATAGTTTGGCTTTTAATATTGCTGGGTAAAAAAAATCATTTTTCCCAAGCATTGCAATAACAATAGGCCTCTGGTATCTGTTTCGCCTCATCGCTGATCCATTCAGTATAAAAATAAATTGAGCAGTGCATTCTGTCAGACAGCATTTTATGGAAAATACAGTGAGGTTGATATTGTGCTCTATTTCTTAAACTTATCAAGCTACACCACCACAAGGAGACATTTACTGTGGGAACAAAAGATTCATTTGTAAGTACTCCCTTTGGCTGCCAGGTAAGGGATATCGAGGATCTGACAGGTGCATAGTGTTTAAGGGCATCAGTCTGGGACAAAAAAAATGAATATAGAAGAGATGAAATCACCGTGTATTGAGCAGTGGGGAAGGAAATGATTTGTGCTGCCTGCTGGTATAGAAAGGTATATTATGCACAATAAGAACAGCTCGGTTCCTTAGGCTCCACTCTAGAACTGAAGATGGGTAATATGCAGGAAGCCTTTATCTTCCAGCGTGGCCCAGGCAATTATTTGGTATTGATTTTCTGGAAGTTTTGTCTTTTGTCAGCATTTTGTTAGCAAACTTCACAACATAATCCAATCAAGTTGGTACAGAGATGAGTGTGGGGAGAGATAAACCCTGGGCGAGCCAGGTCTTTGCATGGCCTGTAGGTAGCCTCTCTACATTAAGAAAGCTCTTGCAACCGTGCCTTTCCATCAGGGGAATTGCAGTCTTGGGGAATCCCTGCGCCTGATTGTGGCTCTCCTCCCAGTAGTGCACTTTTGACCTCTGTATTGATTCTGTTCTTTCATCAAAAGCGCTGATGTAATTCCATGTGCTGGGATCATGCCGCGATTTGCATTTAGGAGCTGCAACTGTGCGCTGACCCCAAACCATCTCATCAGAATGAAAGTGGACCAAATGGCAGATGCGTTTCCCCATAATATTAAGGTCTATTGTGCCATTTGGTGGGTTTCTTTATTGTATATCGAAAAGGGCATATACCACCCGCTCTGGATTTTTATTTAATTCCAATCAGAGATTGGGAAGTACTTTTAAATCTAATAGGAACCAAAGGAGATTTTATTGATTTCCATACCTGGGCCAATAAGTAACAGTCCAATCTGTTAAATCAACACAAAATAATAAAATTGTGTGCATACATGTTCAGAAATTCTAGTATATTTAAAATTTATATATTATCTTAGTTTTTTTTCAGTGTTTTCTTATTAAGATATAGCAATCATGAAGCCAGGATTGACCTTCTATGTAAATATAGCAAATAAACATACTATTTAGTAATTCTTAGAAGAAAACAGCAAATATTATCAGTAAAAGCCAATGCAATCTAAATATTGACCATCAAATTAATTTTGTTTTGTTTTCTTTTCATCTCTTCCTTTCTTCCTGTTTAGTTCTCTCATCCTTTTGCATCCCCAGAAAGACTATGAGAAATTGAGTTTCTAAATTTAAGTACCAAAAAAGAACTTCATTGAAAATCAGTATAAAACTATAATTATCTGTAATATACTGTGCTTTCCCAACTCCCCTTTAAATCCTATTCATTCTTACTTATTAATTATAATAATAATATTTACTGACTATTTAGGGATGGAGTGAGAATCTAGTTATGAACACAGCAGAGACAATCACTTATGGAGCTAAGCACCTAAATGGAGAGGCAGAAAAATAACTGCAAATAAGTGTGAATATAACAAGAATTGTGTATATTTAGAGCTGCATGTAGAAGTTATTTTATATGACACCATCATTATTTGGGGGAAATGCTGAAAAGTGCTGGGAAGTGATGACAATAAAGGAGCTAAGGAACTGAGAGTAGGGGCAACCATTTCTTGGAAACAAAGGGATAGACATGAGACCACGAAAGAGGAAGAAGGCTGTGCAGTGTCTGTAGTCTGTATACTCATGAGAAGCTGCTTCAGTGAGACCTTTTATGGGGAAAGTGCATTGAGTTTCATAGTGTGCCAAGACAGGTAGGAGGTTAGACTGAGATGGCAGAGGGAAACAGAGGGGCTGTAGTGTTTAATACATGCTCTGGGATGATCAGAAACTGGCAGAAATGTTCCCTAGTGTCACAGGTTGGAATTTCTAATGTTAAAACAATGATCCACAAACCTCTATTTTTAAAGGAGTTTTCAAGTAAATACTGCAAAGATAAGAGATAAGAAATAAAAAAGAAAACAGTAGAGGTTGTAGATTGACGTGGCAATTGCATGAATCAAGTTTTTTTTTAAAGATTTTGGGGGAACTTATTTCATTTCAGAAGAATTGTATCTCTTAATGCAGAAATAATTTAAATGATATTTGAGTACAAAGTATTGATTAAAGAGTATTTATATTTTAGACGGCAGCAAATGTTTATGAATTATACTCCACTTTCACTTGAATTGTTTTCATAGACCCTAAAAGCAAAGCAATCATGTGAGAAAAGGAGTTATGGCAACCAAGTCAGGGTGAGACTTGACTAGAATTGACATTCAAGTGGTGATTGCTGAAGGTTAATAGGTAGTAAGTGGCAAAATCTGAACTCCAAGACTTCCCAGTATAAAGCTTCTGTCCTCTCCACTAACATTGTGCATAACACTATATTTGAAGTGATAAAAATGCTTGACATGTTTTTCTTTAAATACCCTGTATTTCTATAATGAGTGCTCATTCTTTTTTTCTAAAAGACACACTTTGTTAAAATTTCCAGGAATACATGTGTGAAACACATTGAGATTCACTTCTAAAATCTTTGTACTATGGTTGCTAAAGAATTGAAAGTGGTTTCAGATGAGTGACCCCCATATGTTTCTTATTGGTTTAGAAGAAGTGAGATATATGAATATTTTATGGGTAAAAGAAAAGATTTTTAAATTCCTGTGGTTTTGAGATGATAGGCTAACAAGAAGGACTACTTGAATATATAGCCCTTCCATTGAGATACACTCCTACTGATGCATACTGGGACACAATGAAATAAATACCAAGTTGTTGACTTTTGTCTTGGAAACAGGAATTTAGATATCTTTGGACAATTCCTTTACCACTTCTATCATATTTGTATGGTATTTTATGATATACAGACTCAATTTCATAAATCATAGTAGATTCTCATTATCAAGATTGTTCTAATTAGTCCTTATTAGAAACAATAATTAGATAATAGAGTGAAGTCTTTTTTTTTAAATAAGCAAGTAAATACCAGTTTTGTTTATAACATGTGCATTGTTCATCTATTATCTGTGGTTTGGTTGAGGCTATGTGGTTGTTTGAATAAAAATAGCCTCTGTAAGCTCATAGGGAGTGTCACTTTTAGAAAGTGTGGCCTTGTTGGGATAGGTATAGCCTTGTTGGAGAAAGTAGTCACTGGAGGCAGGTTTTGAGATTCCAGATGCTCAAGCAATGCTCAGTGTGGCAGTTACTTCCTGTGACATGGGGATTCAGATGTAGAATTTAAGCTCTACTCCAGCATCATGTGTCCCTCAGTGCAGCCATGCTTCCTGATATGCTGAAAATGGACAATCCTGGAAACTGTAAGTCAGCCTCAATGAAATGTTTTCCTTTATAAGAGTTGCTATAGTCATGGTGTCCCTTAACAGAAATAGGAACCCTAACTAAGGTAAGAGTTGGTACCAGGGGCTGGGGTATTACTGTGATAGGCCTGGCTATGTTTTTTTTTTTTTTGAGGAATATGGACGTTAGGACTTTGGATTAGAAAAGCAAATTGAACACTTTAAATGGGTATTAATGGACCATCCTATTGGGAACATGGAAGACAGTGGTGCTGAGGGTGGTGTTGTTGATTTGAACTGTGGGAGCTCAGCTCAAGATGTTTCAGTGAAGAAAATAGAAGTATGTGGCCTAGAGATTGTTCTTATGGTATTTTGGGGGGGGATATGGGTGTTTTTTGCCCTTGTCTGAAAAAATCTGTCTGAGGCTAAATTGAAGAGTGTTGGATTAATTGTGTTAGCAGAGGAAATTTCAACCTAGTATTGACTCTCTTGTGTGGTTATTAGTGTTGACTCTTATGAAGATCTGTATTGAAAAGGAGCAAGCTGAGCAAGGAAAAATGCAAAATATACAGTTCAAGGAGAAAAGAGACACCAGGAAATATAATACAGGTAAATACTGTGTTCTAGGAAATAAACAGATTAAATAAAAGTCTGATATTAGGTGTTAGACGGAATAAAGGCAGTGGTGGCCTCAAGGCAATATTCTATCCAGCTAAGTTTCCAGCATGTGAAAAGGAATTACAAAACAATTTATGTCCAATTCCAGCACTCCAGAGGCATAGGCAGGTAGATCTCTTGAGTTCAGTGCCAGACTGGTCTATAAGTTCTAGGACATCCAAGCTTAGGCAGTGAAAGAAATCATGGAAACAGAAAGTAATTGAAGGTATAATTGAACACGGAGACCATGTTCAAGTTCCAGCAAGTAGCAGAACTTGATAGCTTCAGCCACATATTTCTGGCTTTAGAGACTAGAACAGAAGAAAGGGGTTACAGAATCTCTGTCCATTACTAAGAAGAGTTGCTGAAGTCAGGCATGTGTCATGGCAGTACCTGAATGGAGGCATAGAGAGGCCATTGCATGAAGCTATGAAGGTGAAGATTGAATTGACTTGGACCCCAAAATATTAGAGATGTCAGAGCCATAGGATACCTGTCAAGGAGAGCTGCTAACAGGGAATGAAACCAGCCTGAAGGAAAGAAGTATGTTGCAGTTAACAAAGCTTTGTACATGCTTCTGTAGACCAGAAGAGGGCATAGATACCTTCAAGCTGGAGTTACAGGTAGCTATGAGCCACTCTACATGTATGCTGAGAACTTAACTTACATCTCCCAGAAGAAGAGGAAACCTTTTAACTACTGAACCATTTCTCTAACCCCCAATCTAGCATTTAAAATGGCAAGTTGCAGAATGTGTTCTTTGCAGGTCATTTATTAGTGTTGCTCTTCTGTGTTGCAAACTTGCATCCATATGATGGGGTTACATGTTGTAATTATCTCCTAGGACTCAACAGACTGCTATCTATATAAGTACAATGTAGAAGAATTTATCTCCTGAACTTTAGCAATGATTGACTTTGTTTTTGATGAGTTAAATCCTTGGTACCATTTAGCATTTATAAATTTGAACAATTCCATGGAGGCATTGGAATTTAATGTTTGTTTAAAGAAAGTGAAATGAAATCTACACTATATTTCAGTGCAAGCTGCATGTCACAATTTGGGTAATGAGGTGCACAGATAGTGAGAAACAGTGATATTGGAAGCCAAAGGGATGATGGTTAGGGCACACAATGGTGCAAATCTTAAGTGTAGTAGGATTCTTCCTTCTGAGAATGTGAACACCTTTGCTGCCTTCTCTTTATGCATTCCAAGGGTCATTTGCAGGGTCTGGTTGGGGCTGGAGAAATGACTCAGCCGTTAGGAGCACTTGCTGCTGTTCCAGATGACCTGAGTTTGATTCCTAGCACCCACATGGCATCTCCCAGTTGTCTTTAACTCCAACTCTGAATCTGATGACTTTCTGGCCTCCATGGCTACCAGATACAGCTGCCACACACACACTTACATGCAGGAAAACCATTCCTACATTTTTTAAAAGCTTAGCAATTTTGAGCTTAGTCTGTGGAACCATGAGTGTCTGACTCTTACATCTATAGAAGCAGTTCTATTCCATGCTCACCAGTGAGATTAGAATACAGTAATATCTGTTGTAGCCCTTATATTTTTCAAGTGAATAGACAGAAAGGGTTTATTCAGTAGAACAAGTCTGCCCAAATGAATGTTACCAATGAGTAATTTTTTCCAGGGTGACTGATCATGCCCATGGACTCCTTAGCCCAGTCTTCTGTTGCACTTTCAATACACACAGAAAGAGCGATTTCCTGCCGGTTGGTTTCTGCTATATCCATGTACAGAGATGCAGCGTTTCAACCCTTTCATGGTGACAGGTGATGCATCTGATTGTTTGCTGATGGTGATTTGGAATATTGATGCTTTAGAAAAATAACTCTGTTGAACAGGCAATCTGCACAGCTCGCAAACCTCACAAAGAGCATTGATATAAATAAAGTGTCAACCGGGTGCTGCAGTGTTGTGCAGAATCATTTTCAAATTTTCCTTTTTGAATTATTAAATAGACCATGTCAGAACAACTCTGATTATTATCCAATCCATATGCTTCAGCACCAACCTTTTCTGTAATATCAAGCGACTGCAGTGATCAATTGAACCAATCATGAATGCACTCTCATTCTAGTAAGGATCCAAGTGCCTCTCAGTGCTTGCAGCCTCTTGTGCAGACATGCAAACACCTGCTGCATTGCTTAAAGGGGAAGGCCACCCCCTCATGCCTTTAGGAACATGTGCAGGCGGTGAATATATATTTAAGTGTGAGCATGCCTTCATGCAATCTGAAGCCTATTTAGGTATGTTAGATATGACAAATTATCATCCAGCTAGACCTCTCTACACACCAGGACTGTTTTCCTAATGTATATTACAAATTAAATATGTTGGGTCATATTTCTGAAAATTGTTGTATAAAAAATAAGATGCTGTCTTTTGTCCTTTAACAACTACAGCATCTGCTGGAAGCGGTGACACTGATATGCAGGCATGTAGCCACATGTAATTTATAAAGTGTGACAAAATGATAATCTCTCACCTACACTAGTAAACAGTTTATCTAGATAAATAACTCTCAGAATGAATACAGTGGATGCCTTTAGGGTTTTAGACATTTAATTAAAATGGAACAAAAGTATTAACTGTCAGCTTTTAGATTTTAGCATTTTTCTCGAAAAGAATATCCTTTAGTCTGGGAACACATTTGTGACAGTCACTGGGAATAAATGCGAGATTCTATTTTTCTATCCTTCATGAAAATGAGACTAAAAATGCCTAGTATAGAAATCATAAGACAAAATGGTTTCCTGTAGGTGCCTCTCTATTCCCTTGGTGGCTACCACCAGGGTCTGGGTCTCAGAGCAGGATTGGGGGCCCCTGCTCTGATAATTGGCAGTGACTAGAGGTAGCACTTCTCCTCCCACACTCTGCCATCTTCTTCCTGTGGTGCAATCATTCACAGTGACTGTTAAAGCAAAGGGCTTTCTTTCTTTTGCCTGAGTGTGATTTTGATGTTGGACACAGGGAGGCAGGGCAAAGCAATGGCAGAGACCAGGCAAAGGAAAAGCCACTGGAGAGTCCAGGACAAACATGCACACTGCCTCCCAGAAGGAAGAGAGTGCAGGGGACTTCAGGATTGCTAATTTAACCCCAAAGATACACTGTGGTACCAGAGACACATGAAATCATGACTCCTTATTTTAATTTTGTCCCCCTTAAAATTGTTCCAGATCTTTTTTTTTGAGCCAATGTTTCTAGATGTCCCTGTTCTGTGATCAGCTCAGGCTCTCTAAATGCATAGATCACACACTACATATATTTGCTGTGTATTTTATTGTTGAATTCTCATCAATTTCATCAGAATCAGAGCATGTTTTTAAGGCAGAAAGGAGAATCAAAGAATATTGTGCAATCTGTTTTATAAATCAGTGGTGGTTTAGTGTTGAAAAATCATCCAGGGCATTTGTCCACAAGCAGAGCACACATGACATACTCACAAAGCATGCCATAGTTGCCAGAAATGCTTTTGTCTCTTTCTGTATTTTTTAAAAAATGCATAGCACATTTGGCATTCCTATAACATGGTTGCAAGGCTATGTTCTGCTGGCTTTAATGTGCTGCACTCTTGAGAGAGATACAAGACACATTCTAAAAACTTAGGAAAATAATAGACAAGAAGTTACATTTCTAACATCATTTTAGGTTGCATGGAAATTTTATTTTCCTCTGTGATAGCACTTTTGGATAGAAAATGGGACATTTCCTAATGGGTGAATGGTCATGATGGGACAAAGTTGGTGTGGTTTGTAAAGGGGTTCCAGAGCTTTGCAACAATGATGCTAGTTAAATGGGGAAATGTAAAATAGTATGTTGATGACAGAGATGGGGTCAGAGATGTACAATTTGTGTCTCTGTGCTTACACACCTGTGTCTTCTTTCACAGCACCTAGAGGCTTATGCAACAGTGATAATCATAATAAAAATATAACCCTTGTAATTTCAAATGGAACAGAAATTTAGGCAGTGTGTTGTTAATAATCCAAGTTAATAAGCACATTGCTTGTTTGTCTTTTCCTCTAGGTGCATTTTAGCTATCAAGGTTGATGAATACGAGCTCCGAGAGGAGCATCTCAGCATTTCAAGACCATTGTCATGGGGAAAAACAGGAAGGGAGAATCTATCTATATATTTTTCTCTTGGGCAATGGAAATCAGCGCATATGATTCCATAGTCTTTCAGCTGTCTCCCCTCCCCCCACCGTCTGATCACATTATTCACACAAAGAACCAATGAGCCGTTTGCCATTACCTTAAAGTCCTATATTAATGAGACAGCTACAGTTTTTAATCACTTCAGTTAAGCCTTGAATATTCTGTTTGCTAATATCAGGCATCCATTTAGAATGAGAACAAGTGTTTTATTACCTTTCCTTTGAAAACAGCAAATAAAATACTGATTTTTCTTTCTGTGAAGTTGTTAGTTTTTCTTAAGGAATCACCTGATTCTTATGGATTTAATCTTATCTCTAAAAACACAAGTTTATAAAATGTGTCCCAGAGAGTTACCTAGGGAGATAATGGCCCAAGCATTTTGTTTTTCTTACACAGTTTTTGATAGAAATAAAGACATACACAAATAGTGCTGTAAGACAATCTCTATCATTCAACAACATAGAAACCATTTGCAGTGGCATTGAACTTCCCATAACAAAACAGTTTGCATACTTTCTGAGACACAAGTCTCTGAATTAAAAGGGAGGACTTTGGTCTATCTTTTTAATTATGGAATGTTTTCTTTTATTTATTAAAACGGAATGGGAAACACACTTTAAACAATTTAACTTTTATTTCTGTTTAGCTAGTAACTGTTTTGTACATAAATCAAGTTTTAGGTCAACCTCATTTTACAACTATAAAAATATAAGAAAATTTCTCTGCCTTTTAAAATGGCAGTAGAATGTGGTACCTTTTGAAAATGGTGCACTGACTCTTACTAGTGTTTCTTTTTAAGTTTTTTTCTACTTGATTAAAAATATCAAGTTGTTGAGGGATTTTAACAGCATTAAATTCAAAACCTTCATATTTAATGAGTGAGTATATGGGATAAACTGTAAAATATTGATTTCAGAGAAATAGGAAGGACATTTTAAAATAGTTTGGGCCCATTTCCCTAATATCAAGTTATAATCACAAATGGGTAAACTTAAGTAAAAATAAAAAAAAGATTCACGGAAAACCAAACTGAAATGACTAATAAGGAAGTGTATACCAGTAGGCGTGTTGCACCCACATTACTGAATGTAGTATTGTAGAAACAGAATCAAGAACACATAATGGATTTTCTTTGACATGTGTTTCTCACCTCTCAGTAGATGATCTTTTATCTGCAGTTTTTTCCTAGTGTTCATGGAAAACCACTGTACTGACATATTTTAGAATTTTGGATCTCTTTAAAGCTCAATTCCAATATTTGGGATTTCAAAATGTTATAATGATATTATTTCAGTTGCTGACAAGGAAAGGTTGGTCTTTGTCTACTGCAGTTACAAAGACAGAGTCAAGGTGCTCTATGGGAATCTGAGGTTTTAGCCCAGCTACACCCCCCCCAGTCTACCCTCACAGGGAGCACGCACACAGCACACAATCCTCCCTGTTTCCCAGGGATGCTCTCTCTCTCTTGAAATGAGCCCGACTGACTGACATTTTTCTCCTCATCATAATGATGATTTCTGTGTAATCTCTCAACTAAGCACTAGACCCTGTGACTGGCCAAGAGTGTCAAAATTGTGAAAGTCTTGAGAAATTCTCACCTGTGTGGTTGTTCTTAACAGAAAACCCATCTTCTTAAAGTAGTTGTTAAACAGTCTATTTTAGGTAGTGATTTTTTTAATTAAAAAAATATAGCAACCAAATTTAAGGAGCCAGATTGAAATTCCAAATCATCACACTGAATTCGAAAGTCTGTTTTACATAGAATAAACCATTTTTTACTTGATTTTTATCAAGTAGAGCCAAAGTGAAGTTCCTTCTACCTTTTTTACAGCCAAATATATGTTCAATTTAATATCAATTTAAATAGTAGACAGTATTCATTCCTAATCACTGACTATAGTTTTCCTGTCTTTTCTCAAGATATCAAATGTCTTCTCTCTCAATATCAAGTTAAATTTTCCTTGTTTCCAAATTTGGCTTATTTTTAAGGACTGTGAAATGCATGACAGCACTACCTTGAAAAACATTCAGAAGTCATTCTGCTAGAAAAGAGGCAGTAAATGATTTTCTCTTATTCACTACTTTACTTACTCATTGTTAACCATGAAAATGAGCTGAGTGACTGTTTGATTCCTCTTGCCTGCTTGCTTACCCTAAATTTTCTTTTCTTCACACACGAAGAAGCAAACACTGTCCCTGTCAAATGATAAATGAGGCAGAATTGGTGACGTGCGTGTTTGTCAACATAAGCAAGATCAAATGATTGCTCAGCAGGAGGAAGCCACAGGAAATCCAATGATTTTTGACTAATTAGCAAAATAATAGTAATGCTTCTCTAATGACTATCTTGTTCTGGGTTGTGGCCTTTTATCAGACATGCTCCACTGTTATAAACTTGCAGTTAGAAGACAAGCTAGTGATTTCGATAGAAATCATGGACTGGGGGCATTTCTAAGAAACATTTGGAAGCATCTTGCTCTTTCTCGCTGGAGCAATTGAGACTGGAAACTTAGCCATAGATTTTTCTTTTCTTTTTAAAATATATAACCCATGTGTCACTGAAGTAATTCTTGGATTAGGCATGCATAATTTTCAGGACCACTTAAATGTCCCTGTCTGTTCAGGAAAAGTCACATGAGGTGTTCACAAGGAGTAATGTTGGAAAATAATACACATGATCAGTGATTTTGTTTTCAACATGCTACTCAGGTTCAGATTTCTATCCACGTTTGAAGGCACATTGGTAAGATGCTAACAGAAGCTTGAATTCTTTGCCCCAGTAAATGTTGCTGCCGCTAACATTTTCTGTGAAGTTCATTAGTCAGTCACTATTTCTAGGAAACCCAGGAAGAAGACAGCAGGGGCCACAGTGCCTCTATTGAACTCTGCGGATTCTCTTGGCTGGGATTTACTTACAAGATTCCTTGCTCAGGACAAAGCCACAGACACTTCAATGTTCTGTGTACCAGATCTTCACCTGAAAAAGCAGAGAGCAAGGACAGGCAAACAAATTTAGAATTCAGGGAAAATTAAATGGTAAACTTAGGTTACATGGGGCATCTTGCTTGGGTCTGTTGATTGTGTCACTGAAGCTGCTTGAATTATATGAAATATCACCAAGAGAACAGGTAAAGCTGGTGAATGATCAGGGAGTAGATATACTCCCATGTTTCCAATTCTTTTTTTCCACATTAACAAGCAACTCTTGTGTTTTATCCTTTAATATTACACGAAGACACACACACACACACACACACACACACACACACACACACACACACACTTATGATCTTCTAGCTGATGCATAGATTACAACAGCAGAGTTAATGAATCTCCTTTTTTTTTTTTTCCATCTCCAGAAGAACACCATGGAGCCTTTCTGTTGGG
Organism: Cricetulus griseus; assembly: GCF_003668045.3. NCBI lineage: Eukaryota > Metazoa > Chordata > Mammalia > Rodentia > Cricetidae > Cricetulus > Cricetulus griseus. Next base: position 121,737,206 of record NC_048595.1, read on the forward strand.
TGACCATGGCTCATACCTATAGCAGATGATATAAGGGTCCAGCATTACCGTTTCCAAATTTTACTTGTCACTGTAAAACTGCCGGAGTAGTTTTTCCACATTTCTTTTCTGGCCCAAGGTCATTCTGTAGTCCTTGCCCTATGAGCAGGGATTTTTGATGTCAGAAACTGGAGACTGCCAATAGCAGCATCTTCCTTTGTCTAAGCCAGGGAAGATGACTAATAGGGAGAGACAGGGGAAAGAGCAGATGACAGTGGTGTTGGGGACATGGTAATGAGGTGAGGGAGAAGAGCTGAGGATATGCTAGGGTAGGTCAAGGGGTGAGAACAGAGATCACTTTAATGAACCACATGGCTGCCACCTTCAAACAGATGCTCCACGATTTCTCAAAGTCTCTATCAAACCCCGTGAATTTTTCTGCAGCTCTCCAGCTCTGCCTTTTCCTGTATCATAGCCACTCACCACACATGGCTAGTTCAAACTGACATGTACTTTTAGTACAAGATAAATATCAGGTATCAAGGATATAATACTAAAAAGTAATTTAAAATGTGTCATTAGTAGTCTTATATCAGTTGCATGTTGACATCATAGATATATTCTGTTAAAAATAGTTCATTGAATTTTTTGTTTGTGTACATAAGGAAGAAAGGAAAAACATTATCAAAATATGTAATGTTATAGCTTTAAAAGCCACATTTTTGAGTTTCCATATGAACATCTTGGACTCTCACTGGCCCTGGGAGGATAATCAAAGAGTCATTTTCAAGAGATAGTAAAGTGTAACCTGCAATCCTGGCTTTCACATGCAAAGCATCATCAGATCTAGAGCCCTTACTCCTAGCTTTTTCTTTCCTTTTAACCCTTCCACTCTAGCTACCATTGTTCTCCCTAATCACCCAAGGGCCGTATGTCACATAACCAGGGAAAGTCTCTATGCCCAGAACATACTGAAATTATGGAAACCAGCCTATCCTAGGCCTGCTGAACCTGCTCCTCTGTTCTCTCCAGAGAAACCCAAATGAAAACTCCTGCTTGTGTTTTTCTTTGGGGTCTTTGCCTACTGATTGCCCCTGGGGCTATCCTGTGGCCTCTTCTCAGGGAATCTTTTCAATGCTATTAGCCTCCATATCTGTTGACCTTATCATATAGAATAGTAATAAAAACCCAGTAAGATAAACATCATATGAAATCTATATCTAAGTGTGTGTGTGTGTGTGTGTGTGTGTGTGTGTGTGTGTGTGTGTGTGTGGTGTATGGCATGAAAGCAGAAGGGGGCTATGAGAGAGGAAAAAGCTAACAAAGACAATATGGCTAAGAGAGGGGAATGGAATGTATGAACATGAAAGTGGAAGAAAACTTTGTGGAGTTCAAGGGGAAGAAAGGGCACAGGGGAGGTCAGTGGGGGAGGATGGGGACTAAGAATGATATCTAATGAGTTATATGTATGAAACTCTCATAAGAAATCTCATTATTTATATGGTAACCAACAAATTACTAATTAGGAAACTTCCTACATTATGTGGATTTAGATCAACAGGGAGTGGAAGGATTCTTGAGGAGTTGGGGGAGGGAAAACTATGGTCAGAATATGTTGCATTAAAAGGATCTCTTTTCAATAAGCCAAAAATATGGAAAAAAACAATAACAATAGAAGAAACACCCTACACTGAGAAATATTTATTCTGTGTACTTAGGGACAATGCTATGTTAGAGCCCCGTCACTTCAACTGTAACCTACAGGTCACTTACACCAGAATCACTTAAGGGATTACATATCCAGATTCCTGGGCCTAGGGTCTGCAGCATAATGTTGACTTAATATATGTTGGTCGTTCTTCTTTGAGACCAGGATAATAAAGAAATAATCATCATGAAAGTGGCTTGTTTCTGGCTTGAAAAGTTACCCTTTTATCTCTGCATCATTGTTTTACCACAACCAGTTAAAGAACAAATAACAAGAAAAGTAACTTGCCTAAAGTCACACAGCTTGCTAGCACTGGGGCATGCATTAATTTTTGAATAATGCATGACTTATGTATTTACTTAGCACCACAAGGCACAGTACTTATTCTGGAGGATAATAAAATGTCTTTGCATAAGAAAGAAATATAAGGAACAAACGCAGTCATGACCCAGATCTCACCGTTCCTCTTCCATCCTGTCACCACCTTTTGTAATCAGTTGTAGCCTACCCAAACTTTTGTGGTCACTGTTCCTTGTCTTACTACTCATGCATGTTGATTTAGTTTGGTTATAGCATGTCTCTTCTAAAAGTGAATGTGTCAAAGGCTTGGTTCCCATCTGATGAATGTTGGGTGGATCAAGGGGATGCTAACCTCATGGTTAGATGGATTCCTTGCTGGATGGGCTACTAGCAGGTGAGGGATCCATGAATGTGATTTTTTTGGTGAATGTTTTATATTTCATTTCTCCTTTCTGCTTCATGGCTACTACTAAATAAACAGCTGTTCTCCACCAACTATTCCACAACATCATACTCTGCCTCACCACAAACCCAGACAGGATAGAATCAAGTGGGGAATGGATTGATACCCTAAGCCAGGAGCCAAAATGAACCTTTACTCTCTCTGCTTGTATTTCATCACAGCAAAGACAGGCTCACTAACCCTTGTTGCTTTTGTTGTCTACTTTCAGATGCATGGCTTCTGTTTGGGGATGCATGCTTTGGTTCAGAAATTTTACAAGAGCAGTGATTCAGGGGGATTCATTTTGAAGCAGAGTATAAAACAGATTTCAGAGAAGAGAGCTAAAAGCAAAAACACCAGGATTGCTGGTGGCAGAGCAAGGAAGACCTACAGCAGAGAAGGCCTCTCTGTAGCTCCCACTCACCTTACCTGGGGCAGACAGTATTTCAGCTAGGAGTCCATCTGTCTTCTAGCTGACAAGTTCCTTAAGGCCTTGGACACAGGCGTCAATTCATTTTAGTTGTCCTTCGGGTACTTGGAATAATGATTGGTTGTACAGGTGATTTGGCGAATGTTTGTTAAATAAATTAATATAAATGAGAAACGCATACTGAATGGGAAGCTGTAAGCCACAGAAAGAATCTCCAAAGCCTCCTGGAGATAAAAGGGAAAGAGAGAAGAGAAGATAAAAAGCCTTACCAGTGGACAAGCTGAGGAGACATTCATGACAGAAGGCACAGGAAAAGTTGTTTGGTGGAAACTGTGGATGCAGCCTCATGGTTTGTCCATTGTGTTGTCCACTTATGTATGCAATGGTGCCAATCACCTGTACTTTAAACTGGGCCTCATGTATTCATTGTCATTCCCAGTTCACGGATCTTTCTTTATCATTTAGTCCCTCATTGCATTACTCTTCCTCTCCTATGACACTAAGGACAGCCAATTGCTACAGAAGTTGAATTTTTTTCTTTTTAAAATTTAAATTAGAAACAAGCTTTTGCATGTCAATTCCAGTTCCCTCTCCTTTCCCTCCCCCACTGTTCCCCACCAACCCCCATCCCACCCCCTTTTTGCTCCCCAGGGAGGGTGAGGCCTTCCATGGGGGATCTTCAAAGCCTGTCATCATTTGGAGCAGGGCCTAGACCCTCCCCAGTGTGTCCAGGCTGAGAGAGTATCCCTCTATGTGGAGAGGTCTCCCAAAGTCAATTTGTGTACTAGGGGTAAATACTGATCCACTACCAGTGGCCCCAGAGGTTGTCCAGACTTCTAAACTGACCTCTTCATTCAGGGGTCTGGAACAGTCCTATGCTGGTTTCCCAGCTCTCAGTCTGGAATCCATGAGCAACCCTTTGTTCAGGTCAACTGTTTCTGTGGTTTTCTCCAACCTGGTCTTGACCCTTTTGCTCATCACTCCTCCCTCTCTGCAATGGGATTCCAGAGTTCATCTCAGTGTTTAGCTGTGGGTGTCTTTCTGCTTCCATCAGTTGCTGGATGAAGGCTCTAGGATGGCATATAAGATATTCATCAATCTCATTATTGGAGAAGGGCATTTAAGGTAGCTTTTCAACTATTGCTTAGATTGTCAGTTGGGGTCAACCTTGTAGATCTCTGGACTTTGCCCTAGTGCCAGAATTCTCTTTAAATATATAATGGCTCCCTCTATTATGGTATCTCTTTTCTTGCTCTCCTCTATTTTTCCTGACTAGATCTTCCTGCTCCCTCTTGTCCTCCTCTTCCCTCCTCTCCTCCCCTTCTCTTTCTTTTAACTCCCTCTCCCCTCCCCCCATGATCCCTATTAGCTTAGGAGATCTTGTCTCTTTCCCCTTCTCCAGGGGGACCATGTTAAAAACTGGGATACAGAAAAGATATTCACCAACCCCACATCTGACAGAGAGCTGATCTCCAAAATTTACAAAGAAATCAAGAAGCTAGTCTCCAAAACACCAAATAATCCATTTAAAAAGTGGGGTACAGAACTAAATAGATAATTCTCAATAGAGGAATCTAAAATGGCTGAAAGACACATAAGAAAGTGCTCAACATCCTTAGCCACCAGGAAAATGCAAATAAAAACAACTCTGAGATACCATCTTAATCCTGTCAGAATGGCTAAAATCAAAAACACCAAGGACAGTTTATTCTGGAGAGGATGTGGAGAAAGGGGATCACTCTCTACTGCTGTTAGGAGTGACAACTTGTACAGCCACTTCAGAAATCAGTATGGTGTTTCCTCAGGAAAATGGGAATGAGTCTACCACAAGATCCAGCAATTCCACTCTTAGGCATATACCCAAAAGATGCACATTCATACAACAAGGACATCTGTTCAACCATGTTCATTGCAGCATTATTTGTGACAGCCAGAACCTGGAAGCAACCTAGATGCCCCTCAACTGAAGAATGAATGGAGAAAATGTGGTTTTACACAATGGAGTACTACTCAGCAGAAAAACAAAACAAAACAATGGAATCTTGAAATTCTCAAGAAAATGGATGAAACTAGAAGAAATCATCATGAGTGAGGTAACCCAGTCACAAAAAGACAAAAATGGTATACACTACTCACTCATATATGGATTTTAGAACTAGAACAAAGAAATTGCAGCTTACAATCCACACCGCCAGAGAAGCTAGGAAACAAGGAGGACCCTAAGAAGTTGAATTTCTTAATATGCATTTGTGTGCCTCATGATTCAGGGTCATCTGGCCTCTGTGGTGCTTATTCCTCCAGGTTGCCTTGAGCCTCCTCCCTTTTGCACTTGTTCTTTCCTCCTGTTGTTTTCAGCCCCCAGATTTTCATAGGATTAGATTCTTCTTTCTATTTGAAGTGTGTTGCTGACTCCACCTGTTGTCATTCTATTCTGTGTCTTTTCTTCAGTAGGTACTATAGGCTATTCTGAAATTTCTCATTCATTTATCTTCTCTCAATCTTTTGATTAGTCTTGTTCCACTATTTTGTAGGGTCCATGAGAGACGGGATCTTGCATGGTGCTCTGAAACTATAGTACTTGACTCAAAGACCAGATGTGGATTTTTGCATACAGGATCAGCACAGTCCCAGGCTAAATAGAGTGCAGCTCATACCTGACTCAAATGTCTTTTCTCCCAATGCCTAGATAGTCTGTGCACAGTTTGGTTACTGGATATTTGTTATTTAAGCATAAAGGGGGATAATTTCTATAGTTCCAAATTAAATTTAACTTAAAAATAATTAACTAAGAGAAGAATGGAATGTTGAAGGTTACATTGGAGTAGGGAAGTGGAGACAAGGAAGAGGGGGTAAGATGCAGTTACTCTGTAACAGGGCAAAAATGACCCAACTAGACACTTGTGGCTAACTAACAACACTAACACAACAACAAAAGCCCATTGCCAGTAATAGGATATTTCTCGTGAAGTTGTTGCCTAGTGAGTTTTTGTAGACCTCCCAAACATTACAGCCTATTGCTATTGTTTTTATTACTCTACAGAACTTGACAAGATTCTATTTCTGAAGATACCATGTACTTGAGTCATAGAATATGTCAAAATCAAGCTAGTATGAACCTGGAAGATTCATCCATACTATCTAGCTTTCATAATTTTGAAAGTGTTGTACAAACTACATGAGTATTCATTATTTATTAAATAATCATCAATTATAACTAGCAATGATCCCTGTGAATAGCTTGACAAGACATACTCACCGATACAATAGTGGCAAACTATCATCGTGTAGTTATCCATTTTCTGCTTTAAACTAAATCCTGTTCCACAAGACATCTGGCACCTTTACTGGCTAAGCACATACAGCTAGACACTTCAGAGGCCCAATGGGAGACTCTATTACTATTATGCTGTCAGATGGACATAGTCTATTTTGTTTGTTTGTTTTTCCAGACAGGGTTTCTCTGTGTAGCTTTGGAGCCTATCCTGGCACTTTCTCTGGAGACCAGGCTGGCCTCGAACTCACAGAGATCCGTCTGTCTCTGCGTCCCGAGTGCTGGCATTAAAGGCATGCACCACCAATGCCCGGCTTGAACATAGTCTTTCAGAGTTGTTATTGTACTCATGGACAAATGCGTCTCTCAACTATCATCTGAGAAACTTCTATTTGTAGAAGATGGTGATTAAGAAAACAACCTATAACTGACCAGCATGAGGAAAATAGAAGAGTGCAGAATTCTCAGCCTTGCAAAGGTCATTGTGTAAGGGGAGACAGAAAGAATGTAAGAGCCAGAAGTGTAGATTACTACAGGGAAACATCATCTTTCAGACAATTCAGGACAGGCACACATATGCACTTACAGCAGTTTTGACAGTGTACACAAAATTTGTGTGAGCCCAAGCCCAATCAAATCCTAGTATGTAGAGGGGAGCTGGACACACTATCTGATCCCAACTGTGGATTTCTTGCTAATGTTTAGCTATTGGGAGAGAGAGGACAGTTTCTCTAAGACTATGTGTAGTTCCCGGTAAGCTGACCACTCTCCTGGGGAAAATAATACATCCAAAAACCATTTGGAAAGCACAGCTTAGTCTTAAAAGATTAATGAATAGATAATTTTAAAAAAGAAACAAAGTGGGGTGCATAGAGAAGGGAGATGATTTAGGAAGAGTTGGGGGAGGAGGGCTTATGTGAAACTGAAAAACAATTCAATAAGTGAGCATAGATGTCAGGCAAAGGGAACTTCTGAACTGTGGTAAGTTTTCAAAGGAAGCCACAGTCTTCTGTGAATTTTAACACATGGACATTGTTGACTGGCTGCTAAATAGTTTAGAAAAATGAAGAAAAATTCCATTCCTTTAAGACTTTTCTGCCAGTTGAAACTGATAAACAGCAGACGGTAGTACAGAGATGCTTAATTATGGATGAGAACTGAAGGGTAGAAGAAGATGACCTTAAACACTAGTTAAATATATCTAAAAATATCTAAATTAATATTCCTAAATCAGTAAGTTTACTAGGTTAGTGCAGAGCTTAGAAACATCAATGTGAATTGCTGTGGTCTGGGTTGTGACTTTGTACATGGTTTATGGTTTTGTTGGACACATTACTGAAACTTCTTTGGATATAGTATCTTTGTTTATCTAAAGATATTAAAAGATAGTTTCCACTGAACAAAAGTTCACACATCACAAAACACAACAAAAGGGTATAGTGAAATTTCTTCATGACATATTTTAACACAGGTCTTCTAAACGATACTTCTTTGAAGTTTAGTATTGGAAAATTCCCACATCAGAAATTTAGGAAAGGGATTCAGAAAACTCTTGGTCCCTTTCTTACCTTTATAGTTCTCTATCCATCACCTGAATATTGTTTCCTCAAAGACCTGCCAAAGTCTGAATGAGTTCATGGTGTAATTAGTAGAAAGGAACACTCCTGACATCTCTAAAATACCCTAGAACAGCCACAGAACAACAGAAGTAGTCCAAAATTCAAAATAAAGTACATCCTGCTAGCAACCAAATACTGGCCTCTAATACTGATCTTTATGAAAATGAATTAGGACCCTTCTAAGAAAAGGTTCATTCTAGGCCAGAGACAGTTGTGTATAAGCTAAGGAGTATATTGGCCTTCTATAAATAATATAATAATAATATATAAGGCTTATGACAGCAACATTTAAGAACATTTACAATCCAAACAATTATTTGTAGCCATAAACTATTAAAAAAGAATTCATTTATCCATGCCCCAAATAATTATAAATAAATTCATAGATAAAGAGGGCAACTCTAAGTAATAGGAGAATTCTAAGTGCCTTGCTTGTAAGTATGAAGGAATATTGCAGTTGGAAAAGCATCATCTTGAAGTTATTATCCTCCAGATGGGGTCAGGTACAAGCCAGCAGCCCAGAGAAAAACTAGTAACAACACATGTGTGGTACCCAAGTCTCTTCCCATGGATGGCGTATAGGCATAAGAAAAAAAAATCAGTACCAATATAGTAGCTATATAGATGTGGTAGTTCTATATGATTATCCAATGTATTAAAATATACTTGTATGGGTTATAATTATATATAAAATAATACATAGTTATACGCAGTTTAGTATGGATACAATAATGACTCATACCAGAAACTATATAATAATGAAATAGGACTACAAATGACTAAGTTGACACAGACTAGCATTACCACTTAGGATTAGGTGGATGTCATGAGGCTCAGATATGCAACTGAGTCTCTCATGTTCTAATCTGGAATACATGAGGTGAATTCAATCACAAGGAAGCACTGGCAAAACCAAAATTGAAGGAAGTCCCAATGTGTTTGTGTCTAGAGGCATGACTGCTATTTTTCTCACTCTGTTAATATCATCCCAGATAAAGAAATGGGCTTTGTTGTAATGTTTGAACCTGAAGGAAGATGAAGAGACATAGTACTAAAATACATGGGTTTACGGCACCGGATCCTGAACAACGAGAAAATACTCAGGAGGGTATTGCTGCAAAAGAAAGGCCTCCACCCAATGCCTAGTTCAAAAGGAAACCCTTGCTCATTCACTGAACAAGTGGTAAGGTTTTCTACTGCCAACCTCCTAAAGCACTGGACATTCACAGGAAGCTTAGACAGACTCATCTCTGTCCCCTCTGATCCACGAGAAAAAAAGTGGCAGTTGCCATTACTGCAACGGATAAAGACTCAGTGTGGGCCTGCGCTCAAAGCCTGTTTGTTTATTATTATCTTCCATCCCCACCTCTAAGGAGATGTAATTTCCCTTTGATTCGGAGTTTAGAATCTCATTTTCTTTTCCACAAACAGCATTGAAACATATCTAATGCAATATCTAGCTAATAATGATAACAAACATTTCGGGGTCAGTTTGAGCTTTACAAAAAGGGCTTTAATGTCCAGGTCCTCCTTTGGGTCTCTTGGAACAAGGATGGACAGCTGTGGGCCCATTATCCTCATCCGGGTTCTCACGGAAACATGTCTGCCATATACTTTTAGTGACTAGTGGAATAAAGGACTTAAAAATGAAAGTAATCCTGTCTCCTTTCTTGAAAAAGCAAACCGATTCTAGACTAGGCAAGGAATAGAGCTGAGGGAGAGGAATTGGCATTTTTTCTTTGCATAATTTTTCTGACAAAACAAAAAGATTTCTACATCATTTATATGACAAACTGTACCCATATCGTTGGAATTTTTGCAAATTTAGCATCAATCATGCACATTTTCAGTCACTTTCGTTGAAATTTCATTCTATTTATCCTGTTGGCAAAGTGAAAGCAATTTGGGCTTGCTAACACTGCCTTTTTCTCTTGCTGCATAAAAAATGGCAAAGGTAAAAAGACAGAGGCTTCTTTTTTCACCCTCAGAGATGCAGCCCATGTGTCCATTTGTATGGGAAGTCTGTTATTCTTATTTTAACACCATTTCATTTTATTTCTGGGCCTGAATCATATATTATTTAGTTGATAACATTTTTTCCTGGAACTCTTAATTGGTACATGGGGCAGTTAAAAGTCTACTACTTAAACGTCCCAAGGGAAGGTATAGGAAAGTAGAGATACCAAAAACAGCTCAATCAGACTTTGCAAGATTTTAGTTTGTTTTGAGTGTTCTTAACACTCCTTCCGGTTGAGCACAAATGAGAGTCACATGTAAAGTGTTAAAACAATCTCTCAAAGACAGTTTCTAATGGCTATTAAGGCTATGTCTACCATTGTATGAGGAACACTGGAGTAGTAGTTATTGGTGCATCCAGGGGGATAGTTTCTGTTTCTGTGAGAAACAGCCTTACCATGCAAGTGTCTTCATCAACACTTGCTTGCAGAGAAATATGTTTGGGCTGTTTTCAGAAGAAAGTCACATCAAATCTCTTCCCCCTGATTTAGCATTAGTGGTCTTTGCTGCAGACCAAGTTTTACAGATAGATGAGAAAGGATGTTAAAAATACATGTAATGGTTTGGAACTGTTTATTCAGAGCAGGCAAAGCATCTGTCGGAACCGTCTATCCCTAGGGAACATTCCTGAAAGCCTAGCATGAGTGAAATGAAGAACGTTGGAAATTTATAGAAACCCTCAAAGTATTCACAGAATGATGAAAATTACTCTGGAATGTTCTGATGAGTAAGTAATCAGCACACACACACACACACACACACACACACACACACACACACACACTGTCTGAAAATGAGTTTGTCCTGGTACTTGCACCTTTATTATTATCTCAGTTATTCTCCACAGAAACCCACTGTTTGCTTTCTTTTCTCTTCCTCTGTTCCTCCCTCCCTCTGTCCTCCTTCCTTCTCTTCCTTGTTCCTTCCTTTTTTGCAACATTACCCCATTTTGAAAACTTAAATAGATAATAGTTATAAAATAATTCAAGTTGGATGAATTAACTCACACATAAAAATCAAATAAGAGAAAGAAAGGCTAGAAAAGGCAGAGATGAGATGGTCATGTCTCATGTCTAAGCAGGTGGATCTTAAGCAAGCCTGGAAAGACACTGAAGATATAACAACTCCCTCAGCTTTCAGCTCTTAGGATTTTCATTGGCTGCTTTTTTTCCCAGGCAATGGAGATATCTATTTTGAAAAGCTTCCTTATCAAAATGCTCTAAATCCTAAGAATTGTCAAGGCTGTTTCATACTTCTAAGACGTGTGGATTTAAACTTGAAAGGGTTTAAAATCTCTTCTTAATATCAGTAAAATAAATGAGTTTTAGAAATTTATTTAATAAAAGCCATTTCTAGACACTCAAAAACAAGTCTAAAGCCACAGTGACATCTCAAGGCAAGCAGTGTTTTCCCTTGGCTCTGAGGTGACACAAAGGACATGATCCTTATCAGAGACCCTACCCACTGCTCTACACTTGAGGGTGCTCGGTGAAGTGGGAAGTAGTGGCTTGTCACTCACCCAAGATCAGGTGGCCAGTCACTAAGGAAGAAGAATATTGGAAAGGAGCCCAGGTCTGTTTTGTGAAATAGTCTGTAAACTTCCCATTAACTTGTACAAGCTCAATCCATAGCCTTTAACAGTAAATGGAACTATCTTCCACTTATTGCCTTTCGTACCAAATGTGAAGGAAGCAGGGTCTGAAGGCATAGATAGGTCCTCATGAGGCACTTTTAAAATGATGAGAGGAAAAAGTATATACACATACATATACCATTGCTGGTGGCAATTAGGGCCTTGCAGAAGCCACAGGGAAGCATTCTTCTTCCCATGCCACAAGGGAATGTGCTTGATTGTTGACTGGCAAGAAATTTGGGTGTGAAAAGTGAGGGGCACATAGTAGGTTACAGATTTTGGCAACAAGAGAATCACTGCATTGTATTTGTGACTATAAAACCTAACATGTTGCTTACTAGATCCATTGCCCTCTCCTTTTGTAATTCAGAAATACATTTGTGGAGAATGGTGTGTGCATGCATGCCACCTGGAGCTCATATGTGTCTTGACTGGCTGGGTCAATTATGACTATTATGTTCTTTCCTTTCGATTAGGTCTCAGGAAGTGCATATATCTAGAAATGAGATCAAGCTGAACTATAAAAGGACTTCTGAAAGGTAGATAAAAATTTGTGAAGCATGTTCCTGTTCATCAAAAGGAGTCATTTCCCTTGACTGTAGAAGAAGGGACATATGGCTCTCCATTGACCTAGGGTTGCATAACAAGGCCCATGCTATCCTCCAGGGAGTAAAGGGGAAAAAGGGAAATGTAATTATAGCTTCAATAAGTGAAAAAATTATCATCCAAACATACAGTAAAACTCTGGTTTTATAACTGTAATAACCCCGAAGAAAAGGACAAAACAACTAAGAAGTTCCTTATTAAACACATTTGACACTTTCATACAGTCTCAAGGTGAAGCCATCATAGGTTGCTTTGAAATTGAACTTGTAGAGTTAAGAATTTGGTATGCAGGTCACCAAAAGCCCATTGAGTATGAAATAATACATCCTGGAATTTGAATAAAGTGAAACCCTGGTTCTTTTTATTAGTAAACTATATAACTCAGTAGTAAATTATAAAGAATTTGTTCTCACTTTTACACATAGTATAATGGGTAGCAGTGATTGTTGGAAAGATAAAATGTGTTTGTGTGCACGAATGTGTCAATGTATGGGTACAAAGATACATATTTATAACTGTGTTCAGGCGAGGAGAGAACCACCATTGTCTGCCTGTCCCAGGTGGAAAGATGTATTTCAGTGTTCTGGGGGCAAGATGCACCAGTTAACAGTGGAAGGCATCTCCATATTAGTAATTTTTGACTGCCTCTGGCAGTTGTGTTAGATTGTTTTATAGGAGAGTAACCTCTTTTATATATATTTAAGATATTCTAACTATCCAAAAGGCGTATTTGACAACTCATTTTAACTATCTTTCAGCTGAAGAATAAACTCAAGGCTTCAATCACTTGTGCTTACAGCTGAACATATGGTGCATTCCGCTGGAGAATGGAGGAGCAACCCTCCTAGTATCAGTCAAATTTCAGTAAGAGTTTCTACATCTTCTTTACAAGGCCCATCCAAGTGACAGTACTAGATGAAGAGGTGGCTCTGTAGGCATCAAGTAGCTGGGGATCCTCCTAATGGTAGGGCACCTGCTGTATGAGGGCTTCTTGGGATGTGGCAGATGTACAAAACAACAGCAAAAACCTTGTCCACTTGAGTCCTGACTACTGAGAAAGGAAGAAGAAAGCACCAGAAAGGGGCCAGAGTCCCGTTAGGCCTTTTGTATCTAGCAGGGCAAGAGCTTAGCTTGGGCCTGGAGATGAGGGGAGCATTAAGAATCCAGATAATATCTATACTTTTTCTTCTTAGCAAAGATCTAAAATAACAGGACCAAGAAGAGGCTCAACTGACATTGGCTAGGGAAGAGACTCATGTTTGCTTTGTGACTTAGGGATTGATTGCAAATAGCCAGACAAAGGCTGAGAATAAATCTTAGAAACAAAACTCTAGCCAGGAAACAAAAGACCATAATCTGGTAGCAGATAAGCGAAGGAGCTCTGTCAAGAAATAAAGGCTGAATATCTCAAGAGTTTCTGAGGCAAGGTTCTGCCTATGGGAACATGGGTCCAGTTGGCTTTCCTGCTTCTGCAATCTCCTGTCTTCTTTTAGAGACATGGGGCCACCTGCCTCACCCAGTAAGAGATTTGGCTTCTACAAGCTTTGGAGACTTCTCTTAAGGTTAAGAGGTTGCTCCTTCTTTTGAGCACCTTCATCACCACTCATTCTGTTGTTCACTCAGCCAGTAACTGTAATCTGACTGTGTAACCAGCTCTGGGCTGGCTGTGAGAGACCTGGCCGTCACAGTGCTTGCTCATGATCCAGGCAAAGAAAGCAGGCAGGTAAAGAGAGTATGAGCCTCTTGAGCAATGTTAAGGTTCAGGGATGCAGAGAAGCATTCGAAGGGCAGTCCAAGGAGGACATCTGATGGACCCAAACAGCTTGATGTAAACACTGCTTTGGTTTATTGCAGAGAGTCCAAGCCCTCGTGTCAGCATTTTCTGGAGCAAACTTGAGCCTGGCAGCAGTGAACACATCTGCTGCATTGCAGGAATAGCTAGAGGTTTCTAAAGCTGTTTCTTTTGGAAGATTACAGCCCTTCCTTGCCTTCTGATTCCCACTTATATTTTCCATGGTGGGGAGAAAAGTCAACCCTACGTGTTAGCCAGCCACCAGAAAATGAGATACCCTATTCCTCCCCAGAAAAGAAACCACAACGCATTGTAAGTTTCACCTATAAAAATAACAGAATGAAATCACAATAATGCTGTACACGACACAATAGCCCATAGTCTCAATGAGATTTGCTACGTTCCCTAGGCCTGACTACAGAATCATGTGTCATCCTGAAAGCACAGATTCACACAATCTGTGACAAGAACAGATAGTCATGCAATTCCAATGCTTCCTTCATTTTAGTGTAATGAGATTTTATTAACATTTACAGCATATTTAGTTTTATTTGGGTTTTACATTGGTTGTCTCCAGAAAGTTTTCATATTGGGGGTTGCTGTTATGAATGTGCCAGCTTAATCTCTCCCTCTCCCTTCCCCCCCCCTCTCTCTCTCTCTCTCTCTGTGTGTGTGTGTGTGTGTGTGTGTGTGTGTGTGTGTGTGTGTGTGTGTGTGAATGTATACACATGCGTATGGGTTTAAAATATGTGGTGAAATAATGAAAAGGGGGAATGGAATTGTTAATATACATGTGCTCCCAAGGGAGCGAGGAGGCATTGCAGATACACACCGTGGCATGAAAGCAGCATTTGTTTTGAGCCAAATAATGCAAAGTAGGTTTACCTCCATCCATATCCCTTATTCATTGAAATCTATTTTCAAAAGAAGTAGAATATGGGTTATCATTATTTTCTTACTAAAAATTAAGCCTCACTAAGCAAAACCAGATTATTGAGGCTATCAATGCTTCTTATACCTGACAGATTTTTTTTTTCTCTTGCAAGCATGTCAAATTTGAATGTAGAAGAACCTGGATACTGAGGGTAGTTCAAGCTTCTGAATGCCTGCCTTGCCCCCTTCCATGCAGTGGGAGCCAATTCACATTGACAGTCTTTCCCTCACACCTCTGTAGTCAGTTTTCATCAGCCATCAGCTGTGGGTGCTGCCCACACGTCCACACTCCTTTTGTCCTGCTGTTTCCTGCAGGGTTATCTGTCTTCCTTCACCTTCTCTAGTCTTCCTGTTCCTATTCTCCAAGAGTTTATTTTCCATTTGAAATCTATTCTATCTCCTCTACAGGAGTATCGATCCTGTCATATAGACCACCTGCTTCCTGGGGTCCCCTCTTCACTGTCACATGGACTATTATTAGATGTGGTCACTTTTGATTATCCCAACCCTGGCTGCTGTTTTCCCAGCTGATGCCATGTCCCCAACTCATATATCATTAGGAGCATCTGGGTGGCTCCCTGGCCTTTCCCTTGGCCTGAGAGTGACTCAGAGGCTTGAAATGAAAGACAAAGAATAGCCACATTGTCTCACAAAGGGACACAAAATTTCTGGGGTGTGGGTTGAGAACGAATAAACCCACAAGTAAATGTAATGGGTTTTTTGTTTTGTTTTGTTTTGTTTTGTTTTTTCTTTCTCCATGGTGAAGAATAAAAGAGAAAGATGTGCGTCATTTCAGGTTTGGCAAACTGCATTCTCACAAGCATGTTCATTGTGAGGACATTGATGAATGTCCTCCATCCAGGCAACCCTCCATCCAGACTTGCATGCTGTCAAGTCTGTCACTCTCCTTTCAGCAACACAGGGACAATTGTCATTTAAAATATAGGTTATTGCCGAAAGGTGTAATACAAGGTAGCTCTTATAACACCAATTTTAATGCAGATCTTACCTGGATTATGTTGCTTTGACTAAGGGAATTTTGTAAAAATTACCTTGCTCATCAGAGAAATCATGGTAGATAAAATAGATCCATAGCAAGGATGCCGACCAGGGCTTAATTGCTCGCTGTGAAATCTCCGAGGCAGCCTCAGGAATGCACCTTCCTGAGTGCAGAGTAGGAGGGAGAGATACTGTGTCCTTCATGCTCATTGTCTTTACTCTGTGCAACTGTGGTGTTTAATGTAGCCAGGGCACTGGCAGTTAAGCAGAGACGTTTTAGAATTGTTGCTTGTCAATTCCTCCTTGGACCAAATTTCCTCTCCTAACAACCACAGAGTGAATGTTTCTCTGCATCAGAAAATACCCCTCAAGCTCCTGCTCAGCATGTCATCCTGTACTATAAAGAACAGCCGCTGAGGCTTTATGGAGATTGCCTGAACCTAGAGCTGAGTCTTCTAAGATCAGGGAGATGGGCAGGACAAGGCATCCTTCATGCTGCCCTTTTCCTGTCTCTTCTACCCTTAGATGACCACTGAAGTGCTATTGAGATGCCAACACATAAAGATGTACAAGAGATCCTCTGATAAGACAGCAAGATAATCAAACAAACCAACAAACAGATCCTTCCTCCTTCCTCCTGACCATTAGGACAAGAGCAAGGTCGATGTGTAGTTGACTACACCTGGTTCTCAGTTTTTGTCTACATACAAATGTGGCAGTTGAGGTGGCTTTATCTTCCCAGTTTCACTTTATGGAAGTGGGATATATGAATTATACTCTTTAATTGATGTTTTTATGGTCGTGATGCTCACTTTGCAAGCAAAATAAAATACTCCCTTGCTCCCCAATTCATGAAGGTAACACAAAACTTAATAGCACAATTAGACCTGATACTGTGTCTTTAAGAATCTCATACATGCTTCCATTAGAACAAAAAAAAAAGCCCTTAAAAACCACAGTCTTTGTTCTAGTTTATGGAAAATGCTGATATAAACTGGTACCTTCTTGATAATTCTGAGACATGGAAAATCATTTTAGAGCTCAAGTTAAATGGCTTGTATATAATACACTGTCCCTTGAATAACTCTGCTTGAATTAATTTCAGCCAAGAACATTGTCTGTTATAAACAGGACTGATATTTTCAATTCCAAAATTCTCTCAGAAATAAAGGCCCCTTTTTGATAAAACAAGAAATGGCATGTCATTTTTCCCTTTACAGGCTTACATAAATCCCATTTTGTTATTCTGTGGGTTTTCCTTCTGTCTGACATACTTGGGGGAGCTCAGGCACTAACTGTAGCATGGACGCCAAGACTGCAGACAAGGGTTGCACAGGTATTTCTCTCTGCTTTGTTATAAACTGGTCTTAGATATAGACCATGTTCCTGCATTTAAATCACTCAATGGAAACGAAAAGAAAATGTATGGCACAGAGAAGTAGCAAGAGATAACAAAACATGAACCTGACAGAAGGAATAAAGCCCCTGAACATAAAAGAAAATGAACAGGGTTTGAAACTTTGAGTCAAATTTTAGTTTTAGGGTGGAGATTTCAATAGTGGAGGCCAAATTTAAGGTCAGGGGCATTAGCCTGAACAGTCTTGAAGGGAGAGAACAAAGTATCAAACTGGGCAGAAAGCAAATGAATTATGTGAGTTAGTGGACAGCTAGAAACAGACTTTAAGTGGTCGGCTGGAAGAACTAAGTGTGCAGGATGATGAGGAGGAGGTCCAACGCCAAGCTCCACACTCTCACATGTATTAGATACCCTGAACTGGAAAGGCCAGCCAATGAGAGTGAGCTCAGTTTGAGTAGCATGAAGTTCAAAACACCAACTTAATAAGAATCAGAGCCAAAAAAAATTTGAGTGACATTACATGGAAATTACAAGAATTTTCTGATATTAATTACATGCAGTCTTATGAATTAAAGGGGGAAGCAGGAACATGGACACAAGATCAGAGGAACCACACACATTTTGAGAGGTGAACATGTTTTACCGTGGGCTGAGTGTTCTGTGTCCAGTGCTGCTGAGACAATCAAGATGGGAAAGATCAATGAAATTGTTGTTTAGGGGGAGATATGTTCAAGGTGCTACAGAAATGGCCATCATTTGCAGTATCAACAAATGAGGAAAAATGGATCTCCTTTTTCATTATCTTAGCACTTTGTAATCAAAAGCAACAAGTTTATTTGTGTCTGTGTAGCTACTTCAAAGCTTCAGTCATACATAAGTCACACACACACAGAGAGAGAGAGGAGAGAAGAGAGAGAGAGATGTGATTTTAAGCTTTAGTTTGACTTATTACTATGGCAGGAAGATTGAGTTGAGGAAACGGAATCTATCATGAGACTACAATGAGAGAAGAATGGCCAGGTCAGCTGGAAGCACACTATGGTATGACTGGGAGTATTTGCCTTTGTCTCCGTATGTGTTTTGGTTTGCAGCCATTAATAGCTTGGATCTCATGCAGCCGTGGCAAAGGGGAGTGTGACAGAACAGCAGGCCAAAATTAAATTACAGCAACCTGGCACTTTGCATTAAAACCTTCACTCGGCGATGGTGGCTGGTAATCATGGCCAGATTTTCCTTTAAGACAATGGGCTGCCATGCAACTGGCCACACTCAGTTAATTCATGCTGTCAGCTGCCTTTATTGGCTGTTGGGAATCCAGTATTGATTCTTGAACCCAGCAGCAGCACAAAGAGCCACTAGTGCATGGTCAAAATGCTGCAATAAAGGGCTGGCAGCTAGAGAAAAGCAGCCATTCCATTGCACAAACAAGGTCAATTAGAGGACATTGCGGTGTAATATAAATAGTATTAGCAACCCTCTTCAGCTCCGGTGATGTCAGGCTGGTAGAATGAGAGTAAGGAAAATAAGGCTCAATGCTAGATAAATATAAAGACATTTAGTGTAATTTAATTTCAGGCTCTCTATCATTTCAAAAGTGCTATGAGTAGCAAAATATTTAGTTTCATCCTGGGTAACAATTTATGTGTGCAAAAATGATTTTCCAATAAAATTTTGTATGAACTAACCAATTAGTCATGTGTAGTCTAACTGGCATTATTAATTTTATTGAGAAGTAAACAGTTTCTCATTCGCAGCTTCAGCGCAGTGTGTCTACTTGTCATTTATTGTCTATCCATTTTAGTATAAGAATTTCAAAATATCTAGTGTCGTGTAGAAGGAATGAACAATCTTTTGGTATTTTAATTTTCAAAGCTGAGGAGACTGATTTTATATTCTCTGTCTCTCTCTGTCATCTCTTTCTCCCTCTTTCATTTCTGGAAACTGCTAGGACCTTTTGTTTAAATACTTGCATCCATTACTTTTATTTATGGGAGATTTTTCCCTACCTTCTTTGTCAGTTCAAAATTAATTATAAATGTAGAACGGATCATGCTGTTAACACATACTCTATGCGGGAAACAAATTATACTCTCAAAATAGATAATGGATAGCTTGGAGAGGCAATTGATAAACCTATACTGCCTACAATGACTGAATAGATTTTTAGAAAATATCTAATTGTTAGGAATTGGAAGAATGTGTTTGGCTTCTCTTTGGTAATAAATGTGTCTAAGGCTGGCTAGTAGAAACTCCTTGCAGTTCCTGAAAGAGTTTAAGCAAGTTTTAATCACAATAACTTAGACAGGTGTCCTAGACCCTAGAAGCATATGTAGATCCTTAGGCAAGTACCCAAAACTTGAGGAAATCTGTTCTCTAACTGGGAATGATATATATAGTACAAATAACCTAATAGATGTTCAACATATCTGTTGTGCTTATTAATGGTGAATTCATCTATTTCTAGACACCTTTACAAACTTTCCTTAAAAAGTGATATCCCACTTTTGTCTGTCTTCCTTCTTTAAATTAGTTCTTAGAAAGTTTCATACCACATGTTTTGATCATATTTACCCTGCTTTCCAGGATCAACCTCCATTTTCTATTTAACTTTGTGTCTCTCACACACCAGACTTTTTTGTCAATGAAAAAGTGTTATTTAACACACATTACCAGCAAACAAAGACTCCATGACAGCAAACACGTGAGTTTCCACAGATGTTGGAGTAGAAGTACCATCTAATCTTCAAGATCAAAGACTAAACAATTTAGGTCTGAGACAGAAATTGTGTGATCAAATCCCATTTCCCCCTCTTTTCATAAAAGCTAGAGGCACTTAGATTAAGTCTCATTCATAGAGTTGAATAGGCTAATGGCTAAGCTGAGACTATTCTAAAAGTTCTGGCTCTTCTTTATTATTTTTCTCATTATAATTCAATTTTTAAAGGGGATGGACATTGTATAATTCTGACAACTAGAGTTATAATATTCCATGGAAGAATTCAAACAATGCACAGTGAAGACCTTAAACATGGAATAAGTCCTGTGTTTTTACCTCCCAAAAAACAATCCTACATATTTTTTCCTTGTGTTATATGTATACAGATATACACAAACCCATATGTCTTATGTATAAATACATTTGCCTTGTTTTGTAACTGGCTATATTTCTGTATATAGCAACTTGGTGTTTTGTTTTAACATAGATGAATTTCTTGCAACTATTTTTAAGTTTAGCATGGATCCTGTCTAATAAATAGATATATAGCTTTCCATTTGACAGTTATAGCTTCATAGAATGATTTAGTCCCATTCTCTACATTCTTCTGGGTTTTGTTTGCAAAGTACAATTGATGTGCACCTTATATTTTTTGTCTAAATGGTTATTTTCTTGATACTGCTTGATGTATTTACAAAAAGACAACTTTTCCTGAAATAAAGCTGCTGATTAGCTGTTTGTATAAAACAACTTTTGATTTGGGAATTATTTTATTTAAATTGAAATCTTGGTAAACATTGCCATGGTATTATAACAAGCCATATTTAATTGCAAGCAAAGAAACTGATTATGGCATGCTATCATCAAAGTTTCAGATTTGAGTGTGGTATTTCCCCTAATGTGTTTTGTTGTGGTGGTTCAGAATTGAATTCAGGGTAGCAACTTGTATTTCGTGATGATTCCTTTGTCAGTTTTTGTGTCTTATTAGTTTTTCAACCAGACTCATCTCCTCCCATGTTGATAGTTCTTAGGTGCACTGGCCAAGTGTCATACGGATGGACTGACCAATACTGTATTTTAAATTATACTGTCAGTTCTAAATGATCCCACCTGTTTTAATAATCCATACTACTAATGCAGGTGATGATTGATATCTTTGATTACTTATATCATGAAATAGGATTGTCTTGTGAATTTGACTTATATTAAGGATCTTTCTAAAGATTTATTGTTGATTTGTATTTTCATTGTGAGATGTTAATTGGTAGCCTTTTATGTTATACATTTTAATAAGTTAGTTACTTATGCATCAGAGTTCTTGGCCATATAAATTGTAATATATATTTCCAGTTCATAGTGTTTTAGGTTTTTATATAGTTAGTTTTTTCTTTGGAGAAGTTACAAATAATTTTATATTTAATGTCTGAATATTTTGCAAGATTTTATAGACAATATTTTAACCTCTAGGTTATAAAATGTGCATTTATTTTTTATTTTTTGACCTTATATTTACATGACTTTTTTCATCAAACTTGGGATTTATTTTGGTCTAAGGAATGATGGGATAGAGCATAGGTGTGTTTTAATGTCCTATGCAATTAGCTAGTGCTAGTGGTCTCTAATCACAGTTGCTCCCAGGTCTTTCACTTGTTTGGTGGAATGGAACTGGCAACAACTTAGAAGTGTTCATAATGCTTGCTCCCAAAACATAATAGTGCCTCTGGGAAGAAGGAATGTGCCTACCTAATACTTTTGAAAACTTTTCTCATCTCTATTTTGCTGATTGCACAATTATGTCTGCTTCTTCTCACATCCTGCAAAAATCTGTTCTTTGGACTCTGTTCAACTTCCTCTTCCCCTAAATCTATCTCATACATTTGCATCTCTGTGATTTTGAACCTCATGTTTCTTGAAGAAGTCTGGGGTTTGTGCCATTAATCTCCTTACCTTGAATTCATATATACGTATATTCAAGATTAGAGGTGGAACTTAAACCCAGAAACTTTGGTGCAAAAAGCCATATTCTTTATCAATACTCTCTGATTCCTTTGGCATTCCTATTGTGCATTAACAATTGTGTGCATTTTAGTCATGCCTATTGTTGTTGTTCTCTCAGGTGATGGGTTTGAGACTCTCCTTTACTTCTCATGCATACGAAGTAATCCATGCCTATGTTTTTACCTTCTGTGAGTTTCTGAATTTTCTTCTAACTTCGAAACCAGCAGCCTCCATCCTAGATTTAGCACATTGTTCTTTGTGCTAATGCAATGACCATATAACTGTGGCATAATATTTGTTTTCATGGATTACTAGAAAATCAAGTTTGGTCATGCTGTTCCCTTGGATTAGCTTTTTGGTAGCTGCCTACCAGACATAGAGTTCTAAGTTTTCTTAAGATTATCAGATAATCAAGGGGTTTTATTCTCTGTTACTATAAGTTCTTTGTGTCCTCAGTTGAATTCTACTCTCTGACACTCCTAGCAAACTCTTTCATTTGGCTTGTATCACTCAATAAGTAGTCATCTAACTAACACAAAGGTTTGAAGAATATGGTACCCTTGGTTTATCATAGCACTTGATTCCACATGGTGTTAAGAATTAGTGATTGTGCTTGTGTGTCTCTGCACTTGAAGCAAGTTCTAGCCTTTTGTATTCATCTTTATCTTCCTAGTACCCAGAAGAGTCTGGCATCATATGGGGAACTTTGAAATGTGTGCTAACCTGAATGCTAGAGGCACTTTATATTTTTTTATTATTTCTTGTGTACTATCATGCCTTATAGTCACAGCAGAGGAGATTTTCTGAGCTCCTGAACACTTGGAGAAGACATACAGTCTTCAAAAGAGTAAGTGGACACAAAGCAACTATGGAAATCCTTATTTTCAAACAGGAACTGAAGGAGCATTTCCTGGATGGAGAGAAGCTATAGAGTTGGATGAACATAACTAAAACAAAACAAAACAAAACAAACAAAAAAACAATGCTCTGGTGGCTATTCTTTAGTTTACTATTACATCTTTGTTACTTATCAGCATTTCTATTCAAATGTGAGTTTTGCTGATCTGTCTCTTCCATACCCATGGTGTTAAGACTTTTAGTTAGTGTAGCAGTCACTGTCTCTAAAAATATCTATGATCATTCTTCCCAACACTTATTCATGATTGAATCAAGGATAAGGGATATATTAATTTATGTTACTTAAATTTGAGTTTAGGGATATTTAAGGCAGAATGTACAAAAAGGAAAACTTAGAGTGATGAGAAGAAAATATCAGCAGAAAGCAAAACTATTTATTTTGTATTCCCTATAAGCATTTTGTTTTACCATTTAATACCTATAAGAAGGTATTGTCTTCGTACTTATTTGTAATGATATTAACAGCAACTGCTATTGTGTTTTCAGAATAGTTATAAATTTGGGGAGCTTGTTTACCTCAGAGTTCAATAAGCTACCAGATTAATGGTAATTAACATTTTTGTATTGCAATGAGAAGCCTGTTTATGCTATAAACTTATCTAAACCCCCAGTTCATGACACTTTTGGGAGACTTGATGAATTGTGAGTCTGCTACGCTATGTCTGCCCTGGGCCTTGATAAGATTCAGGTCACACATTTTCATTATTTGTGGCAGAGATAATTTCCCCTGGCATACTTCCTTGTCAGTTTTCTTGGAGACTGTTAAAGGGCCTCGCTGACCTGGGCAAAGACTCTGTCACAGGGTTAGGCCCTGAGAGATACAACATGCTTAATGCTTCCCCAAATTAATCTTGTTAATTTATAGACACAACTTCTGTCTTGAAATTCTGCTGCCTAATAAGTAGGCACAGCATAAAAATGAACACTTTATCAGATGCCCATACTTTTCTTGAAGTCAGTCCTAAGCATTTAACCCAGCCACTTCGTTTTTTGAACTGGTTGCTTTGCAGAGCTCAGTCTCATCAAGAACCCAGTGGTCTCAGGAGATCCGAAGTCCTCAGCAATTCAAGTACTTTCCATGTCCTCTGATGCAAATGAGTCTTAGGAAGAAAAGCACCATAGGGAAGGTGACAACCCTCATGTCTATGAAATTCTTTAGAAAGTTCAGGTAGACAAAGAGTTTGTTCTAGAGGGTAGAAGTTTATGTGAGTTCCTTCATTCTCCGTGGTAGTTTTTCTCATTTCTCTGCTTTGTAATTATTTTACAAACTTCAGGCTATATGAGGAGACAGAGTGTGCTGACAGTTCATATTTCTTAAGACTTTTCTCCAAAGACATGGGAAGAATCAAGCAGGTGTTAGTCTTTGTAATTTTTTTTTCTGTTATTTAGAGGAATATGAACTCTGACTCTTGCTGTTGAGGACAATATCAGCGATTTGGCATCTGTACACTCTACCAATGAAGCCAGTTTCATACTTCCAAGAACTTGAGCTTGGCTCTAGGAAATATGTAAAATCAACACAGCATGAAACACAGATTAAAAGTTTATCAGTGTAGATCTGAGGGAGGCAGAATGACATGGACCACACAAAGGAAGGACTAATAAGAGTAGGGACAGTCAGGAAAAGAAGCAGTGTTGAGCTAATGATCTGAGGTGGAAGGATTCTGGAGGTATTAGCTAAGGATGGCTCCAGAGGCCATGGAGACAAGCAGAAAAGATAGCTGAGAGACTTGGGTTCTTATCCTGGAAGGTGGACTCCTTTGCCCATGAGTGTCAGGTTGCTTTAAAGTAGTCTTCTCTCAATGACCTAAGCATTCTGCATGTTAAGACTGTCAAGACTGCCTACTTTGTGGATGTGGAGAAAAAGTTTCAGCAAATCAAATCATGAAGACTCAATATTTTAAGGTTTCCTTGCTTATTTTTGCCATGAAAATTAATTCTGTTAAATGGGTTCTGTCCAGTGATAAAAATTTGTGTGTGTGTGGGGGGGATGGCCTAGGATGGGGGACATTGCACGTATGTTGCAGTTGTATGAGCTCATGTTCCTTTTTACCTTTCTTTTTTTTTTTTTTTTGAGCATGTTTGCTTGAAATGCTGTCACTAGTTTTACATGTCACAGTACTTCTAATTTTAGAAAATGGAAAAGTATCTTTTATTAAGCTGTAAGAACCATCTTACCTGTGTGTACTCTTAATCATGCCCAAGGAAGTAGATAGATGCTTTATATTAAAGGAGTAAGAATTTTTTTATCTTTTTTCTCAATAGCAATCAAATCTAATAAATGAATGAGAAGAAGTCTTGTTGAGCTTTTCTAAAGAAGTTTGGAATTTGGAATTTAGTTGAAAATCTAAATTAGGCTAAGCCATTGGAAATGTGGCAGCCAGAACTCCAAGTAGGATGCCCACCCACAGACATCTCCAACTCTCTTCCAGCCTGTCCAGCATATCTCTAATTACCCATCTCACCTAAACATCATATCCTAGTCCCAACTCAGGTGGGGACCCCCTGATCAACCAGAGTCCATTCCAGAAAACAGAAACATGGGGTTTCATTCATTTCCTCTTTCAGGACCTCTATCATGCTCGTGAAGTTGGTTTTAAGATCTTTTTCTTGTGCTTTGGCTGTGTTGTCATATTCAAGACTTCTTATAACAGAATAGCTAGGATATGATGGTAACTTATTGTCCTGGCTGTTGTTGATTGTGTTCTTATTCTGCAATCTGGACATCTTGTTTTGTGGTGATTATAGGTCTAGGAACTGATTTTTGAGCTAGTCTTTCTTGGATGGATGTTTTGTTCCTTGGTTTCTGTTTCCCCTTTACCATAGTAAAATTATATATAACAAAAAGTTATCAAGTAAAATTACAGTTATGATATCCAGTCCCTCTGTATTTGGCAAAAATAGAGAAAGAACTCTATTTATCTTACTTTGTGAGTTTAAAGTTTTATACCTAATTTACCCTTTTTCATAACTAAGGGAAACTTTAACTCTAATTATTTAATTTTTAATTTATCAAAGACTCCAGAAGGGTATAATAGTACCTAGCAACAAAGACTTCTGGCTGCCTGAACAGTCACTCAAAATTCTTCTGTAACATTGGGGCATGAAACATTGGCCTACAGGCCCACTATACCTCGCAGACATTTTTGAGAAGCAGTGACTTTCGAAGGACTAGCCTACCATATTATGGCAAAGTTTGTCAGTCACTCTTTTTGTGTCCTGCTGGTCCAGTTTGCGCAGTACACTGTCAGCAACTGAAGCAAGGGAAGTTTTTTTGACCAAATGGTTAACTTTTTTCTTAATGAATTAAACTCTATATGAAGGATCTTTGAAGTAAATTGGTGCTGCCAGGAGCAGATGTGTCTCACTGTCATCTTTGAAAACCTCAGGTTATTCAACATCTTAAACACCATCTTGAAGTGTTTGAAGACTATATATCTATTTAGATACATCCATTTAACCTTGAAAACATACCTACTATGACTACAAGTTTGATTGTTATAGATGAATAACTACTAACCTGTATTTTTAAATTACACATTTTTAAATTATTTGTGTAAGCACAATACCCAAAACAAAAGTAGAAACATATACACAGTATAGCAAAAATAACTTTAAATTTGTATCAATAGACCAAAATCCATATCAATGTAAAATATTTTGAGATTAATAGTTGGTTTTTTGATTAAGGTAGATTCAATAATCTATCTTTTTATCCCCATCATTTGTATATAATATTCCATTTTTTCCCCTTTGGAAAGAGATCTTTGAATCCAACTCCTTTGTTTAGCTTCTTTCTTGACTATAACTAATAACAACTTATAACCAACCCCTTTAAATAATGACAAACATCTACAACCAATCTTTTGGGAATGTGGGTACTTTTTCTTTTAGACTGCTTCCTGAAAAAATCTGGGGTAATCGTTAAGTCTTGGCTGGAGTAGTTTGTGAGACTAGACCATCTTAGCCATCAACCTTGAAGCTGTTTTGAATGCAGAATTCTGAGGAGTCTATAACAGAGGAATTTTAAGATGTTAGATCACCTGAGCTACCCATTTTTATTGTTGTCTGGTCTCCTGTTTCTGACAATGCATAAACTTTTAAAGGTAACATACATATCTGTATTATACAAATATAGATTGTGTTTTGTACATAAGTCAGCCGAAGATTAATTTTTGTTTTATGTTTAAGCAGGTAAAATATATGTTACATGCTTTGTATTTTTATAGGTTTATTTCTTTATCTCTGTAGAAAATATTTTCAGGGGGTCTTCCCTGGTCAAACCTAATCCATATCCACCTGGAATGAACCCACAGCCTGTCTTTTCCTGTGGAAATAAAAGCAGAATCTCTTCTGCAAAGTAACATATCTTTTAACTTCTATTTTGAAGTCGCAACATTTTTTAAAATGTATAGATTGGTTTAATTCAGAAGTTTTTATAATCCAATGTGTCTTAACAGCTGTGGTTCCTTTATCAACAATCAGAAAATTCAAAGACAACATAATAATATACAGGATCCAGCCGGACGTTGGTGGAGCAAGCCTTTAATCCCAGCATTCATGAGGAAGAAGCAGGCGTATCTCTGTGAGTTCAAGGCCAGCCTTGAACTGGTCTACAGAGTGAGTGCCAGGATAGGCTCCAAAGCTACACAGAGAAACCCTGTTTCGAAAAACCAAAGAAAAAAAATTAATATACAGGATCCAGACTCACCATGTTTTTATGTGCCCTTTTATATTACTTTTATTCTTTCTTTAACGACTTTTTATTATTTTAAACAATAAAATTATTGTTTTTAAACAATAATTATTTTTAATTATTATTAAAATATTATTATTTCTTATTTTAAAACAATTTTTTCCATGACTTTCTTCCATTTCTCTTTTCTCTCCCAAGCCTATGTACATTTTTAAACACACTGACCCATTTAGAAATTTTTTGATGTCTAGATCTATCTTGACTGGGTATCTGTAATTTTTTTGTCTGCATGAGCAAAACTTAAACCTGCCATGTGGCTTAGTTCATGGCATCCTGACTGTGCTTGTTCTGTTGGTGCTGTAACTGGACAATGGCTAAGAGACATAGCTCTGTACTATGGTTGACATGAGATATATGAGACTAGAAAGCCACATTTGGCTCCATTTTTGTGTGTTTAGAACCTTTTTAAAGCTTTCTCAGATCTTATGTGGATATAGGTGCCACACATTTGGGTACCATATGTAGCAGACTTTTCTGTCAGGACCACTGGTCAGCTCTGTCCTACCAGCTGCTCCCAAATAACCACACAGAGACTTATTAATTATAAATGCTTGACTGACAGCTTAGGCTTATTACTAACTGTCTCTTACATCTTTAATTAACCCATATTTCTATTTATGTTCTACCATATGGCTCGGTACCTTATCTCATTATGGCCTATTTATCTCCTCCTCCTTCCTCTTTATCTTGCTCATGACTTCCAAGAACAAAGGGGACACATGGATTTATCTTGGAAGGGGAAATTGAGTAGATTTTGCAGAGGGATAAGAGATAGGTTTGAATAGCAAGAAGCAGTGTTCAGTGTTTGTGGGGAGAGGGATGGAGGGAGAAAATACTAGGACGGATGACTGGAATTACAGGGTATTTGTGGGAAGATGTGGAAACCTAGTGCAGTAGAAACTTTCCAGATTCACTGAGGGTGAGCCTGGGGAGGACTCTTAGTAATGTGGGATACTGAGCCTGAACCAGCCATCTTCTGTAATCAGGCAAGGCTTCCAATGAAGCTAAGACACAAACCAAGTCACAAAACCTTCGACTGACAACCTGGCCTGCCTGTAAGATGTGCTGGGGTAATGGAGGCACAGAACTTGTGGAAGTGGCTAGCTAGTGACTGCTTTAATTTGAGGCCCAAGCTATGAGAGAGATCCAATGCCCAATATTGCCTGAATGACCAGGAACCAGAGGCTGAATAATCCAAAGATCTAGAATATAAAAAAGAAAAAAAGAGCCAATGAAATAATTCCTAATGATATTCTGCTGTACTCATAGATAGTTGCCTAGCCCAACTGTCATCAGAGAGGCATCTTCAGACAGCTAATGGCAGAAGATATAGAGAGCCACAGCCAAACATTAGATGGAGAGAGCCCAGATTGGAGATCTTAATCAGATCTCTCACCATGGAGCTTGAAAAACCCCAAGGAAGAAGGGGAAGAGAAATTGTAGGAACCAGAGGGGCCTAGGACACCAAGAGACCAAGTTCCACAGAATCATCCAAACAGGACCTGCATAGGTCTGTGCTAGGTCCTCTGCATATATGTTATGATTGTTAGCTTGGTGTTTTGTGGACCAGCTGAATGTCAGGTTTCTTGATTCTAATCCTTCACAGCACTTGGTACTGTCAGTCTTAAATTTTAGCTATAGTAATGGGACTATCTAGTCATTTTAACTTTCAATTTCTTAATTACTACCTAGAGTTAACTTAAAACTGTGAAATATGCTTATATACTCATGTATTTTGGTTAGTGATCCATAAGCCATTTTATCCATTTTGATGATTATATTATTCTTAAATATTCATTACATATTCTTATCTGTTTTATATGCTATTTATGAGACATCAGTCATGCATTTTTCAAGTCCCTTTTTACAAATCTGTGGGCTGACTTAACATTTTCATGATAATCTTGGAGAATAATTTTCATAAAAAGGAATTAATCAATTTACTGTGGAACATTATTTTAATGGGCAAAGATGTGTTACATTTGTCTATGCTGCAGAATCTTACTTTAACTATGGGAAGGTGTGTTGCATTTGTTTGCCTTCGCTACCATGTAAATCTGTGTTACATTTGTTTGTGCAGCATTCCTTAACTATGTAAAGATTTTTTGCATTTGCATTAATTAAATAAAATTAACTTGAGCTCAGAGAGGTGGGGTTAGCAACTGGTTGACAGGGAGTAACAGGGAGTGTTTTTTTAGTTGGGACTGTGTGGAAGGGAGTGACTTGTGGGCAGATGCCATCAAAGAGAGAAAGTTTGCCAGTTGCTACTCTAAATCTCTGATCTCACAGGTTTTCTCCCTAGCCTTTGAGTCTCGAGTTTTGTTAGAATGATACAGATAGAGATTTAGTTAGAATAACCATTAGCAGCAGCAACAGAGCCATTTTATGGGGGAATATAATTACCCACAGGCTACAACCTTATCAGCAGATTGCTAGTAGTTTAAAGAATAGCCATTTCAACAAAGATAAAACAGCATCAATTTAATTTACGTTTACTTTTATACTTCATGCCTCATATCATAAAAATGATCCCCCATTTTCTTTTAGATATTTCAGTGTTGTAGAATGCTGTCCTCTTGAAGTGACATGACTGTTACCTGATTGAACACTCAACAGCTGTGATTGCCAACAGGAGACCTACACAAGATTAGCCTCAAAAATTTTCTGCCATTGAGGGGGAGGTACTCTTGAAGTCACCTTTCTACCAAAGGATATTTGGGCAAAGATCACTGGTACAGAGAGACATTTTCTTTGGGGATGGAACTCCTTCAATTAGCCTGTGGTCTTGGTAATAACTCCTTACCCAAACCACCCCTGATAATATTGCTCCTTTGTTTCTCTTGTTTCTCCCTTATCTGGGAGATGAAATAGATGTTGTTCACATCCCCCTATAAAAATATTCACCTAATACTTGGTGCCTCAACGTGAGGTACACCAGAACTAAATATTAATTTGGAAAGAGTGCTATGGTGATGGCTATGGCTGTAAAGCACTGTTAGGGTGAAGCATCCATGTGTGTGATGCTGATATGGCCATCCTTCCTCATGTGGTATCTCATAGAATGTCTTCTTGTTATAGTAGCAGTTGTACTGTCTAAGAAATGAGTGAACAGATTAAACTCAGGCTTCTCCGCATCTGAAGGGGGAATCCATGGGTTACTGTTATCCTCCATGTGGTACAGAGTAACAAGTTTCTTTGATGAATGGGATCTATCATGTGAATATGAGGATATATCCAAAATAGTCAAAAGACTGAAGAATACATTTATAATCTCTAAATGTTCCATATATAGAACAGGATTCTGGCTGTGGAATCAGTGTCCTTGTCTTTGCTTTGTGCTGTCTGTCCAGAAAGAACTTGCCTGAGTAACAAAGAAATTATATAGAGAAAAGACATATGGATTTTATCTACCACATTTAGTTGGTAGGAATAGTGAAAAGAAGTCATGGGCTCAAGGGAAAGACAATACATACTAATTAGTTTTGTTCTAAATAACCCCTTTCAGGATTCCAAAGCTTGCAACTCACAGGAATAATTAAACAGTGACATGGAAAGAGTGATATAGAAGCAATAGAAGATAGTCTTCAGGTCTGACTTTTAACACAGGATGTGCTGGGGGAGACAGAGTGCTGATGGGAGCTTTAATACTGAAGAAACTGACAACCATGGCATAATCTACCCTGGAACTGCTTAAATTGAAAGTAATTTAAGAAATTGGAGAAAGTGAAGATGATTAAAATTTGCTGTACAAACTTTTCCAAAATCTAATACTAAAAAGGAAAGAAAAAATAAGAGGATTAATGGGGAGTTTCTCATAGCCTTGCTCACAAGGGTATGGGAAGAGGCAGATGGGATGAACCTAAGAGATGTGGGAGCAGGGACAATGAACAATAGAATTATATTATTGAGACAGAGGCTGAATAAGTAAAGCACTGCACAAAATCATCTCTCCATCGACTGGCTACTGTTGGCTGAATCTTCATGAACATGCATGATTGGAAGATAGCAGAGAAAGAAAGGGATTACTAAGATATTTGAACTTAGTGTTCAATGCCCAAGTAACTGGGCTAGATAGAACAATAAGCCCATCAGAGTTAGGAAAGTCATACACGTATACTCAAAGGAGCAAGGATAAAAAAATCAGTTCACAAGAGGTGAAAGGATATAACTGTGAAACATTTGGGAACTTTAGGATTAGGTAAGTCACAGATGCTACATAAGAAATAGAATTAGTAAGGTCTTCCAACAGCATGTGCTTCAAATGTAAAAGCAAGAGCTAAAGCATGAATGAAGGTACCCTTCATGGCTGTAAATGTTGATCTATGGTCTCAGTGACACATGTGGTCTACTTTTCTAAGATTTGTTGTTTAGGAAGACCTCTTATTAGCTACTAACCATAATTATTTGATAAGACTCTGTTGCTGAGACACCACATGCTTTGATTCCAGGACACAGGCTATCAAGCTGTGGCTGAGTTAGAGGCTTCCTCTCTTGTGGCTAGCTTTCTTAGTACCAGAAGGCATTCTCCAGGCTGCTAGAGGATTGTAATCAACTGGGGTCCCACTCAGCCATGGACCCTGTGTGCTACACTAGCAACAAATAAGGCAAGGTGTTCTGGCTGGTACAAAGTGATAGAACTATTATAAAATTTAGTCCATCTCCATAGGGAAGAATTCGTATGTATCCCTATAAGACTGCTTAGAAGTCTGCAGCTCAGGAAGTGAGAGGCTCTAGTGGTTAGGCCATTGTTTTTGTCAAATAGATGTGATATGCCTGTCAGTTGTCTTCTAAATATTTGAGCTTGTCTCATTTGTTATTACTAATGTTATCCTTGGTCAGGTGAGCTTCTCTTATCTGTGGTCAGTAATTACTGCAGAGATTCATAACTAGTTAATATGCTGATAATTAGTAACGTTAGAGTGCTTGGACCTGAATAGGACTCAAAGGTTCTGAGAACATCATCAATGAGAAGAGAGAATTAGTTATAGAGATGTGGAATGCTATCTTCTGGACATGATATGGTCATTGCCTTCTTGACTTTTCAATATCTACTACTCCCCTCAGATAATATTTCTACAAGTTTGGGCACTTAATGTTTGTAACAGAGGGAGAGGAGTAACCCATGAAATTCCACTGTTCTTTAAGGGAGGCTATATGGCAGCACACACACACACACACACACACACACACACACACACACGATTGATTGCTGGGAGAAAAAGACATTTTCTTCACTAGAGCAGTTGCTCACAAGTTGGTCATGCTCCTGTTATATGTTCCTCTTGTAGCTGGATGGTAGTAACACATGCCTTTAATCTCAGCACTCAGGAGGCAGAAGTAGGCAGATCTCTATGAATTTGAGGCCAGCCTGGGCTACAGAGCTAGTTCTAAGACAGTCAAGACTACACAGAGAAATCCTTCCTTGAAACAAAGCAAAGCAAAGCAAAGCAAAACAAAACAAAACAAAAGAAGGAAAAGAAAGTCTACATTTAAAAAAATCCATCTTGTAAGCAACCCTAATTAAAGTCATGGATTCACTGTGCTACACTTGGGTGGCATTATTTCTTTGTCTGTGGTGACCTGTCTGGACTGAACAGATAGATGTTTCTCATTATCTACACATTCAGTTCACCTTTATACCTGGGTTTATAATCTGTTTTGAATTAAGTTCTGCATTTGATGCTGTGTTGTTTTTCTACATGTGGAGACATTTGAACACAATCCATTTGCATGATTATTTTGCTCTCATTTGATATCTTTTATTACTATACCACATTGTTGATAATCAATTGCTTCCATCACAGTCCAGATTTAGACGATCTTCACTATTCCAACTGCTCCACAAACTTTAGGAGACCATTGTAATTTTATATTCTTAAAATTGTGGAAAATTTTGATTGAGGCTAATCTCTCATCAAAACTCTGAGACTTTGGACAATATTATCTATTCTGGGGCATGGACAGTCTACTCTTCCCTAAGTATTTATATCTTTAATGTTTAAAAGACATGATCTGTGGTTTCAGTGCAAATTATTAGAATATTTAATTTTTCTCTGAGTGTTTCATTTTCTTGCATGGTAATTTTATGTGTTAATTTTATTTGAATTTAACATTGTCTATTGTCTATTATAGCATACAGAAATAAGATTTCTTATTACCAAGTTTTTTAATCCCCATTTTGTAAATTCATTCGTTAATTCTTATTATTATTTACTATTATTACTTGCTGCATAGAATATTATGATATATACAAATAAGAAGTTCCACTCCTTTAGGACAACCTTATGCTGTTGTGGAGTATCAGGTTAAGATGCATTACATTAATATATGTTGTTGAATGTTTGTTTAATTATGCAAAGATGTGTTGCATTCTTTCATGTTTCAAGAAAAGGAGAAGGAGAGGAGGATGCCAGGGGCCAGCCACCCAGTCACATAGCCAACCACAGAGTTAGAAGGAAAGAAAGACACATAAAATAAAGCAAGGTAAAAATCCCAGAGGCAAAAGGTAGTTAAAGAGAAATGGAATAATTTACGTTAGAAAAGTTGACTAGAAACAGGCCAAGCTGAGGCTCAACATTTGTAAGTAAAAACAAGGCTCCTTGCGTTTATTTTGGAGCTGAACAAGGAGCCCCCAAAGAGCAAAACAAATCAAAACAAAACACAAAACAACAGCTACATTACACCTTTTATTTATCCTGTTTATTTATTTTGTCTCACTGTGATTGCTGGTGCCTTTGGTATCCTTAAAGTAGTCTTATTTTATAACATTTTACTACAGCTAAATAGTTATTCATTTCAATGTTAGGGTAGTGTGTAGTTTTATTTTTAAGTTTTCTTTTCATTTAAAGGCAATTTCACATATATGGTTTAAAGTGTGTGTGGTGGGGGATGCAGGAATGTGTGCAACAGACAATGTATATCACCCTGCTTTTTAGACAAAAGGGAAATCTCCCTTTTGAGTATTTAGACCAAGTCCTTAAACTTTCTGATCACATTATCAACATCACTTCTACATCAGCTACATCTTTATTGGCATTTACTATATTATAAAGCAAAGAATTTAAAGTACATATTATTATATTTAAAAGTAATGAAAATGC
This sequence comes from Cricetulus griseus, assembly GCF_003668045.3. Taxonomy (NCBI): domain Eukaryota; kingdom Metazoa; phylum Chordata; class Mammalia; order Rodentia; family Cricetidae; genus Cricetulus; species Cricetulus griseus. The sequence continues at coordinate 121,771,779 of NC_048595.1, forward strand.
ATTGTGTGAATTATGTAATTATGAGAAATAAATAACTTATTTTTAAGAAAAGTTTCTGAAAATAGTGGCTTTAAATATTTCCCATATTGATTAGCTTAATAAAAGATGACTGAATTGGTGTAGAAGCTCTTACATGTAATGCCTTGTAAAATGTACCTATATACAAACACATGAATAGACCCTGGCCAGACAGAGGTGTTTTGGTCAAAGCTAGAGAATAACTAAGCATCCTCTATATTTGACTTGAACTTTCTTTTGTAGTACAGAGGAGTTAAATTACTCTTCAAGACAATACTTATTTTTCTTTTTTTTTATTTAAGTTAGAAACAAGCTTCTTTTATATGTCAATCCCAGTTCCCTCTCCCTCCCCTCCTCCCCTGCCCCCTACTGACTCCCTATCCCAACTCCTTTCTGCTCCCCAGGGAGGGTGAGGCCTTCCAAGGGGGATCTTCAAAGTCTCTCATTATTTGCATTTGGAGCAGGGCCTAAGCCCTCCCCCATGTGTCTAGGCTGTGAGAGTATCCCTCTACGTGGGGAAAGCTCCCAAAGTCCATTTGTGTACTAGGGGTAATTACTGATCCACTACTTTTATTTGTGTCTTATATTCAGTCAATGTTCAGAAATTGCAGAAAAGTTAGTACCTTTGTAATACTCTATACACAGATCTGTGAGAACATATGCCACACTTCCAACAGCCTATCTTAATGTTCCTGTTTTCTTTAACTGAAGATTTGAAAAATATTTTCATACTTTTTTTTGTCATTGTCACTCCAATTAATTCACATGAGTTTTGGAGGAAATGAGTCTAGCCTAACTTAATTCCAAATACAGAAAAAAATTTCCTCTTAAGTATTTATTAAACAAATATTTAATGCTTACTTGCTTTATTTTTAATTATTTACTTGCCCAAAATTACTTGGTTGTTCTGTATCATATCAATTTGTTTCTGTCTATTTCATTAGTCAACATATTTATTTTATGTTTATTATACATTATTGTAATTTGCTAGTGTGTCTTTATATCAGCAAAGTTAGTTCTTTGACTGTTTTTCTGACAAAGTTCTTGGTTCCTCTTACATCTTTCTTTTATATGTGCACATATCAAGTGTGTTTTTTTTAAACAATTCTATAGTAATTCTATAAATTTTAACAATTCAGTAAGTTTTTTTAACACACACACACTTATAGTTGGAGACTTTAACACCTAACCTCACCACTGGACAAGACTGCCAGACAGAAACTGAACAAAGAAATAAATGAACTAACAGAAGTGATGACCCAATTGGGTTTAACAGATATCTATAGAACATTCCATCCAAACACAAAAGAATATACTGTACCTTCTTCTCAGCACTACTTGGAACCTTCTCTAAAATTGACCACATACTCACCAACAAAGCAAACCTCAACAACAACAACAACAACAACAACAACAACAACAAAAACGGAATAATCGCCTGTATCTAATCTGATTACCATGATTTAAAGTTAGAGTTCAACAGCAACACAAACTGAAGAAAGCTTTCAAACTCATGGAAATTGAACAATGCACATTTGCATCAGTCGTGGGTCAAGGAAGAAATAAAGAAATTAAAGACTTCCTAGAATTGAATGAAAATGAAGACACAACATACCCAAACTTATGAGACATATTGAAAACAGTGCTAAAAGGAAAATTCATAGCACTAAGTGCCCACATGAAGAAAATGGAGTATATTCACACTGGAGAATTAACAGCACACCTGAAAAAGCTCTAGAAGAAAAAGAACCAAACTCACCCTGGAAATAATCAAATTGAGGGCTGAGATCAATAAGGTAGAAAAAAGAAAACAATACAAAGAATCAATGAAACAAAGAGTTGGTTCTTCAAGAAAACAAACAAGGTAGACAAACCTTTATCCAAACTTACCAACAGGCAGAGAGAAAACATGTAAATTGACAAAATCAGAAATGAAAATGGGGACATAACAATGGACACTGAGGAAATCCAGAGAATCATCAGGTCATACTTCAAAAACCTGTACTCCATAAAACTGGAAAATTTAAAGGAAATGGGCAATTTTTTGAATTGCTATCACTTACCAAAATTAAATCAAGAACAGATAAGCAATTAAATAGACCTATAACCCCTAATGAAATAGAAGGAGTCATCAAAAGTCTCCCAACTAAAAAAAAGCCCAGGGACAGATGGTTTCAGTAATTTCAATATAATTTGTAGCTTCACAATGTAGAGGCTTCTCATAAGAACATACTATAGGTTTTTATTTAAGCTCAGAAATATAATTTTTATTGACATCTTGAGTACTTATTAAGTTTATATATGGATAATTCTCTTTTAGAATTTCATGCCTGAAAAATTTTACAACTTCATGTGACTCATGAAATGCACTTGTGATGACATTTGCCACCATTCTCTACTTGGTCAGGTGTTACCAAGGTTACCAGTTAATGCATTGGAAGGCAGCTCTCTCAGATTAGCTAAAAATGATTAATGCCACCATTTTTGTCTTCTCAACGTTCCTACTGCACTATCCAGGAATTCCAATATTTAAGATAATACTAGCAATTGCTAAATATATGACTTTATTTCTCTTATTATTAGAATTATTGAATTTAATTGACCTGATGCTTTCTGGAAAAACATCCCTTTTAATGTAAAGAAAACTCTTGTAACTCTTAATTGCCAGGATTTTGGAGAGGTTATTGATTTTTATCTACATAATTTGGCATAAAACATGATGATATTTCCCTTTAATCAGTGAACATGATTGCTTATGTCTTTAAACAAAAATTAGTGCTATGTTGTTAAACTGACCCTGTAAGATAAAAGGTCTCAGATCTCAATAAGGGGTGAGAATTACACTTATCTATAGTGAGTATAAGGCTGCCAAACATGACTAAAACAAGGACGACACAAAGACACATGCTAACATGAAAGAGAAAAGACCATCAGGCTTCAACATGAGGTATGAACTTTGCAGACGACTAAGGCATTTTGAGAGTGGGAGAAAGAATGTTCCATGGGGAAGAGTACACTCAACTGGTTATCCCATACCAAATGTTCAGCCTTGAAGAAGCATTATATGGATGAGCAGCTTACATTTATATATTTAGAAATATATGTGTATATATTTCTACATATGCATATTTATGAAAAGTTATACATATATAGATACACATATATTTAAATGTATTCATATCTATGCATTTGTGTGTGTAAGATATATATTTATGAATGCACCATACACATACATACATATATACACATATACACATGCTCACACACACACACACACACACACACACCCCAACAGTTAAAGAAAATGACCATTAATTTGAAAAGGAGCTAGGGGAAGGGGACATGGGAGGAAGAAATAATGTTATTATACTATAATATAAAAAATTAAAAATAAAGTGCTCAGACATGTAACATTTGCTAATTTCCATGGTATATATGCTTCTAATCAAGTTGCATGGATGCTAATAATATTTAACAATACTTTTACCAAATTAATCATTTAAAAAATCCATTCTCATGTACTATTACAAATAAATTCCAGTTCAACTCCTTATGAAAACATCTTGTAGTCTTTATAAAACCCAGTATCATGTGAAATGCATATTTACCAATCAAAAAAAATGAAAAAACCCATTGCATTCAATGCTTCATTTTATTAGGTCATTTTGTAAAACTCCCTGAGATAGGTACTTTTTCAGTATAAAAATGTTGGATTATCTTTTCAAATTACTTGGATTATCTTGGCTTTCTATTTCTTTACACGTCAATATTAAACTTTTGCCAACATTTTTCTATATTTAAAATTTTAGCATGTATTTATAGTCTTCTTTATAAATAAATAAATTATTTTCTCCCAGGTAACTTCTTAAACTCCTGTCACTGTGAATTGTTATTTCCTCTTCAATTTATTTCTTGACTAAACCACATAAAACTTACATTTCTTCTTTTTTGAGTTCATAATTTTTTATAATTTCACTTTTTGCTTTTTAAAATTCAAGTTTTTTTAAATTAAAGTATAATTACATAATTCCTCCCTTTCCTCTCTTCAACCATGACCACCTGTGCATGTTCTTTCTTAAACTTTTACTTTAAAAAATTGTTGCATAGATATGTATATGTGTTTACTAGGAAGATATAAACGTACACACATGGCTGACCAGTTGGTATTTGATAAGCAATTGGTGTGCTCATCTCTTTGGAAGACTTTATGTTCTCAGCATTACTTAATTGCTTATAGTTGTTTGTCTAGGTTTGAGACCCTGTGAGATTTACCACTTCCATGTTACTATGCCTTTCAGTGTCCTCCTTGTTCAGGTCTTGTTTAGGCAGCCACACTGATGATACTTCATCAGATGTTTCTCAGTGGTGCAATCTCATAACAGTCTTCCTGTTCCCCTGATTCATACAACCTTTACATCTTTACTTCCGCAATGCTCCCTAAGCCTTAGGTTCAGGTGTAAGTTGTGGAAGTACCAGTTGGGACTGAGTGCCATATTATCACTTACTATCCACATTTTATAGGTTTTACAGAGGCCTCCATTTGTTGCAAGGAGAGGTTTTCTTTGATGATGTGTAAGAGATATACTTATCTCTGATTGAAGACAAAAATTTGGGTTTTAGTTAGAAATTACACGGTTTAGACTTGTACATTCTCCTAAAATGTCCATGACCTTGTAGTTGACTATGCTTAGTACCAGGCAAGATTTCCCTTCTATTGAGCAGGCTTAAGTCCAATTAAATTGCTATTGGTTACCAACTAGGTCTGAGTGCCACTGTTGCACTCAGAATCCTGCCATTCTGGTCAGTTTTATAGTTCATAGGCATCATAACTGCATAGGACTATTGGAGCTTCTCTCTCTTGGAAGCCTGGCACCTGCTGGCACCATAAAACCTAGTACTTAGGAAGGAGACTTTTTGGTCATATCCAGATCGAATTCCCCGGGTCCTGTGTCCAACGTACATGGTGTCTTCAGCAATAGGAGCTTACCTTCAACTACTAGGAGGCATTAGAAGACAACAGCAATAACATTTAATATTTGAAAGTCTCATGGACTTCCCTGATCACAGCTCACAAAGAGTCTTCTCATGTCTGGTGTTAGCATGTTTATTAGGTAGTCTATGGCTCCTGGGGGGAGTGTTGTCAGCTCAGATAGGAAAATTAATTTATATATGTAAAGAGACTAATATGCAAGTTTAGGTAGAGAGATAACCATACAGTCTCCTATGGGATTTTAGAGATCTTTACTCTTATTTTACTCTCCTTCCTTTCCTTATGTATTGGCTCCTCCCCATCCTCTCCTCCCAAGTGAAATCCTATGAGTTTTTCTATTTCCCCTTTCAACTCACTACTCTTTCGCTTCCCTGCCATGTTCCTTCTTTGTTTTCATGACTTTTGCAGTAAACCCAGGATACATATCCCCCTCTGATGGTTTGGAGTTAGAAGCTCCAGACTAGAAAGAATATGTGGAATTTGTATTTTTGGGTCTGTGTTACATCGCTTAGTATGCTATTTCCTATTTCCATCCATTTGCCTGTAAAGTTAATTTTTGTTTTATAATTAGTCTTCCATAGTGTGTATGTACCACATTTCCATTATCCATTTATCAATTAAAGCATATCTAAGTTGAATCTTTCAAGAAAAATTATATATGTAAATACAATAAAAAACCTACTATTTACCACTTACTTAACTTCTATGTACTTCTAACTCCAGGCTTATTAGAGCTACATAGTGAAACCCTGTCTTGAAAAACAAAACAACAAACAAATACTGTTTTGAAATTTACATTATTTATTTAGTCAATACACCTGACTTTCAAAGTTTGATACCACATATTGGATAAACTATTTTACATATATAATTTGAAGGCTTGTGTGTATATTTGCATGTGTGTGGGTACACATGCATATGTGGGTGCATGTGGACATGTATGAGAGTGCAGGTAGGGGCCTGAGGTAGATGTCAGGTGTTTTTATCAGTGGATCTCTATCTTATATATTGAGACAAGGTCTTCCTTGAATCTGAAGCTTCCCATTTAAGAGAGTCTCCCTCTTCAGTGTTCAGAAATTACAAGTAGTCTGTCACATTCAAATGGCTCTTATCTGAGTGCAAAGGAGGAATAGACATGTAACAAAATTACTGAAGATTCTGCTTTCTGTTCATTGAGCATGGAAAGAAACAAGCAATGATATTCAGCATCTCATCTAAGAGTAAATGAGTGAAAATGAAACACTTTTAACTGCATAAGGGAAGTGCATAACTGAGATTAAGATAAAAATTCCTGTTGGGTAGTTTGGCAGAGGGATTCCATACTCAGTTCCGTAAGCCCAATAGCTACCTTTCCCCTAATGTCCCTTGTACTCTCTTGGCTGCAATCCAAAGTCTGTTAGAAAGTTAATGTTCTTTCTGATCCATTTTAAAGAAGGCAAAGCTTGGGTATCATTCCAAGTTTGTGAACCATGTCAGAGAAAATGGTAGTAACTAGTTACTCTGTGTTCTATTTATATATCTTTCAATGGCTATATGAAAAAAGTACAATCACTTACAAGTTAATGTGAAGAATTAAAATAGATCTTAAGTATTGCCAGGCATGGGCAAGATGAGTTCTAAATGATCGATTCTGAGTTGTATGTTTCTGGATATATGTCTAGCCATTGTCTGACATTGTGAACACTGGCAAGGAAAAATGACAAAGAAGAAAGATGATGATGATTATGGAGAGGAGAGAAAGAAGAGGAGGAGGCAGGGAGATAGGGAGCCACACACACATACACACACACACACACACACACACACACACACACACACAGAGAGAGAGAGGAGAGAGAGAGAGAGAGAGAGAGAGAGAGAGAGAGAATCACTGTCTCTAAAACATAGGCTATAGAGGCTGCCATTTACAGTGAAAGTGTAACAATGACAGAATGATGGGGTTGTGGGGTAATTTTCCTTTGTTCAAGCCTCACTATGTAATATTCATAGTTTTTGGAAAATAATTTGATAGAATCACTTGAAAAGTTTAGGTGAGTTTTTCTGGTGCAAGTCTTCAGCATTATGGAAATGAGAAGAGGTCAGAAAGTTGAAGAATTCTGACTGAGGGTAGAGCACAGAAAGGCTTAGCAGTAATTCAATTAATTCAACATCTTCTTGTTTGCAGTGTCAAAAAGCACATAGGTAATTTTCATGTAGAATCGTTACAGGGCAAAAGTACAGATTAACATTTACTGTAGTAGACAGTTGTTAAAGCTAACTACTTATTATGAATCATCTCAGATGTGGCACATGTAGAGTCTTCATGGCAGTAGAATGTGTTCTATTGCAAGCACTGGGCTTAAGCAGAAAGAGAGTGCACTGCTGGATTCCAGCACAGTGCTTGCAGTACTGTACAAATGACCTTACCACACAATGCCTTCATGTCCTCAACCATTAAAAAGGGCTCTACCACTGCTATTTTTAGGGGTTTTATATGACATAAATAAGTTCATGTGTTCTAATAACTTATGAATAATTTCAAAAACTGTGAGAAACATATGAGCAGGAGGCACATGTAGGAATGTACATTATATAGCTAGATTTCCTTAAGTCTTCTTATATTCCATACATGACAGCTAACACTGAGTAAAAGTGATTCTTTCATTTAAAATAATAGATATACTTATTTAGAACAATTTAAGAAATTTAGAGAAAGAAAAATAACCAATTTAGTCTCAAAAGATGGACAATAATTGTACAACTGTAAACTATTGATTTATTAATGAATTTAAGAACTTGTTATGTTCCTTTTGATATATGCCTAACAGTTATTAGTCATGGTTAAAGTTCTATAGTATTAACCTTTTGCCAGGAAGTATTCACAGATTGTCTCACTGAATCTCCAGAATAATTTTTTGAATTAGAAATTATTATAATCTCACCACAGAGGATAAAGTAGATTTTATTTTCTTAAGAGAATAAAACAGAAATCATCACATCAAAGCTGGACAAACCAAACCAAAAGGAGGAATAGAGCCACAAGAACAGGCACTAGAAACAGTGACCCACCCCATCATACATTCAGGAGTTCCATAAAAACACTAAACTGAAAGCTATAATATCTAAACAGAGGGCCCGGTGTAGACCTATGTCTGTCTTATGATTGCTGCTTTAATGTCTGTGAGTTTATTTCAGCTTTTCTCAGCTGAATTAGAGAATCTTGCTCTCATAGTTGTTCCCTATCCCCTCTGGAACTTACACTCATTTTGCCTCCTCTTTTGTGGGATTTCCTTAGTTCTGAAGTGAGGGGTTTGATGGAGACAACCCATTTAGAATTGTGTGTTCCAAGGTCTCTTTCTTTGCATAATGTCTGACTGTGGGTCTCTGCATTTATTTTCATCTGCTGTAGGAGGTAGCTTCTCTGATGATAGCTGAATAAAGCACTGATCTATGAGTATGGCAGAATGTCATTTTAATTTAATTTTTTAACCGATGGTATTTGGCTTTACCCTAAGTCTCTGGCCTATCTGGTCTCTGATTCTTGATCACCCAAGCAGTTTTGGGTATGTGTTCCATCTCATGGAAGGGGCCTTATGTTGGTTGGCTCCTCCCCCACGTTTTGTGCTACCATTGCCCTACCATATTTAAAGGCAAGTTAGATGGTAGATCAAAGATTTTGTAGCTGGGGTTATGTTTATGTTTCTCTTTTAATAGCCTGGAGAGTTCCTTCCATACCAAAGACACTAGGAGAAAATAGTTTTTAATTACTAAGATATCAATTTGATGAAAGGCTTATAGGGTCTGCATTTATAAAATGTAGTATAACATTTGAAATATTTATGTTGTATGGAATAAAACAGAAGAGAGGTAACACCTATAATCCACATATTCTGTGTTGAGAACACTTAAAATCTATGCTTATTGAAACTGCATATCAACATTAACTGTATTTCACCAGCTTGTACACCAGATATCTTGAATTTACTTGCTCTAAGTGGAATTGTATATCATTTGATGAAGATTTCTCTCAAGTCCCCACTCTGAACCCTGAGACTCCCTCCCAACTTTTCTTTCTTATTCTTTGAGTTTAAGTTGTAGATTATATTAGCACAGGAGCTCATTCAATATTTGTCTTTTTGTTCCTGAATAATTTCACTTGAGATGATGTTTCCTTGTTTCAGTTACACTGTCATCACTTCTAGGATTCCCTTTCTCCTTACACTATTTGCAAACGTGGCTGTTAAGGAATATTATTGTAAGGTGTGTTACTTTTGCCTATGTTGCATTTGTTTAACTCTATGAAACTGTGTTTCTGTGCCTGTCTAAAACACCTGATGGTCTAATAAAGAGCTGAATGGCCAACAGCAAGGCAGGAGAAAGGAATAGGTGGGGCTGGTGGGCAGAGAGGATAAATACTAGGAAAAATCTGGGGTGGGGAAAGGATCTGGGAATGAGAGAGGAAGGAGGAGACCTTCAGGGCCCAGCTAGCCAGCCACCCATCTACACAGTCATTAGACACAGAGTAAGAAGGAAAGAAAAGGCATATAGAAATAAAGAAAGATAAAAGTCCTGAGGTCAAAGATAGGTGGGATATGCTAAGTTTAGAAAAGCTGTCAAGAAACAAGCCAATCTAAGGTCAAGCATTCATAACTAAGAATAAGCCTCCGTGTATGTTTTATTTGGAAGCTTGGTGGTGTGTCCCCCCCAAAAAAGACTAAAGAGCCAAAAGAGTAAAACATCATGCTGCATATTACATTTCAATTATCCATTCATTTATTGATCAGCAGCTACATTGATTCCAGAACTTGCTCCTTGTGAAGAATGCTGCAGTGTGTGGGGCCATTAAGGATATTTCTAATAAAGAGGTTTCCTTTTCAGCAGCTATCGCTATAGGTTCCTGCCTGATGTAGTTCTACTTTCTAAAGGACAATTAGCAAGGTTTTCTCTAATAAACACACTAATTTACATTTTTACCATCATTTGAAAAGAGTTCCCTGAAGTCACGAGTTTTTTTTTTCCCCAAAATGCAAACTTTATTTCTTGTAATTTAAGCTATTGAATTGGCTGTCAATAATGGGAAGAACCTACATTGTAGAAGAGACTGTTGGCCAGTATATTTCAAACATCAATCTCCAGGGAAAACCTTTTGTCTCTGGTCTTTTGATAGGACAGGTATGTATATGTCTGCTAATTTGCATATTGATTAAAACAAATTGCTCATAAAATTAAGCATGCCATTTAATAGTAAATTCAAGGTCATATATGGAAGGGACATAAATCTGAAGAAGGTAACCCAGACATTTGAAAGAGAGGCAACCTGGCTAAACTTTGAATAAGTACCATCACAGTCCCTTTGGTAACTTATAATATCCAAATGTCAAAATGGAACTCTTCAATGACCAGATTATTCACATTTGGCTTCCTTTTTGTTTTGGACTGGATACATAAATAAATCTCCAAGTTTCAGCCCCAGTGTTCTGGTGTTGTCAGTATGGTCATGGGCAGGCTTGGTTCTTTCCAAGTTCAAGGCCTCTTATCTAAGTAATTGAAAATAAGAACTCACTGATTTGCAAATGTGGCAAGATAACTTCATAAGGAACAGAGCAGAAGTCCGATTCAATGCAGGCCACATGAGTGAGAGTACTTAAGTGTCCGAATGTTTGTGGCTTAGTATTTTGGGGTTCAAAAGAAGGAGGTGCTGGCTTCTAAGGATATAGTTTGAGTGGTTGTCTGTTTTGATTGCTAGGTTACATAAGGTCTGATGCTTATTTTCCCTAATGTACATGTCCTGCCCCACCGGATTTAACTCACTGTAAATTCATTCATAGGCATAAGATTTTTCCCTAAAAGTTCACTTGACAGTTTCTTTAACTTTACATGCACCTGGGGGTGTGGTAGGGGAGGAAGGGAGGGAGAAGGGGACTGGGATTGTCAGGCAATTCAGTCTTGTTTCTAATTCAAATAAAAAATGTTTAAAAATTTTAAAAAGTTGTTGAACTTTGAAAAGAAAGAGAAACTGACATTTAGAGTAGTAAAAGCCATCTTGAGAAGACAGAAGAGGACAAAAGTGAGCTCTGGAATCAAAGGAAGACAAAGAATGCCGAAAATGAAGAAACAAAGATAGTATGGATCTGGATATAGTGGTTCATCTATACTGAGAATGGTACATTCAAGGCCAGTTTGGGCTCCATAGCAAAATCCCTGGTTTAAGAGGTGCTGAGTGAGTCAGGCAAGCATAGGAGGTAGTTTAGCCTGGGATCCTATTTCACGTAGTTCATCGCTCACCTGCCCCCTCTTGTAATATACTTGGCAGCCTAGTCCCTTTACCTGTAGGAACCATGCCCAAACACCGCTCTCCTAGCAACCTCACCCCAAGGCCCCTACCAGCCCTGGGCTACACATTGCTTCCATCTCTAAAGAACAGTACAGACTTCCCTGTCCATCACATTAGGCAGTTTCTATTCAAGTGTATTCCCAACATCTCTGGTAAGAATAGCAATGTCTAGCCAGCCTAAGATGGTTTCAGGTGCATGTACAGAAGTCATGAGTTTTAAGAGTTAAGTAGGGCTGCAGGGGGGCGGGGGAGGCTTATCAATTAGTACCCCTTCCATTCTTCCAGAAGACATAGAGCTTGGTTCCCAGTTACTATGGGCAGCTCATAATTGTTCTATAGACTATATATGACTCCTTCCTCTGGCCTCCAGGGGCACCTGCACATATACATGCACCACACATGCATGCATGCATGCTTGTATACATATACACAAATAAGTACATACACAAAAATAGAAATAAAATCTTTAATAAAAGTATTAAATGACATGTCTGTGATGTTACTGTTAACATAGTCTTAAAATAATGAGTAGAACATTTTAATATATTTTTTTTTGCTGTGTATGCCAAGAAATTAGATGTTTTTCTTTCTTTCTTTTTTTTTTTTTTGAGACATGGTTTCTCTGTGTAGCAGCTCTGGCTGTCCTGGAACTCATTCTGTGCACCAGACTGGCCTTGAACTCACAGAGATCCACCTGTCTCTGCCTCCTAAGTGCTGGGATTAAAGTTGTGTGCCACCACAAGGCACGAAATGAGTTTTACTCTGACATTTTCATAATTATGTGTCATTATACTGTTCTTATCCTACTGCCTGTTTTTCTTCTTTTTCCTTGAAAAATGTTATTTTTTTATTTAATTTAAATATTTATCTATTTCAAATTTTAAAACAATATTTTCTCATTTATATTGCAATCCCAGTTCCCACTCCCTTCCCTCCTTCTGCTCTCTCCACCCCACCACCATCCACTCCTCAGAGAGGGTAAGACTTTCCATTGGGAGTTAACAAAGCCTGGCACATCACTTTGAGGCAGGACCAAGCTTCCCCCCCCAAAAAAAGAGAATAGATTCCAAAAAGCAGGTTCAAGTACTAGGGATAAATCCCGTCCAACTGCTAGTGGCACCACAGACTGCTCAAGCCACACAATTAGGTTTTAATGCAACTAATTATTTAGTTTGCTCTAAATTGTGAGCCAATGAGGAAATCTGAAAAGTGATTTTTTTTTTATTGGTTAAGAATGTGTCTAGTTAAACATAATGGAAGGATACACAAGTATGGTAGTTGTGTTAACTAGCTTTATAATTCATTGACAAAAGTACATTGTATAAATAACTGAAGTGTTGAAATATATCACAGTCTCAGAAGTGTCAGTCATGGTCTTTTGGTTCCATGTACTTGGTGGGTAGGGCATCCTAGAAATGGGAAAACATGCGGCAGACAGGAGCTGTTCACAACATGGTTCACCAGGAAGCAGAGAACAAAGCAGGAAGTGTCCCTCAAGACCTGTCTCTCATGACCTACTTTTGCCAGTGAGGTTTTCACTCCTGAGTTTTCAGAATCTTTCAAAGTAATGTCAGCAACTTAGGACCAAGCATTTAAATAATGAGACAGTGTAGGATATTATACTCTCAAGTCATAAAGCAGTTTCAAATCAATATACTGTAATGTTTTCTATATAACAAGCTTAGGATCTGAGGTGGAATCTGTGATATTACAGAGTATTGTTACTTTTCTAGGCTCTTTTATATTTTGAGACATCCTTATTATGTATTTTTAGCTTGTGCTTGCCACTGGATGGTTACAGAATGACTGCCTCAACTCAAACTATGTGGAACAGCAGCAAATCAAAATCAGTTGAAACGTGAAAGGGTGACAATATCACACAATTTGCTGCTTTTTTAATTACTAGGATCCTTTTACTTATATCTTATTGGACAGAATTGTGTCTCAAGGGCAACTCTTATCTGTGATCAAAATTGAACTATTAAATGTTTACTTTAACATATTTTTATTTTTCTTCGTCATACCATTTAATGAAAATTTGAACTTACTCTTAAAAGAAGAGCATGAGTGGGGAATAAGAAGGCAGAAAAGCCTACCACCTGACCAATATTTAGCTAATATAAACTAGTAAATTAATTGTATGAACACATTCTTAATTTAACATCTTGAACTAGAGCTGTGTTTTGTTTTTCATGGCTAATGGTGAGAGAGAAGTTGTGTGTAGAAAAAGCTTTGTGGTATTATTGAAGTTTTAAGGGCCTCAAAGTTCAACTCTTTGCAAAAATTTTGTAACCATGTGATTTTCCCAGAGAATCAGATGTTTCCAAGCTCAGAAGTGACTAACTGCATTTAATCGATCTCTATAGTGCCATTGGTATGATACATTATACTATTTGTAACTGTGTTGCACAACCTTTAAGATGGATTCAAAATTTTTTGTCCTTGTCAACATTTCTCCAGCTTTGCCCATTCTCAATCAGCTAAGTTGCCCTCTGACATTGAACTTATTAGGAAGCATAAACAGACAATGAAGTTAGGACTTACCTAAGGTAGTATAGAGAGGATCTCTGTGTTGATGGCTCTCAGTGCTGCTTCATGAAGACTTTCATCTTTTTTTCCTATTCTATTGTGAGTGACCTAACTAGATCGAGCAGCTTTTCTTTCCAAGTGAAATTTCAGTGGTTGAATCGAAACAGAATAGTGCTTCTTGGATTTTTCTGTCAGTACTATGGTAACTGGAAATAAACCAGAAAGGCCATGCACCTATGGGTTTTGTTAAGTGGCTCTTGTGGACAGTTCCTGGTGCCTGGGTGTGTATCATTACACCTGGTTTATGTGTTTAGCTTTATTCTGCAGAGAAGGAGATTCATCAATTATGAATTTATATCCATCCCTTGAAGTTCTAAGGCATTAGATAAGTCAATAAGAGTAGAATCATGCTGCCTACTCTTAGTGTTGGTTCAACGACACAATGGGCCAGTGAGACTCAAGGCATCTCTTCCCAGGGCTTCTAAAATTAATATTCTTGCCTCTCAGATTTGAGCTTGTGGTGTATCAATCTGTAGCTTTGGACCTCAATCTTTGTATGTATATATAATGATAAAGTCAATATCAAAGAGGTAAGAATACTAGACAAGATGAAAAAAGTATCTTGGAAATGTTTTTCAAGCCTTAAGAAATGTTTTAATAGAGGCAGCATGGAAACTCAAGTAGGAGGATGTATTTCCTACTCAGATGCTAAGTCAGCAACTCCTCAGCAGTTAGCTTTCCTGGACCACAGTCTTTAATTTTAATACAGAGATTATCAGAAGGATCTGTCTTGTGATACATAAACTAGTTTAAGAGAGGAAAATGCATCAACATCGAGAGGTTTATAGAAAGAGGCCAAGTCATATGGCCAAGCTCAGAGAAGAGCTAACATTTAAGAAAGAATTTTGAGATGTAATGGGAATAATTACATTTGTACATTTACATCACATGACCTCTCTCTACTTATTTTAGAAATTCAGGGTATTCAGAAAAATCTGACTGAGAATATATGCTCATACAATAGTCTTGCTCAGGCAGTGTGACCCATAAGCAAATGCCTTTGTTTTGTGTGAATCCACATTGGACACTTTCTGCCATTTGAAGTGAGCAAACAAAAAATCCTTGCTAATTCATTAACATGAAATCTGAATCTCTGAAACTCTGAAATTTTAAGGTAAGCCTAACAACTTAAGTTTTAAAAATATATTTTAATTAGAATGTAATTATATTACATCTGTGCTTCTTTTTCTTCACACCAGCTCCTCCTATTCCCCCTCTAGCCAAACCTTCCATGTACCCCACCTTCTTTCAAATTAATGGTCTTTCTTATTATTTTTGACAAACATACACATTATTACACATGCATTATTAAACACACACACATATACATATCCTGCTAAGTTCACTTTGGTATTTATGTGTATTGTATATGATTTCTGGGCTGACCAATTTGTATTGGGTAACCCAGAAGGTAGCTTGGCAACAACTCCTACACCTAAGGCTCAGGGAACATTAGAGGAGAGCAGGTGGAAAGACTGTAAGAGCCAATGGATCTGGAAGTCTTCTGTGAGACTGTGTCTCTTAGGAATGGCTGCCTAAATGGAACCCGAACAATGACAATATCTAGACATGCGAGCAACATTATTTATACACACTTAGTAGCCTATCTCACAAAACAACTATATATTTTTAAATACAAAGCATGCTTAAATTATCATTTAAATTACTTCAATCTTTGCTTCCAAACTTTCAAGTAAAATTTATTTTTCTGGAGGCAATTTCATACTTCTTATATAGTTCCTCATTCCTTTTACACAATTACCCATGTGCCAGGTGGCACATCTACTGCTATTTTAGAAACACAGACTGAGAAGCTGTGTACACAACTATAGCATGGAACTTCTGAATACAAAGTTTCCAGAACCCAAAGACACAGAATTGTAATTGTGATATAATAGGCTTTGCTGTAAGAAAATCCATTTGGGATTTCACAACTAGGCAGCATTCACTCTACAAATATAGTTCTTTGTGAAAGAATACATACATACAAATAATCTGCAAGGTGGTGACTTGTGAGGCTCACAATCTGAATTTCAATGACTCTATTGAAATTGCTCTGGGCAAGCAGAGATATCTCACATGCTGCATTGTGGCATACAACACCAAAGGAAACCAGGTAGAAGACCAATGTTCCTGGTACTGTGTTGTCCTTTTTTATTTCCCAAAGTTATTTTCCTAAAACACAATATATTATAGACTAGGAACACTGAGTTTAACATTTTCACAGAGTTAGTCTAAGCATTTATTTTTCAAAGGGTTTAGATTTGAGTGGAAGAGCAAAAAAATAGGATCCATGCTAAGTTCACACACTGTCAAAACCCTGGTTCTCCACCCATTGTCAAATGAGCATAGGCTGAAAAGAGAACATGACCAATATATCAAATTGGTTATCAGTTTCTTTTAGGTGACTTCTTAAGAAGAAGCACATCTGTAATTTATTACAGATTAGAGTAAAACTTATTCCTAGGGTTTATTTAAGCGTGTATACAACCACAGAAATCCCGATGAAATGGGAAGTGCCCATCCCAGTTTCTGGATACCTTATTCATTTCTTAACCAACGAGTCAGTTATTGAAGCCTTGGCTTCTGCCTTTACTTCATTGTCCATCAAATCATAAGCTTGAAACAAAGTTCAGGTATTGTGAGGTTTGCACTCTAGCCAATAGTGCTTTTCAACTTTTAGGCTGTATCTTCTTTGGGGATCTAATGACCCTTTTTACAGAGGTCACCTAAGATCACCAGAAAACAGATATTTACAATATGATTTATAACAGTAGCAACATGACAATTATGAAGTAGCAGTGAAATCATTTTGTGGTTGGGGATCTCCACAACATGAAGAACTGAGTTAAAGGGTCACAGCTGTAGGACGGTAGAGAAACACTACTTTAGAAAATCTCAGAAGGTGTATCTTCAATTCTGTGTATTTTATGTTCAGGAACTTTCTGTAAATATAATGGTTTGTAATGAATAAAGTTACAGAATAAAGAGTGTAATATCTTATTGCAAACTTTGGTAGCAGAGAGGTGTCAATAAGAGAAAAAAGTAATCACTCTTGATCTTCAACTGTCATTGATCTGGCATGAATAATATTGGTCCCAAAATTGTGTTTTAGCTTGAGCTGAAGCATTGCATTTGGCTATACAGTTCTGTATCTTCTTTGAATATCTCCTTTAGTGTATTAAACTCTTTTTATTTCAAAAACTACATTAAGATTATTTTGCTCTCTCAGTGTAAAGCAATAAAAGATACAGTTTTGATGCTAAAAATTCATTGCTGTGGGCTCTTTACTGCCCCAGACCTCATTAGCACTTACCTTATGATCTCTACAAAGAGTTATTAGTTGTAATAGCTAATAAAGAACTTGTCACAAAGAAAATGGCTACAGTAACCTAATATTTTCATAAATACATAATAGAAGACAATGGGGACATTGTTTAATGTCAGTATTAGAATAACAAGAGTTTCTTTTGCCATCTCACCTAATAAGAGCAATATTCAATGCCACTGAATTCCATATACTTTTTTTCTCTAACTGTTCTAATGTCACGGTGTTATCTTTGATCTTTGGTAGATCACAGTTACTCCTTCAGTGTTTCCATATGTTGGTATCACTGAAATCACTGAAGGCATTTTCCTGAGTTTTATACTATTAATAATTTCAACATATTTGTTCATTAAGAATACATAAACAAAGTAGACTACTTACATATTAATGGACAATTAGGAATGAAAATATCATTTTCAGGTTCTAGTAATAAATGGATATCAATTTTAAGGAAAGGACAAATTCAACTGTACTTTGGAGATTTCATGCTAATCACTTCTCATCCCATAAATATTCATTGAGAAAAAAACTGAATGGGCTAAGGAGCACAAGCACAGAGAGGAACATTTATATTTTGGATATCTATTTTGATTTTGGTTTCTGCATATGATAGGCTATTTATATTTATAAAGACAAATGAAGAGAATGTGTACATATATTCAAAGTATTCCAGTAATTTAAGAAACAAAAATTAAAATGGAGAAAACATGTCAAACCTTGATAGATGCATTGGATTTCTTTCTAAAAACCTTGGTGCAATATGATTACTACTGGGATAGCATTGGGAGAGTAGGTCTTTTAGAAGTCATGAAGGTTTCTTATGAGATCAGGGCAGTTCTGGCTGGAAGGGGTAAGCTGGCACAATATTAGACTATCTGAAAAGGCTGTCCTTCATCTCTTTCCTCTTTTGCCTATTCCTGTCTGCCCTTCTGTGAGGATTGTACCAGAGGCCAAGTCATGCTGATGCCATGCTCTTGAATATCTTGGTCCTCTAGAGCTATCATGAAAAATAAACATCTTTATAAAGTGTTTATTTCACAGTTTCTTATTCTCTGCACCTTGAGCAGTTGCGGGTTTCTGTTAAACACTATCTTCTTCAAAATGGAACTTCTCTGATGAGAGCTGAGATGTGTACTATGGGTATAACAATAAGACATTAGGAGTAGCTTGACACTTGGTTCATTTAACAGAATGATAGTGGTAGATTCTCCCCTTGGGCTTATGACCTGTCTAGCCACAGATAGAAAATGGCCCTGATACTGGTGCCAGGTATAGGTTTCACATTCTATTCCTCCCAAGCTTCAGGGATCACTGCAGGAAGAGGAAAGATTTAATAAACTAGAATTGTTGGATGACCACAATGAAACAATATATTCTAGATACAACAGGATAGTTGCATACACAAACTCACAGCAGTTGTAGCAACACACATAAAACCAGATGAAATTCTAATCAGATGAAATTCTATCATGGAGAGGGGTGGCACAAAGCCCTAACTATAGCTAAGAAAAGATGAGAAATTAATATCTTCTGGTAGAAAGAATAAGTTTTCTATAAGGGTTTGGCTTTTGGTAGGTTGACCACACTTCAGTAGGTGGCTATGCATCTGAGAGTATATGGTTAACACAAATTGATTGGGCTTGATTCCCTTTTAAAGGAGAACTGATGTTGGTTTGGAAGGGAGGTAGGGTGGATCTGAGAGGCACTTGGGAAGAGGCTAATGAATACAATCAGAATACAATGTATGGAATTCTCAAAGAACCAATGAAAAATGAAAAAATACTATCCATTCTTAAATATTCTCATAATACCACTAAAATGTCAGTTAAAATCATAGCTATTTTGTAAGACTCTAAAATGAGTCTGAATACAAGGAAGTATGATGCTGTGGCCACACAAGCTCTGCTGTTTTGATCAGTTCTGCCAGGTAGCCACGATGAGGTAAGCTGGGCAATGAAGATGAAAACAGGATTTAAGTCCTCTTGACCTTATTTTTCAAGATATTATATTTTTGTTCTTTCAATTATATCTAAAATAACATGTTTTTGACCTTTGTTTTTTGGGAAAGGCCAAGTTTAGCATTTAGTTAGAGGTTGAGAATTCAAAGGACCCCAAGAAGAAGTTGTTTGTTTGTTTTATTTGTTATTGCATCCACAATTTTAATTGGTATGGTTTGTGGTGAGATAGTGTTTATGATTTATTAAAACCACTGGAGATAAAACTAGCCAAGTAGCCATACTAGCTAGCCACAGAAGCAAACACCTTTAGTACCAGGACTCAGGAGACAAAGGCAGAAGGATCTCTCTGTTAGTTCAAGGCCACACTGACTATACGAAATTGATTCAGTCCTAAGAAACAGCTTACACCAAGGTGATCTTAGCATCTGCAATCACATTCCCTTAATGCTAGCACTAGAGAGGTAGAGAGATATGGCTGGGTGGAGAAAGGAATAAAAGGCAGGAGGAGACAGGAACTGAGAGCTTTGGACTCTGAGGATTCATGGAGACAAGATTTCCATTTCAGCTGGGTAAAGGTAAGATTTACTGGCTTGACTGCTTTGTTTCTCTGATCTTCAGTGACTTTAATAAGTTATAAACAATATATCACCACATTATTTATACTATTTATATATGTATTAAAAATAGATTCTTCTCTATTACAACACATGCCAACCACACCACTTCCCCCTCTCTCCACTCTTCCTAGCTCCCTGCCCACCACTACTTTCCACCAGATCCACTCTCACTTTTCTCTTCAGAAAAGAGCAGGCTTCCAAAAGACAAAATGGCAAAAGAAGACACAGTAAGACAAGGCAAAAGCCCTCATTTTGAAGCTGGAGAAGACAACCCAATAAAAGGAACAGAATATGAAGAGCAGACAAAAGAGTCAAGATATATCTTCCCAATGTTAGGAGTGCCACAAAGAGAGAAAGCTAACAGCCATAACATATACACAGAATACCTGCTTCAGATCCACACTGGCCCTGTGTTTGCCACTTCAGTCTCTGGGAGCCCATGTGAGCCCTGCTTAATTGATTTGGTGGCCATGTTCTCCCAGGTCAAGAGCCTTATTTTCTGGTGCTGTTTCACTAAGAAAGAAATTTAACTCACATAAACTATCTTCCTGAGAAGTTGGCTTGGGAGGTAATTTTGATTTCTTGTATTGATACTGAAGTTCCACAAAGCTTGTGAAGGAGTCTGCATGGTACTCTTATTTTGTTTTGTCTTCTGGGAGAACAAGCAAAATATATGGAAGACATCTACCTTTATGCTTGGTAGAATTAATCTATAAGACTAATGGTTAGATAGGTTTCTAATACTATTATAAAGCACAAGGACCAAAAACAACTTGTGGAGAAAAGAGTTTATTTCAGCTTACAGTTATAATAAAGCATTAAGGGGAGTTAGGGCAAGAGCTCAAGGCAGGAGCAAAAAAAGCAGAAACTGAGGCAGAAGCCATGGATGAAAGCTGCTAAATGACTTACTAAGCCTCTTTTTTTTTTTTTTAAATAAAACCAACAACCACCCTGAGAAAGAGCTGGACCCTTTCACATGGGCCAATCCTTTGGAGGTGATTCTTAGTTGAGAGTCCACCTTCCCAAATGATCTTAGTAGGTGTCAGATTGACATACAACTATACAACTAACCAACACACAGTAAGTAGTTTTTCTATGTAAAATTTTAATATAGTTTCTGTCTTTAACAATGATAAGACTTGGTGGGGCTGGAGAGATGACTCAGTGCTTGAGATTGCTAGTTGATCTTCCAGAGATCTGAAGTTTAGTTCCCGACAGACATATAGTAGCTCATAACCATCTATAATGAGATCTAGTGCTCTCTTCTGGCCTGTAGGAATACATGCAAACAGAACAATATACATAATAAATACATCTTTAAAAATAAAAACCAAAAAGCCCCCAAATTGAGTAATGTGGGAATATTATGCAGGGCAGTGGTGGCAAATCCCTTTAATCCCAGTACTTGGGAGGCAGAGGCAGGCAGATCTCAGTGAGTTCGAGGCCAGCCTGGTCTACAAAGAGAGTTCCAGGACAGCCAGGACTGTTACACAGAGAAACTCTGTCTGGAAAATCAAAAACCAAAACAACAACAACAAAAAAGACTTGGTAAGGTTGTTTCTTTATTTCTAAATAATTTGCATATTATATGCCTAGAAGTTTATTCAATGAATCCGAAGTTTCAAATTTACAGGCAAAAGGATTCAGAATTTTCTCCAGTAGATAAGTATCTTTGTAATTCCTGTTTTGTATATAATACTTCAGTCTTATAGTTCTTAGTTTTTCTCTTTTTACTCTTCAGAAATCTTACATTTCTACTTTGTTAGTACTTATAAGTGCTTTGGCTAAATTTTGTTAAATATTTCATATATTCACCAATTTGTAAACTTCATTTTATTTCTCATTCTATTTGAATTAATATTAATACATATTGTACTTTAAAATGTTATGTTTATCAATTTTTAATTTCTTTTCTGATGTAATCATTTAAAACAAGAGTTTATGGAGTTATTCTTACTGTGTGACCAATATTTGATATTTATTGTATCAAAATTATTTTTAGTAAAGAAATTTAATTAATATTATTTAATATGCATTTCAATCAACATTTCTTTTATGACCATAGAGTTATATAATGGCATTAGCTTTTAATTCAAATGGTGGTCTTATATAGAAGGATTCACCCTCCCTGGGGAGCAGAAAGGATATGTGATAGGTAGGGTTTTAGTTGGGGGGGTGGTAGGGGAGGAAGAGGGAACTGGGATTGACATGTAAAACAATCTTGTTTCTAATTCAAAAAACAACAACAACGAAAAAACCCAAAACACAAATGGTGGTCTTAAATTGTATTGAAAATAGAGTTGTGGATAGAACATATAGCTGTCTGATAGCAATTCTGTGAGATATTTGAATATTGTTTAATGATTATGAATTTTTGTAAAAGCTTCAAACTTTCTTAGAAAAACATATTTTCAGCTGGGTGGTGATGGTACAGGCCTTTAATTCCTTCACTTGGGAGGCAGAGACAGATAGATTTCTGTGATTTCAAGACCAGCCTGGTCTACTGAGCAAGGAAAACATATTTTCTGCTTTCTGGATGCAATTAGAGCAAAATGGTTGATTATGCCAACATCCTCTGTCGTCAGATTAGATACTCTGAATAACAGTGGAAATGGAAGCAAAATAGAGGATCAACTTTATTTATAAGAAAAATCTAGAACCAGGTACCTAATTTAAAAATTGCAACATAGGAAAATTTATAGTATTTTATTTATTTTTTAAAAGACCTGTGGTTGCATCCTCTGCTTTCAGCTAAAATGACAAAAATTCACGACATAAATATGTTACATAAACTGTGAAAAAATGATGGCCCTGTCATACATTACCCTATGATGATTTTCTAAGGATTAATTCATTCATTCTCTCAATCGATAACTGAGTATAAAGGTACTAGTTCTCTCTTACAGACACCAGTATCAATGTATATTTCATTATCTTGTTTTAAAGTGATAAAAAAACAACCAGTGCCCCATTGCAGAGCTCTTCTCTAAACTGGTACACTTCTTAGTCAAGTGCTTACTAAGGGTCTTGGGTGGTACAAAGAACAAGTAGGATTTGTTATGATCTTCAACAATATTGGGCTGTTATTAGAAACAAATATCTGTTGTGCTAAAGCAACAAAACTAGTGAAACAATGAAACCTCCCAAGGAGTTCACATGTTGAAGGACAGGACACAGCACGAATGATATTCAGAGCTAGCAGGGAGCAGAGGTCATTGTTTGAGGTTTTAGGAAGTATTGTTTTTGTCGTTGTTTTGTTTTTTAGATTCCAATGTTTGGAATAAAACTATGATAATTGGCAGATTTCACAGGAATGTTGCACATTCTTTATGATATTAACAATTAAACTAGCTACCAGTTGGCAAGATTTGCCTTTGAGTAAATAAGTGTAAGCTATCTAACCTAAACATGCAAGAGATAGAAATCTGTCCAAATATGTGGAGGGAAATGAAGGCAGGGGCTATCGCAACTGGAGTGGCATTTGTAGCGCATCCATCATTGGCAAAAGACTGGACTGTGTCTGATGCCAAGAGGAGAGCCATTATGAGTTTCTTCTTTACAGAGGAATGATACAGAAAATAATCTCTCTTTCTTTAAAATCATGGAACGTAGGATATCAAACTGCAGGGAAGCTTTGCACTACCTCATTCTAATACATTTCATTGTTTCCTAACCCGTGAAGACGGAGAGATTTTGTTTTGATGTGGCATCAGTCTCATTATCAGAATTAAAGTCTACTTATTATATTGCTTTCTAAGAAGATGGGAAACCAGTTCACAATGTTTTCCCATGTAGTCACAGTTTGAAATTCATTCTGTTATTTGTCTCTAAATAGTGAAAATTTTGAAACTGTTGTTTATTATTATAATAGCAAACTGAACACTTTATCACTTGACCTTAATGTTTTTCTATTGTGACAGCAATGACATATGTGCCACATTTCAATGTAATAAAAAAAGGCTTTCAGATTGGTTTGGATTTGGTAGATAGATTGTTACACATTTCAGAAAATGTTATTTGAGACATGATATTTCAGCCTGGATTCTGGACTCAGAACTATTGGGTTCTGCCGAAAAATTATAAAAATGGAATATACTGCTTTAAATCTGCTTTCACTAATAAACTTATGAAGACCCATCTCATGTAAAATTAAGAGATACTATGCTGGGAATATTACTGATGGATATATTATGATGGGGAAACTATAGGTGATTTGCGGCCTCGCAGTTTCCAGAGTTCAGTGTGGGTTTGTGGTTGGTCCTCCTTCCAAAGTGAACCAAGGAGTGAAAAATTTCTTAAACCCCTGTCTTAACATCAAGGTGTACATCAGCATACTGCGACTTATACAGAAGATTTAGATTATGTAGAACATTTGCATATCAGGAGTTGATGGGCACTCTTTCTCACCTGACAATACTGGAGCATTTCCATATTCTAAATTTTGTTGAGCTTAGAATAAAATTAATGCTTATGGTCTCTTAAGACCTGATATGACACTATTGCACATTGTTTCCATTTTGTGAATCTGAATACTTCTTGTTGCTTCGTATTGTGAGTTGTCTAGGTTTTGCAGTTAATGTCATCTGCAGAGTCCAGGCCAAAAACAAACCCAGTGGTTCCCAACTGTCTGTGTTGGGTAGGATTGGTCACTCCTGTTTTATCTTCAAATACTGACATTGAACTTGCATGACACTGAACCGCTTGTGGGATATTTTAAGTTGTTTATCCAGAGTCCAACATACTTCAACCTACATAGTTCTGGTGATAATTGCTGCATTTCCAAATTAATAGGAAAACTGGCACAATACTAAATAATATCAGAGTTTGTTATTTGTGAAGTGCCAATTTTCTGTAATTAGGGAAATTGCTAATTATCACTGGAACTACTCATTAATATTTGAAGCAAGATAAAAATGATAGAAATAATTTTCTAGTGGCTAAAATTTTGAAAGGCCACCTGCTGTCACTACTTTGATGAATCCATTTCTTTGTATCTTGTCAGTCCATGGGACAGTAGTGGAGAAAGTGGAAGATACATTATTTTCCCAAATACTATGGTGCAGTGGTTACAATGCAAGGCTTACACATTGTCTAACTCATAAATAGGGGAAGGCCCACACTTAATCATTTAATACCAGTACCTTTTGATGAGGTCAGAGTGGCCTGTGTCATTAAGTAAAGGGCACAATTCTCTACATCTATTCTGTATTATGAGAAGAAGCACTTATTTGCAAGCTTTATACACAGCAATGCTAATCACCATTATTAAATCTGATAATATTAGAAATATGATAAGCTTATGAACAGCAGCATAGAAAATGAGCTATCATTTTCAAAGTTTACAGAATATTTACCACAGATGGCCTTTTAAGCTTGATTTCTAAGTGTGTTCTTTGACCCAGAATAAAAATTAGCACAAATGTAGGAGATATTTTCAAAAGGGTTTAAAAATATGTGTTTATTAACAAATATGATGGATTAGAAACTGATAATTTTTACATTATTTTTAGCCAAGGAAGTGTCCTGAAACAATTAATTACTAATTTATTTAACATTTTTAAAGATTATTTCATGAGTTGGAGGGACGTATTAGAAGAAAACTAGTTGGCAAAGAAGCTTGGTAGACCAGGTGGAGTTGAAATAAGGGTTGGAGCAAGACCAGAGTGTGCAAAGCAGTGCCAGGGAGTAGAAGGTGAAGACGGTGAACACCAGAGTCATGGAATGTGAGAGTCATAGTTGAGAAATTGGAAAAGATAACCTTGGCTATGGCCAGAGTTCATGGCAAATCAATGTAATATCAGCTGAGTTCCAATTACATGTTCAACACAGCCTGCAACAACTTTGAAGTTTAAGAAGGAAAAAGAAAATTGGTCAACACACATCTGTGATGTTAAATGTAAATTTTTGTTTATAGTTAAAAAAACAGTATATTACAGCATGGTACAATTCCTGATTCAAGGTCATTTCTATAGACTTCAGAAGGTGCTTTACAGTTTATGTCTTGCAAAACACACACTGCATTTGATAGCAGGAAGGATCTTATTTGAAATACCATCATCCTACCTTGCATTCCATGTTATAATCCCTAGGTTAATTAATGACTCTAGAAAATGAGCATGTTGGGTCTATAAAGTCACAGAAACATGCATTTCCTCTGTGTTCATTCATCCGGGAAGCATCTATCTGTAGAAATAGCCGCAATTTATTTCTTATCTGTTAGGTTTTCTAGAATCATTATTTGAGCTTTGCTCCATTGGGATCAAGTTCTAACTTGAGGATATCTTTTCCAAAGCCTGACACTTAGAGATTAATGCAATTTCAACCTATACACTGGCCAGAAGAGTCCATGGGAAGCTGCTTAGGTTATTGCAGTTCAATTTGTACTTTTCAAGATATATGAGACTGTCTAGCTCAAAAGAGATCCAATTTGGCTACTGGATCAGTCAGCAATCTTAGCTGTAAAAGAAATTCACTGCGTCTGATATATGGCAAGAAAGTGAACCATATAAAAAGATATTGGGTAACTCACAGAATCTCTCCCAAGGCCAGAGAAGAGCTCCAAATTTTATACCCATAAGGCAGTGCACAATAACATTTCAAAAGATAGATACTGATGGAGACACTGGTAGAACTGGGCACTGGAACCCAGTGTGTTTCTTAGAATGTCATGCTATGCCTGGAATCACAGTCAGTGCTGTCCTGATACTGCACAGCTGTCTAATCCTTGCTATTTGAAGAGGAGCATGGTTATAATTGGCATCTATGTGCAAAGGAGACTACACTGCTTCAAACAAGAGGGAAGATCTCCAAATATCAGCAGAGGTTTCAGTATCTGGGCAATCAACATGACTCACAAAGTCCTTGGGATGCCTTTCTCTACTTCTTACCTTCTTATATTAAAATTCTGTCAAAGACCAAGATTGATCTCTTAAAGCATTATTTCATAGGATTTTTTCTTACTAGTTTACACATACACTACACACAAGGACAGGAAAAGTGTTTTGTAAGGTGTGATAGTCCTAGCAATGTACTACGTAACTTTGTACCTAAAGCTAAGCATACAGCATTGCATTCTAAAAATTTAGCATCTGTAAGGAAAGATGCTAAATATCTGTATCATTAAAATTAATGACAATAAATAAGGGAGAAGAAATTTGAGAGGTTAAAGGGGAGTTTATGTACAGAGTTTAGCAATGAGATGCATGCAGATGTTGTATCCATTATTCAAAATGCTTCAGACCAAAGTGTTTCAGATTTTGAAATTTTTCAGACTTTGAGACATTTGCATATACCTAATGAGATGTCTTGGGGTGAGGCTAAAAGCTAAGTGAAAAAATGATAAATGTTTTATAAATACCTTAATACATAGTGTAAAGATAATTTTACATATTTTAAATAATATTGTGTGGCTTGTTGAATGAGATCAAATGTGTAATTTTCCATGTGTAGTATCCTGTTGGATCTCAAGGAGTTTCAGATACTGGGAACTTATATTTTAGGTCTTCAGACTGATAATACCCAACCACACTTACCTCTCAATCCATCAGGTTGTATATAATATATATAATATAATATATATTATATATACAATTTTCTATCTCAATAACCCCTCCATAGAAGGATTCAGAAAATATAATCATGTAACATTGACAGCACAGTATGAAAACCCTCTGTGGCTATCATCTGATTATAACTGTTTCCTGTGCTTGGACACCATTGGAACTATTAACAGAACACATGGAGCTATAGGTGGTCTGAATCCCGAAGTGTTCACTGTTACTACTGAAAGAGCTGTGATGCTGTTAATATATAGGATGCTCTTACATTAATAATGGACCTCTGTACTAATCATAGAATGAACTTCATTCACATGCTGAACTAGAAGTCAAGTATCTTCCTGACTAATTTCTGTGAATGAAATCATGGAATCTCTCCCATAACCATCAGAAGTATGCACTGTCTTTGCTCTATTTCACATAAGAGGATATTGGAGAAGAGAAATTAAGCTTCCTGCTCAGGGCTCAATTTTTTCATCCATGTCATTGGCCAGGTAGTCTCACCCTCTTAGCCTAGCTGAATATTAGAAAATTAGAGACTGGGGTTCTCTGGTGTGTCCTTGTTGAGGATAAAAGCAGAATTCTTGAGGGAAAGGTACAGTTGATTTTATTTGGCCACTGAAATGAGAGGTCATTTTAGTGCCACAGATACAAAAATATGTCGTTTTCTTCTTTGGTCCAATCTCAGCTGCAGGAAGCCATGTTACCCAGTGTGAAAAATATTCCAAGCATCTCAGCTGATAAATTCTAATGGAGTCCTGATGGTTTTGTATGTGTGCGACTTTGTTCAGATTCGTTTAGTGCACCAAGCATGAACTGCTTAAATCTTTTACATACAGCCATTCTAGTGTCTATTAATTAGAACCGTCTTTTAATTGCCCTGGTGCTTTAGAATTAAGTCAATATAGTTACAGGGATAGAATCCCCTGGGGGGGAAATTCTTATGAGAAGCTAGTGGTATTAAAAACAACAGAAGCAGCAGACAATAAAATTCCCAATAACATCTACAAGCACTCCCCCCCAATCTTTATAAATCATTTAAGGCTAAAACCTCATTCTCATTCTGCTGATTATAATATACATGCTGCTTAGCATCCATGGCCCTACTCAGTTGTAATGTTGTAGGTTTCTTTCTGTGTCTTCAGCTCCTTCCTTTTAAAAATGCTGTGTTTCCTTCTTTTCTTTTCCTACCAACTCTTGAGGGAGATAGCCAGCTCCCTGCATTTGTTTTCAGATTCATTCCTCAGTTGAAACTGGAAAAGATCACATGCCAGTCTTTTCCAACAACTCACTGAATGGTCCTATTTGCTTTTATTTACGCACTGAAATGAGAAGCCATTTTATTGCCACAAATATGGAAAACACATCAACTGTTTTCTTCTTTGGTCCAATTGTAGCTGCAGGATACTTCATCCAAGTGTTTGGAGTTTAGGACAGTTTAGCTTCAGTGTCTAAGAAATGTCAGCAATTAAAAGGTTGGGTAAATTTGGAGGAAAGAAAGGAAGGGAAGAAATTATTCAAAGGCAGGCCCTGAAGAAAAATCTTGATTGAACACTTGTATGATATTGAAATCAGGCTCTCAGCAGAAATAGTTTCATGGTCTTCCCCATAATTTTCAAAATTTCTCTGCTGGTGGAGAATGATGGAATCTAAGCCTCAGATAAGTGCCAGACTAGGGCCTTGGCCACCACATTTTCACTGTCTTTCAGCAGGTCCATCTCCTTAACCTTGTCCACAGTTCTCTCTCTGCTGAGACCACCTCTTAACTTCCCTTGCTCCAGCCTACCACAGACTCTGACTGTCTTTAGTTGCCAATGGAAATGTCCAGAATTTACCTACTACTTGTCATAAAAAGCTATTTTGCTTACCTACTTGAAGTTTCTATGCATATTCATTATATAAGACTATATTCAAATATAATGCTGCATTGATAACAAGGCCTTCAAAAGTAATCCTACAAAACCTGGCCACTGGCCACAGTCTAGATTGCAAGTCACATTAGCTCCCTACTCTCTAGAGTTCTAAGGCTTTTTATCGTTCACACAACCTAGATTTGTGAGTTACTGAATATAATAAATAGCATTCCAACAGAGACCACAAGTCTTGGAATCAGTGCCAGGTATACCAGCTATAATGCCACTGCCTGCTGATGACAAATATACTGTAGAACTCATATCACTCTGAGGCCTCACTTTCCTCCTTTCTAAAATTAGAGACTGGAAAAATTTGATGATATTTTTTAACATTTATTTTAAACTAGAGTCACATCTTTTATTTCAAAAGAAAACAAGTTGCATTTTATTATTGCCTCTAATAACATAATGATTCAGGGTGGAGCTCGCCGTACTGGCAAAAAGAAAAAAAATTAAAGATCCAAAAGCAAACAGAAATGTTGGGCCATGAGTGCTATCTTATATTCTGAAAGAAGAGAAAATGCATGCTGCAAATTATGCTCTTAACCTCAGAATCATCAACAATACAGCATTTTAGAAATATATTCTTTTTCTAAATATTTTCTTTATTGCTGTCGAAACATGTCTCAGTATGCAAATAGGCTGCTCAACTGACACAGAAAAAAAAATGTAAGTAAAGTTGATGCCCAAAAACCAAGTGAAAATTAGTCTCTGGAGAGAAACAAGGGAACCACCCACTAGCATAGCACTTAGTCCAGAGGAGGGCAGGATGATATTGAAGGGCTAGTGGGCCTCCAACTCTACAATATCTAACTCAACACAATGTCTACTAAATTGCTACATTTCATGTTTTATTGTAAAATTTTGTCTTATAGAAAAACACAACATACCATTTTGATATCCTCTAGATCTTTTCTCTTTCCTTTTATTTTCCTTCCTTCCTTCCTTCTTTCCTACATGTGCTATACAAGCACACTACCAGTGATATTTATACTCATCTCTCCATTATTAAATTGTAATTCATTGTAAGCTAATGTTCAACATATTGGGTTTCTCCTGCTGCTTTCTTGTTTTAACTTCATTGACTCTGATCTCACTTTGATATTTTCTTAGATCTAGTTCTTGAGGGGGAGTTTATTTTCAATAACTTCTTTTCTCTGTATTTAGCTCTTGTTGTTACAATTATTTTCCCATTTCTTTTTTTTTAATTCAAGCTATTAAGGAACTTGTCATATATCAACTTCTATGCACCTAAGGAACAACTTCCTTAATTCCCAATTTTACATAGTATTTCAGGGTTGAGGATAAACTTTCCCTAAAAATTGGGAAAAATAACTGCTGGTATATATTCCCAAGGCATTAGTAATCAAGAGCATATTGTTGGACGAATGATGCCTTTTAATAAACAATACACAAGGAAGGTAATTTGAATTTCCCAAGTGAATCCCCTGACAACCTATGAAGCCCATGAATGGACCAGAGCATCTCTGTGGTGACTTTGCTACTAATGCCCCTATACTGACATCACAGAAAACCCTCTGTGCATACATTGATAAGTGTTAATAAAATAATGTTTGTGATTAAGCTTTTTTCCCTTCTCTTTTTAAGTCCCAAGCTGTGTTCTGGAGGAACAAAAATAAAAGAAGTTGATATCTACAATGTAACTATTAAGCAGGAATTTGCTCCACTGTTATTTGGGTGTAATGGGTACTGGGCATCACAATGCACTTGTAATTGGGTCTGTACTTGTTCACTTCAAGGGTTCTGTGTTATTTCTACTTGAACCCATTTTTTGATGCCGTTCAGCCCAGCAGTGCTAGCTAACTCTTGTTATGCAGTTGAAAAACTGTGGCCATTAAAAATAGGATACGGTGTGATTTTGTTGTGCAGCACGGCATGGAAAATCAGTTGCTGTTCATAACAGCTCGGTGGTTGGTTGATTTAAAGCAGGGGGGTGACTTGGAATTGACAAGCAGACAGTTTGTGAAAAGGGATATTGTATCTTTAAGGCTTTCTGACTGATTGTGTTTAACTGTGCCACCCAGCAGGCAGTAATTAGGCTGTAGCCTCACCGAGAGCCTGAAAGCACCAGAGCTACTTCTTAGTTCTCCAGATATTTTTTTTTAAGAACACAAACATTTTGGAATTTGAATGCATGATAATTTTTTAAAGCCTTGGATGAGTGTGTGACTGAGCAAATGATAGACCAACCCCGGGGCTTCTTTCGTGAACCATCTCTGGGACTATCTTGTACCCATTGGCTATGGGGATAAGTGGGGGCTCAAGGAAGCCGCCTGACAGGAAATGCTACATGGGAAATGTTCAAGGTGTGTGCCTCTGCTCTTGGGAAGCAGTGGCTTCTGGGCAGTTGACCTTCTTAATGAGACTAGACTTCAAGCATTATACTAAGATTCACAGAAATAATGCCCAATAATTTTTACATAGGGGCATGACAAACCTTTCCTTACCCAAGGCATTATGAAAACAGAGTACTTTAGAATTAAACAAACTGTTAGTTCAAATTAAATATTCCTAAATCTCAGGTTAAATATTTTCCACGCACCACTCAGATTCCCTTTCCCTTTCCTATGACCTCTCGAGATGCTTAACTTGCTGCTTTGGAAACTGGTGGATGCTGTGAAACTTCTGTTGTTCCATATTTTCCAAACCTGTTCTCACAGAGGAGCAGTGACAGAGCTTACCTCGATGGTGTAAGAACTGTACGTGTGCGTTTGCTGCAGTGACCATCTCTATAATCAAAATGGCACCAGTGAGGGCACCCTCCTTGTGTGCATGACCCTGTGCTGAGATTTCCACAGACTAAAATAGTGCTGAAAATGTAATCATGATCTATACATTTTTCTTCTCTTTGCTATTATTTTCTGGTGCATTATCTCAGATAGATTTGGACATAATGGGTCCTCAAAGTTCTATGTTCCTTTCTATTACTAAGTGAGCTGGTTTTGAAAACATTACTGCTTTGTTTTTCTACTTTTACAAACCTTTTCTTATGCATTCTACCTCTAAAATTCATGGTGTGGATGGGTTGTATGTATTTTCCATTTTAAATGAATAAATCAACACATATATGGAGTATGGTAATTTTTATTTGTCATTTGGTTCTCCCTATAACACCATGAAGGACAATTGATACCTTTTCATGGACTCATGAGCTGATTGGTTAACAGACTTAAGATTTAGGAATTGAGTCTGCAGGCCAGTGGCGAAAAAGATAACGCATCTGACTATGAATCAGAAGATTTAGGAATTGAGTTCCTCAGTTCTCAACTCTTCTCATAAGTTACTGCCCATACTCTCAACCCTAGAATAAGCAGCTTCCTTATTTAAGAGTAATGGGAACATTTTCATGTGGGTTTATCACATTGAAGTACAGTAGCAGTTATTGCTAATAGTTTAAAGCTGACATTTGTGTTGGAAAACAGCCAGGAATATTCTTTATCTTGTTTTTGATTTTCAGAAGTGCCTTGAAGATTAAATTACTTTATGGGGCAAATTACACTTGTGTATTTATTGCTCAACATGTTTGCCTGAAGGTCAGTAAGTAGAAAGAGGTGATCTACATAAAATAGAAATGTGTTTCAAGATAGCTTCTATTTTATGTAGAAATTTGTCTAACTGTTACTTTGAATGAAAGAAAGATTTCATTTTGGTAGTTCAAAAATGCAAATGGGTGTGGACTTTCACATATGTCTGTGTCTGAATAGGGGGGTCAATATTTCTACAAGTGCCAGGATTCATTCATTTGGTAGCATTGATAAATATTCCTTGGAATTTGTATGTACAGATCAAAGCTTAAAGTGTATTTTTTTTCCCAAAGTGACAATGAGCCTAATTCCCTGTCAGTTAATGCCAGGTGTTTCTCTCCCTAGTATTAAGTTCTTCAAAACAGTGCCTGCATAGGACACCATTCACAGAGGCTTAACGCTGGGGAGAAAATGATTACATTAAATCGAATGGTATGAATAATTCATGACATCACATTTTGTAATCCTGGTGTTAAGCATAAAACCAGTGGTTTATTTTTCAGCAAAATGGTTTTGTATCATTTTAGATCTGCACAATGCAAAACAATAACTGCATACATAATGCAAGAAGG
The DNA here is from genome assembly GCF_003668045.3 of Cricetulus griseus. NCBI lineage: Eukaryota > Metazoa > Chordata > Mammalia > Rodentia > Cricetidae > Cricetulus > Cricetulus griseus. The sequence goes on from NC_048595.1 coordinate 121,805,178, forward strand.
ACGGTGGTGAACAGAGGCCTTAAGAGTGCTTGTAGCATCATTTGGGGTATGATCATAATAAACACATTTTGAGCCAATGCCCATGGGTACCCAACCTTTGCTAGAATCTTTTGAGTCCAATAGAATGGTGTTTTTTAATTTGTTTTTGAATATTACACCCGACCTTTACCATGGATCTGAAAGTCAGCCCTTGTATTTTGATAAACCTACAAACACTTTTTGTTCCTTTTCTTTCACTTTAGAATGAGAGCAATTCTGCTGATGATAAACAGACTATTTTTATAAATAACGCTTAATTTTTTGGTATGGAATTAGAACTACTGGAAAAATCCATAGACTTGTAACTGTAGTCCTCTATAAAGAACTTAAATCTTCTGAAAGAAAATGTCAGTTATTTAGCAATTCAGCCAAGTTCTTCTGAGGAAGGCCATTTATATTTCTAAGACTAAATAAATGGCTCTGGTTCTTAGGTGAACTTTCTCCCTATATTCTGGAGAAAGCTTCTTTCCCTTGTAATTATTGAAGGAGACTGAGGATGCTCTCAGCCCTCATGAGGCAGTTTCCAGGTCATGTGCTGTGCAGCAAGGCTCTAACATGAGTCTGTTTATCCTGCTGCCTTTCAGGCTGAAATAATTGTGTACCTGAACCATCTGCAACAGCCTTTTCCAGCACCTTCCTGTGGACAGCTCCAGGGCACTCTGGGGAAGACAGAATGGACTCCTGCTGACTCAACCACATATTTGTCTTGATTGAAAGAATGGTGTGTGCTAGTGGATTTCAAAGGCTTGCACACACACACAAAAATCTTCCCTTCAGAAGTCTCAGGAGTTTTATGTCAACCATTTGTATTACTTGTGACTAATTAAATATAGCATCCATGTTTTACAACATGAACATAACTGCTGATAATGCTGAAACCCGTACTATTGCTATTTATTTAAAATATTGTCTTGGTAATTAATTATTTGTGGTTATCTTTGAAATTATGATCTATTTATAATGGGTATTAATAGTAATAGATACAGAAAATAGTTTTATTTTAAATATAATTTTACAAAAATAATTTGGAATCATTAAAATGACTTCTTTTTAGTACTACGTATTTACTGAGATACTTGTTTCATGTTTTTTAAGAAGACTTGAAGAATATATGTGACATGAAACTTCTTGTAGAAATGTTAAGAAAGTTTACATATAGAAGTAAATTGTTTGCATGTAATGAGAATGTTTAAGGGAGAGAACCTGACTCAGTTATTGGATGTTAATAAAAATAATGCTGATGGTTGGACAGGGTAGTTTCAGGTCTTTCCACTTCATCAAAGGGATATATAATTACCTGAAATTAACCAAGAGCTCTAGTTACAATTTATAAAGGGATTTTTTTGTGGCATGACGATTCTATGGTGAAAACATAGAGCTACGTCATTTAATTCTGTGACACTGTTGGTGAATGATGGAGGCTGTTTCCCCTTTCTTCCTCACCCTTTTGTGATTTCTATCCCTTTTTAAAGTTACCAACTGGTGAGTGACTGCTTCTAGTTTTGACTGCAAGATCCTTCCTTTGGTCACAGGAGACAGCTTTTCCCGATTCTGACTTCTCTGATAGCACAGCAGATTTACTTTATGAGAATCTGACCCAAGGAGTAGCTTTAGCTGCTAATCGAGTCCTCTTTCCCCACCAGTTAATGAATACTAAAGATTAACTTCAAATTAAATTCTGTAAGACAGCAAGTAAACCCCACTCATTAGGAATTTTGTGAGTGGCTTCAAACACTCTTTGAAGTCTGCTAGATCAGTGACATAGACTGGCCTGTGTACCTTGTCTTCACATGCTTACATGCTTCACCCTGAAAGTAACAGTTTGCTGAGCTAGCTCTTTCCCTGCCTCCACAGAACATATGTCAACCCAGCAACAGAGAATTAGCTGTAGTGAAAAGAAAGATAGTTCAGAGGAAGCCTGTTCAATAATTAATCTACCAAGTAAGTGTCTGAATATTTGATAAATATTTAGTCAATTATGTGTACCATGAAACATTGGCTGCATACTAAAGAGTTTGCAAAGGTAAAAACTGCCAGTCACACACAACAAAGATAAGGCTATTTCAAACTTAAATGTCGGGTATGTGTAAAAATTTCCCCATCCCATAAATCCTTAACCAGTCACAGGATGCTGTTTTGTATCTGTATTCTGTATGTGTGGTTGGTGTCTCATATCACACTTCAATTAACTGCTGTTGCCTACCCCATTGTGTAAGGTAAAATATTCTGATGCATTCATGAAATGGATACTGAAACATTTACCTGTGTCTTCCTGAAATTAAAGACATAGAGGTAGAAAAAGTACAAGTGTGATGAGTGATCCGCATGTGATATCCTGAATGGATATAGTGTTAGCTGCAGAGTCTATAGATCAGGCATTATAACTCAGCTTAATCTACAATTGTCAGTCCCCTGAGGTATTTTGTGTACTGTACAGAAGGAAAGAAAGAAAAAAAGAGGAAAGGTAACTTGCATATATTTTGACTGAAGAAAATATAAAATGTAATTGTTGAGTAGCAAAAGTGAACATATAAATAAATAAAATGACTGATTTGGGGAAAGATTCCATTTCATAGTTAGATTTAAAAGTTTTAATTTTGCCCTGTGTTGCTAAGCACTCCTAGGGTGTATTTGACTCCTAGGGTGTATTTGACAAGCATACTTACTGAAATCACTTTCCCCCTTCATATATATATATATATATATATATATATATATATATAGTATTAATACACACACATATATATATATATGTATTAATAAATCCTTCTAGGGAGCTCTTGGCCTGCTTATGGCATCTCAGAGGAGGCTTCTCAGTTTTGGGTTCTTGGCTTTCACAGAGGTGAGTGTAGATGCCTGCAGAGGTGGGAGTGACTGCTCTCCTTGGCACCTCCTGCAGGCCAGGGTAGTACTAATAACTGCGCCAGAGAGGCCTCATCTTCTCTCTTATAGCCTGTGAGAAGTGTTGCCATGGCAGCCACTGCAACAAAAGGATATATCCCAGGGCCTGCAGGTTTTGCAAGAAATAGCTGACTTCAGTGAGATTTAGAATGTCTGTAGGACCCACCATCACAAAAGGCTGGTTTTTAGGGAACTTTACTACCTGACTTTGCTTGCAGAAACTATGCCTATTCCCTAATTACTGTTCCTTTGCCCATCATACTGGCTATGTTCTTCTGTCTCCTACAAAGGTTCCTACACATGACTAATATGGTGAAAATGGACTAAATCAAGGCAAATAGAGACACAGTAAGAAATGCCTTTTACAATATTAAATGCAGTTTATGTCTCAGGAGTTACTGTTTTTAAAATGACAAGATTTCCCAACTTGATGAACTGATAAAATTTGATCCTGATCAGTCTCCCAGCTGGCTTCTTTCTAGAAATTGGCAAGCTAATTCTAAAACTCATAGAATTTCAAGAGGCTAAAAATAGTTAATCTTGACAAGGAAGAATGAAGTTGGAGAATCACATTTCCCTCATCTCGAAGCTATCCCTTGATGGTGGCATAGACAGGAATCAGTGCTTTCTAAACTTAACTACAAAGAAGTGGTGATCAAGATAAGCTGGTACCAGCACAAGGATATTTATAAAATTATATAGATATGTATCGTATTAAATAAATTATATATAAATAATTATGGAAAGAAATTAAGAATATAAAGTAAACCTGCATGTCTCTGTTTAGCTCATTTCAGCAAAGATGCCAAGGACATTATTCAGGGGGGAAATCAGTCATTAAAAAATGACTAGACACATAAAAAATGAAATTGAACCTTACATCACACCATATATGAAAATCAACCTCAAATAAATTCAAGACTTCTATATAATATATAGGAGTAAGTAAAACATGTAGAATAACTTGGGGGTGAATTTTCATGACTCCAGAATTGGCAAAGTTATTATTTTTAGGCTTCAAAATATGCTCAACTAAAGAAAAGAAAGATATATTGAACCACATACAAATTTCAAATGTTTGTAGTACAAAGGATATAATCAATAAAGTAAAAAGACAACTCAAAAAGTGTAAGAAAACATTTGCAATTCATTTTTTCTGATAAAAGATTTGTCTTGTGACTACACAAAGGACTGACACAATTAAGGACGAAAGACATCCTTTCTTTTTTATTTATTCTTTGTATCTTTCATATCATGCATCTTGATCCTACTCATCTCCCCTCGAATCTACCCTCTGCCCCTGTAACCTTCCCCTTCCCTAAATAAAATGATAAAATTTAAGATAAAAGAAGAAAAAAAGGAAGAAAGGGAAAATCTTGTCATGGAAGCTGTAATGTGACACAGTGAGTCACATGGTAAACCCCTTTAACCATGTATTTTTACACACAGGCATTTATCTCAAAGAATCATGGGTTTGGTTCCAGGCTTCTGGCCCCTGATACACAGTCGACACTGGGTCCTCCATGGGACTCTTCCGTGAATATCCCATTGCTGTCCTATGTCATGGACATTCTGTAGCTCTGGATTCACAGGACTGTCTCTCCCCCAACCTGTGCTCCACTAGATCACAGATGGGATGGATGTTGAGGTGGGCCAACACTTAACCCTGGTTCTGGGCCTGGGTAGATGCAGGTTTGGTTAGCCTACCAGCTCTCTCTTCCATTTACCAACAAGGTGAGGAAGGATGAAAGACATCTTAATTACTAATGAACACAAGTTATAAATAAAACTTGATCAAGTAATATACGAAGTGGCCAACATGCACATGAAAAGATGCTAAAGTATTCAGGGAAATGAAAACCAAAGCTATAATGAGATATCACTTCTCATCCTCTAGGATGGCTAGAATACAAAAACGAAATAAATGTCAGCAAGGATGTGAAAACATCACAACCCTAAATGATTGCTGGTATGGATGTGCATTGCTGTTATAACTTTGCCAAGTCTTTGGTAATTTCTCTAATGTTTAGCATAGAGCCAGCATGTGACCCACATATTCCACTGAAGGTGATACCCAAGAAAAATGTTCAAAATATGTTAAAAAAAAAAAACATTTGTGTTTAAAGGGAGATGATTAATAAATGAAAAGACAACTGAAAGATAGGAAAAGATGTTTACAATCTACATGTTACATAATAGGTTTGTATACTTAATATATAAGAAAAAATCTGCAAATAACAACAGACAATCTATGCCATTGAAGACAGAAGGTATTGTCCTGCCAGGTCCCATTTAGCCCCAAATAAACACACAAAGATTTATATTATTATAAGCTGTTGGCCGATGGCTAGGACTTCTTATTGGCTAGCCCTGTCTTAATTATTTAACCCATTTATGTCAATCTATGTATTGCCGTGAGGCTGTGGCTTACCCAGTAATGACCCAGTATGTTGCTCCTTTAGCAACATGGCATCTCCCCTCTGCCTTCTCTTTCCAAGAATTCCCCTTCTCGCCTAGCTCCACCTATCCACCTATCCTCTGTGCCTAACTTCTATTGACGAAACAGTATTTTATTCATCAACCAATAAGAGAAACATATATATATATATATATATATATATATATATATATATATATATGGACATCCCCCATCATGTCATAATGACAAAGGTTGGTATCTCAGCTTATAAAAGTTCTGATACCTCATTATTCAATAGTGTATAGATGGGAACAGTCAAAATCAGTGTCATCTACTGAACAAACAAATGTTGTATATGGATCAACTATTAAAATAAATGAATGGATCTTGGAAACACAATGCTAATGGAAAGAACAAAGGGTATCATGTTATATGAACCCATTTATCTGAAATCTTCAAGCTAGGCAAATCTATAAAGTTAGCATACAGACTAGTGGTTTCGGGGCCTGCTGTGATTAGAAATGGGTAGGTGATAGTTGCAGGGTACAAGTTTAAGTTGGGATTATGGAAATTTTCTGAAATTGGCTGTGGTTATGTTTGCACAAGTCTGTGACTATGCTAGAAATCATCGAAATGTACACTTTAAATGTGTGAATTATAAGATATTTAAGTTATATCTCAATAAAGCTGTTAAAAAATGAGATGACTTTTACAATATTAGAAGCAGTTTATATGGGAAAAGGGCCAACTCTCATCCAAACTGTATCGTCCTCTTTCATGACTTTTGACAACCTCCCCATTCCCTTGCTCAGCAGCTACCTCCCTTCCCATCCACCATAGAGCCTGAGATCCGTTTGGTTTCTGCAGATGCATAGTGTTATCACTCATAGTTGACCTCTTTTTGAAAATATTCTTGGTTTCCTTGGGTTCAAAGCTCTGTGCTTTCCAAGAAAACATTCAGCTTGTTGATAAACTGATCTAAACAGACACAAAAAGACGAGCAATCCTTAAGGTTTGCTTGCCCTCCAAATGAAGTGCATTTTGAACATAGATTTTTAGAGATTGTAAGACTTAGAATCAGAATGTTGCCTAGCTAGATCAACACTCCAATACACACCCATTCTGCCCAGAGTCAACAGATAAGAGAATCTAAAAACAGCTTCCAAGTCTCCCTTGCTGCTAGGTATAGCCATCTAACAGTGTATTTGAGATACACTCAGAAGTACACTGGAGATTCGGGGGGCGGGGGTTAGGGTACTTCTCAAAACTGACCCAGAAACTTCTTTTTCTGTTTCCTTTTTAAAATTGAAATTTCATATGTGTGATAATATATGCATGCATATACACATGTGTGTGTGTGTTGATCATCCGTGTCTGCTTGTACAGAAGCTAGAAGTTGACATCAAATGCCATTCTCTATAGGTCCCCATCTTATGTTTGAGATAGTATGTCTCATTGAATTGGCAATTCACTGATTTTGCTACTATGGCTCACTAACATGCCCTAAGGACCCTTTTGTCTCCTCTTTCACAGGGTCCAAACTTTTGTATGTGCTGGGGAGTAAACCTGGGTCCATGTGTTGCAGAGGGCACTTAATTTACCAAGGTGCCTGCATAGCATCCAGTTCCTGCAGTTTTTTCTTGCCTTGGATATTTATGTAAATGATGGCACTGGAGCAGCCATTTTGTTACACTGTTGGCCAGCTCACAAAGATGCTGACTCTAGCATCCCTGAGTCACAGAATCCATGTCAATATCTCTTGAATCCAGATTTCTCGGTCAGAAGAAGATGAATGTTTTTCTTCATCTGTTGATCTGGTCTCAAGTGACAGGTGATGATAATGCCAACTGGAGCATCATAAGTCCACATCTTTCATCTATTTCAGAAGAGTTATGGGAACTCCAGGCTTCACATTAGAAGGAGAATCAGAGCAGAGTAGTAGTGTAGTAGTATTTTGCCCTGCCAGTGAACTTGTAGTGGTGCTCACGCCCTTTGGGTGTGGGTTTAGGTGCCCACATGACCCATCATAAAGTAGGGGAGGGGCTGGCTCATGCTCTTTTGGGTTGCAGAGAGCATCAGAAGGGCAGAGACTACATCTTCTTTAGTAGGAAGACCGCAGAGGTTATATACTCTTTTCTGTGTAAGTGTTTCCCTAATAAATACGTGTTTATCATGTATCGTGGGTCTGGTGGACTCATTTAAACCTGGCCTTTAATTGGTACCCATGTGGGTTCTTTCCCACAACCAGTCAGTCCATGTGGCTTTCCATGACCCAGAACTAACTGCTCCAGCCCTCCTTTTAATAACTTGTGTGTTTATATTCTTTGTATGAGGATTGGATCTGGTGTTAAAAGGAAGAATTCAACTCCTGACACTTTATTAGTCTGTGTTACTCTTCCCTCCACAGTTTCTCTGGTTCCTAGGACAGTTATAAATACCAATCATCAACTCAAAACTAGAACAGACAATTACAGAAGAGCAAAGAAGAGGTTGGAAATAGAAGATGATGAAGGCACAGCTTTTGGTCTCACCTGGAGGAAATGTGGAATAAAAACATGCTGAGGTTGAGGAAGTCAGGAGACAATATGGGCAGGAGAGCTTTGGAACTGTGCAGCAATGCAAAACTGCATACTGACCACACATCAGCACTACCAGGATAACGACAAAGTCTCCACCCACTGGTTCTAGGTCCACTGGCCTCAAATGTAGTACTACTATCTCCCCAACTCAGCCTCCTAAGTGCTAGGATTATAGAATGAGCCATCATACCCAACTGATGAGTAAATTGAGTTCTAAAATTGTCTCTATAAAATAACACATTTTGATTTTTGATCACAATATAATTATATCACTTTCTTCCTTTATCCTCCCTCCCTCCAAACCTTCCACTGCTCTCTCAAATTCATGGCCTCCCTTTCTTTAATTGTTGTGAATATATATATATATATATATATATATATATATATATATATAGTGTGTGTGTGTGTGTGTGTGTGTGTGTGTGTGTGTGTGGTGTGTATTTCTCTGGGGAAGACTAGTTCTCCTTAGTTGCCCCAAGTTCTTTGTTTAGGGCTGAGGCCTCAAAAGCTTTCCCCATTCCATGTTAGCATGTCTAATAGCCATTTTCCTTCTCTGCTCTTACTTTGGCAGTCATGTTTATGAGACTTCACAGGTGTAGCTTCTGATATTTCTAGGTCTCTTTTTTTGATGGAAGGTCTCTTTGCTTGTCCTGTCCTAATTGATATTCTTCCAGAGTTTACTTCCAAGCAAAGAGTAAAAGCACAGATGCCCGTGGCTCACAAGAGCAATAATAGCTCATTGTCCTTTCATTCTTCAATACTCTTTTTAGATCTTGGTCTCATACATCTGGTTGCTTGAAGTCTGGTTTGCCACTCATTTCATTTCCAGTTTAAAATCTCTTGAACACAGTCCTTCTTCCCTATTCTGATCATTGTATGTATACCTCCTTTTTGAAGCACAAATTAAGTCTGAATCTCTGCCCACTTCCTCTTTCGCTTCTGTAGAAAGGCCGCATTCCAACTCTCCAATCTTCTTGGAATTTCTTTTGCCCCCCTCCTGGTCATTTCTCCTCTTAATGTGCTTCTCTCCTAGGCCTTATACAGTGGGGACTTCAGCATGTGCATTCCCAGTGCCATCCCCTGTTCTGCTTTTGAAACTGCTCCATTGCCTTTTGTTTTAGTCACACACATGCACACATGTTCTGTGCACACCTATGTATGACTGTCTCCCCCTAAACACCCTTGATTCAATGCCCTCAGAACACTTTACAGCCTAGAAACACAACTGTACATGATTTTTCTCTTCTTTTCTCTTAACATCCTATTTTACTTTCTTTTTTCTTTTCATTTTTGTAACCATCCCACTTCTTTTAATATATTTTTTCTTTCATTCACAGACAGATGAAGATTATAAAACAATCTTCATTTTGTATCTTTTCTCTTTCTATATCTTTATATGGAAATTTAATCATTCTCGTGTGGCTAAATAGAGTATCATATAATTCACTGCCATATTCATTTACACTCGCTCTCTTCTTTACCAATTTGTAACATGAAACAATTACTTATAGCAAGACCAGAGAGTGAAAATGAGTAATCTTTCTCAGGGTAGTTTCAGATCTTTTGTCTGACTACCTACTGTACATTATTAGCACATCTGAACTCTGGAAATCATGATGGTTCTTTAGCACCCTATTTCCATTGAAGGAACCATTATTTACTTTGCATCTACCCCAAGATTCTTTGGATTCACACTTCATCCTTCATCAGGGCAGATTTTATTTCTCTTTTACTACACTTAGTCATTTTCCTTTCCCTAGGAAGATACTGGAATAATGTCACTGGTTTGCGATATAAAATATTCTTTAAGTGGCTTTGCTCAATGTCTGTCTTTTCTCACATTGTATGTCTGATACATGACTTCCATGTAATTTTTCCCCAATAGCACAGACAGCACGTCTTTTTTTTTTTTTTTTTGAAACAATCTTACTTTGCATATCAATCCCAGTTCCCTCTCACTCCCATCCTCCCATGCCCCCCAAACCCCCACATCCCATCCCCATCCACTCCCCAGGGAGGTTGAGGCCTTCCATGAACCATCAGCAAAGTCTGTCAAGTCATTTGGGGCAGGGCCTAGGCCCTCCCCCGTGTATCTAGGCTGAGAGAGTAACCCTCCATGGGGAATGGGCTCCCGAAGTCTGTTCATGCACTAGGGATAAACACTGGTTCCATTGCCAGAGGCACCATAGACTTCCCAGACCTTCTAGCCGACACCCACATTCAGGCAGCCTGGTTTGGTCCTACAGACTGCATGTCGTATTTAAAAATATACTTATGGACTTTGTCTTAATGACAGAATGAAATTGAAACTGCATAGATCTAGTCAGGACCCTTTAGTCCCCCCTCCATTTTCTCTATCTGCATAAGCTATCCATTTCAGATTACCACATTAAAGCTTTTTCTAGATATTCTACATCATGCTTTGGGAGGTAAACCTTCCTTCCAGGTACCTTTCAAGTTCCTCTTATTCTCAATCATGACTGACTACCCCTCTTCCTTTTATTGGCAGAAAAGCTGTTTTTTTTTTTTTTCTTATGCACCCTTTTACTTAATGCAGATTGTACCTGCACCTGTGGCTGTCTTGTAGGGTGAACCACTCAGCCCAAGGCCTGCCATATGGGTCCAGAAGCCCCCAGGCCATCAGTCAAACTTCTCAGCAAAGCTTGGCTTCTTCTGTGCTATAGAGAATCACAAGTTGTTAATGTCTTTTTATATTTTTCCTTTCAGTACAAAACAAAACAACAACAAAAAGAACCTCTAATAATTTAGATTTTTCTCTAGCTGGCTAGATATTTTCCTCAGTGACAAATTGTTACAAATAAATACAAATCCTAAAACATTTTAGTTTGACGGATAATGATGGCATAGCTTCTGAGTTTTTGTCACTAGGAGTTGCTTTTATTGACTTTGTCCTCTGGGATTTTAGCATCCAACCGTGAATGATAAGTCATCATTTCCTGTGTCACCAAAAATAAAATCTAAGCATGTTATGCTGCCTGCTGCTGGTGGTGGGGCAGAATATAATTAATTCATGGTTTTGCCATACAGGGACCTACCTCTTCTCACTTTCCAGGAAATAAATAGCATCCCAGGTGGTGATACCTTTCTTGCCTGGATGACTTACTTTCTATGCTTTCTTTGTCTAATCACCCTTGTGACCCCCATTCAGTCCCCTAGGATTGACTACCTTAACAGTGATCTTTACGTATTCTCTGAATGCATACCCCAGGTAGTGCTTGCTTGCAGAAGCGATTGTGCCATTGTCTTCTTTAGGCTGATTAACCAAAAGCATAAGATGCTGGCCCTCGTGTTATTATCATGCAGTTCTTTGAATCACCCAGAAACAGTAGTGTGTTTTCTCCACATGTATATTTTGTTAATTTATCAATTTATTTATGTATTTATTTTTGTTCAAAATGTACAAAATAGGCTCTATAGATGTTTGAAAAACTCTAGTGGATTCAGAGGAATAATGATCTCATGGATAAAAGTAGACACAAGATTAAAAATAAGGTATTTATTATTAAACATTACTTTTTATGAGTAAGTAGAAATATGCAGCCATAACTGAATTATTCTGCATAACCAATGTCTAGTTTGGAGCAGGGGACTAATTTTAATATAAATTAAGAATAATTAATTCTAGGCTGTACACATACATATGATGTGTGTTTACTGATAAATGGAGTTTTTAAGGTGTCTGATTCAATTTACTCCTAATCTACTTTAAATTTCCTACTTAGTAGCAAATCTACTTTTCTCTAATGCCAACAGTACCATAAGAGCCAGGAACAAATGGCTTTGCTGGTTCTCTCGATTATTTTGGGTTTGAACTTCCACATGCAAATCTCTATCTCTTTTGTTGCTTATACAATTTGATTTATTCATAATTGATGAGGAGCTGCTATAGACAGTGGTCGTTTGGGCTTGTAATATGAAGAAAATGGTTACCTAACAAGTGCTGTTGTTTTTTAATGTGGGCATACATTTAAATTTCTCCAGCCTTTCCCTCTCCTCCCCCTTCTGCACAAAGCAAAATGCATTTAGCTTTGAGCTGAAGAGAGCTCTGGTTGAAGCTACATCTCCTGGCTCACCCAGGCATTAGCATATACAGGCATTGTCTCCATCACTTCTTTCTGCAGCTTTATATAATAAAACAAACTGCATCAAATAGGCTGGGCTGTAATATTAGGCAAAATCTAATTTCAGTTTGGTTATCATATAGTGTTCATTTCCCTAAGGGAGGGGAAAAATTAAATTTGTAACCTTAAGATTCCAGCTGCAGCAGTGGAGAGTGAAACCGGCTTCCCTCTGCCTTTTATTATTCACTTTATGAATTAGCCTTAGTTTACTTGTTTCTATCGGGTGTCGACATATTTCTGAATACTATTAGCATAGCAATCAGGGCTGTTCTCAGGTTATTGAATGGTGTGTTGACTTCCGAAATAAATAGATATGCAGTGTGAAGGGCGAGCTGTCACTTTAGGAGAGCTTTCCTGGTCTAAATTAAAAGGCACTTCTAATTGAAAACTGTAATAGCAGGAGGGTTAGAGAGACAATGGAACTGCCCAGTCCCTTTCAATTTTCACAGATTCCGTTGGTGAGTGTAAAGAGGAAAAAGTAAAATGAAAATATTAAATTACAAATTGCAATTTAAGCAGCAATATTGAATTATACCTAAATAGCCATATTGCTGTGAAGCAATTTTAGATGCTTGATTTAAAGACTCTTTGCACCCGAGCTTCCTCTATTATACTCTGATCTCTCTGTTTCATCACTTAACACATAATTCCATGTTTACACCAGCAAGTGTATCTTTATCTATGAAACAAGGGATCAGTCTTAAAAGACTTTCCATTTTACACTCTGTGACCATTCATTCAGTGTTGTTTTCCTCCCCCCCTTTTTTGTGTGTCTTTTATCATATACGAGGAAATGCATCAGATGAGGGAATTCTAAACTCAGGACAATCTCATAAAATCTGAGGTGATTATTCATTAGTTGTCCAACTGAAGTATTTCCAGAAATTAACAACAGTAAGTCAGTTATGAATTTTAGTAATAGATGGGATTATTAGCTAGTTCAGCTACATGAAGAGCTACCAGCTGTCTGAGTATATATATTTTGGTTCTTTAAGGGTTAACAATCGAGGCCTGTCTATAGCTCATTTCTATAGTAACAGCAAGACTGAGACTTTTTATGGGCACCTAATAATTAGAAAGTGCTAGAAGGTATAACAATATAATGAATCAAAACTGATAGACTTGTGGGTTTCCATAGAAACATGTATAATTATGATAATCGGTCCCTGGCGAACCTTCCGAATCGTATACATTCAGTTAAATGCAATAAACATTAGGCACTATTTAGTGAGCTGTGATGCAGATTGACAGTGTGAGATACAGCGAGGCTATGAATAAAATCGCTGTACAGTTTATCTCCAACTAATTTCCCGATTGCTTTAATAGAGGTGGTGTGTGGATGTGAAAAATTGGAAGTGTATTTTTGTTAGTGCTAAAGCTAACAAAGATAATATTTCACAAAGTGGCTGGCTGTTAATTTCAGTGCACATCAAAATGGGCTGTGGAATATTATTCAGTGTGAGACCCCAGAGCCCTCAGAGCAAATGGCAGACCAGGCCTCCCTTGGCTGATTTATTTTAAAAGTAAATTATAAATCTTTTCATGGTTGTCCATTTTATTTTTTAACCTTTTCTTTTCCCTCATTCTACCTCTTCCTTTTCTGGAGAACTTTTCAAGCCTGATTGTGGAGAAAGGAATTGTCAGTGAACATTTCCTTTATTTCTCGTCTTAAAATGGCAATCATTTCTTTCGGTTCTTTTGCATAGCTAGCTTTTAATTTTCTCTCAGCGTCTAGATTTAAAGTGAACTGGACCTTCCTACTTGCAAAGGTGCAGAAAACTGCCAGAATTCCCTGCAATGTGGGACACAAAATGACATGTGCTTTGTGTATGTGTCTGTGTCTGTGTATGGTGTGTGTGTGTGTGTGCATGTGTGTGTAATATGTATGTGTATGTGTGTGTGTGTGTGTGTAATATGTATGTGCATGTGGGCATGTGTGTGTGTGGTGTGTGGTGTGTGGTGTGTATGCCTGTGGTATGTGTGTGTGCATGTGTATGTGTGTGATTGCTGTGGGGCAGCCAGTGTATTACAGCATTTTAAACATTATCATTATTTTCTTTCTTTCTTTCTTTCTTTCTTTCTTTCTTTCTTTCTTTCTTTCTTTCTTTCTTTCTTTTTTCTTTCTTTCAACAGGGGATTTAACACTCCAATTTGGAAGATGCCATACTGTTTTCAAAAGGAATAATGTGGCTGGGATAAGGTAATGTGGGGTGGGAACTGTATGAGACTATTTTAATAAAAATGACATAAAAGGTAAGGGAGACTCTTCTGAGCCTGTGTGTGTTGGGGGGGCAGGCATGGTTAAGATCCTACCTTACCTAGTAGTACTGCCCTCCACTACCAATGCCCATGATAGCCTCTCTGACACATTTTCTAAGAGAAATGTGCAGTGAGTTGCCCCTAAAGCAGATGGGCAAGAATGCAAATTTGGGCTTATGAGAGTGGATCCCTTAGTAAGGACATGGTCTAGCTTCAGGGTGAAACCATGCAGGTGTGGTGCATTATTTCTCATATTAAATTTGATAAACAAAGTGAATAAAATGTCTGTGGGGAGAAAGGCTTTTCTGAAGCAGCTTACGGGCTGTTCAGCCTGCACCATTTTGTCCTGTGGGTCTTTAGTGGACCTCATGCTGTTTCAAGATTCAGCATGGGGGACTTTTAAGTCGCAGGGCAGTGCGTGTGGAGCCTCTCTTCTCTCCTTCACGACCCTGTGACTTCCTAATACTATAATGGTGTGCCACAAAAGACTGGAGCTCCTGCTTGGCAGGAGCTGAAGTGGAGAGGGTGTGGGGGAGGGAGCTTGGTCACGTTCTCTTTAAAAACACACCAACCATCTTGCTGGCTTCCACAGACCCCAAGCTAAGCTGAGAGAGCCCATAGGTGTCTACTTTGCATGACAATGCAAATGATTAACTAGGTCCCCTTTCTCAAGAATTCCTTTTCAGTCCTCTGTCTCTCCCTTATCTATAGTGAGGTGAAAAAAAGATAGTAAACATTTATGTCTAAGTTTTCTTTGTTAAGTTTATTTTGCATCCTTTATCTGTTATTTTAGTCCAAATTTAGGATTCTTTTTCCCTCATAACTTGATTCTGTGACATTTGATATGTAGAATTCATTCCTGTATTTATGCTGTATTTCACAATGTCTGAACACTCCGAAGGTCTGCTTTTTATACCTAAATGAGTATATTAATGTGTTACTGAACAAATAGGCAGAAAAATGCTATATTATTATCAAGCACATATAGATATCCACCATAGTACACCTATATATTTGTGGCATTAGATTGTAGACTCACATGTATATGAATAGCAGTTCAATTCCACAGTATTGTATTTCATAAAGACTTTACCTGACTTGATATGGAAAGTATGAGTTTATATTTCCAGAAAATATATTGTAGTGTTTTACCTCCACAAACCCCCCTAATTTCCTTTACTTGTCTTTCATCAGCAGACATGCCTCCTCCATTTTCATATGTATTGCTTAAATAAGAGCTGCATATTAGTGCACTTGACAAATATTGATCAAGTGTTGCCCATGCTCAGGGTGCTGTTAGTTTAAATGGAGCTGGAAAAGCATATTATCTAGTTTGTATTTATTTATTTACAAGTAGTTGGGTGTGTAATTAGAAGTACTGCTGTCTGCTTTAAATGAAATAAATTTATTTTCCTTTTAATAAATGTTTATTGAATTTCCCACTCTGTAATAGTCACAATGTTTTGAAAGTGAATGTCCACCATTGGACAGTATTCCTGACTCTTGTTCTTCTAGGCTCTTATTTTAAGGGCAGGAACTAGAAGCAGATAAGTAAATGGGTATTAAGTAGTGATAAATACCACGAAACAAAATAAATAGGAAATATGTGGAAAATACAGATAAGGAAAGGGACTTCTTTGAACTTATGTGATAATACTAAAAACAGAGCAGTATTTAGTTTCCATAGCATGGGTTATATAGGCATCAGGGTATTAGTATCTACTGCAGCATCTTTTAGAGACGAAGTGGAAAACAAGCATTTGTTGAACAGTTACTCTCCATTCTCTCTTGAGGTATCATTTACTACATGTGTATTCTCTGAGATATGGACAGTTATTGCTACCTGCAGTGTACCAGGAAGGAAGATGAAATTCCAAGATGCTAAGCCAAGGTCACACTGCAGATACACTGGGACTTAAGCCAGCTCATCACTTTTCAGTGCCCTTGCTCTATTAGCAGCTAGGCACCTTTATATCTTTAGAACAAAGGAGAATTAGCATCTTCACGCCACACCGACCTTTATCCAGGCTTCTGTTGCTTTTTATAGCTTGAGTGCTGTGCCTCTCAGGGAAGATGGGAATTGAAACCTGACTGGACAGATCTAACCCACCACACACTGCTCCCCACAGCTATTATTCTAAACATTCTTATTCAAAACCTTCAGGGATTTCTAGGGTAGCAACTCCTTTACATGACTGAATCTCTGATATTTCTTTTCAGCTTAGTACTGCTGCTGTGAGAATCCACCTACACTTTCTGTTGCACTGTGTATTATGCCTTTAAAACTAGATTATTCTTGCTGCATGTACTCTGAAAACCTGTTAGAGCATGGTATGTTTGAAGATACTTGCTTAGTTCTCTTGATTGAGCTTTACCAATTATTTGATGAAGGGGAAGGAGGCCAAGTGTTTAAATTTGTACTTATTGTTTATTCTAGTTGAGCAGGTATTATCAATGTGGTCCAGGGTTTCATCCAGAAGAACCTGGATTTGCCTGTTCATCAGCCTTTGGGAAAGTATAAGTGAAAATATCCAATTATATTATATTTATATTGGTATATTTCATTCAAGGAAGAAGGTGTATGTGAACTTAAACAAGAAACAGTATTGGGTGTGGTGTTTTATAAGTAATTCCAAAACTCAGGAGGCAGAGGCAGAAGGATTGCTACATGCTTGAAGAAAGATGAGTAAACAGAGTAAGTTCCAGGTCAATGTGGGGCTATTTAGTGAGACCTTTTCTTAAGAACTAAATTAATCAATTAAAAAATAAATGAGGAAAATAAGTATATAATACAAATGCCGTGTTTGCACACAACACTCCTCATTAACAACAGTGATGGCCATCTGATAAGACTATTAAATTTAGTTAGCACTTTTATTTCCTGGATTAAAAATTATTGATTAGCTTATTCACAAAATACAACAAAATGTAAAACTTGTATATGATGTACTTTATAAACACAATAAATCCTCTGTTTTGGAATTGGCCTACTCAATACTAATGACCACTTTACTGATGTAGAAAAATTAGCTAATATTTCCATAGACCTTATTAGATACATTGTTTAGACTGTTGAACTTGTTTTTTATATGCTCATTAAAAGGGTGAACTTGCCTGGGGATGTGTATAAGGTGGTAGAGGACTTGACTAGCTTATGCAAGGCCTCATGTTCAAAACTCTGAGCTGAAGCACAAAGTAGATTCATATTGACCATTGCCTTCAGAGGTATGTAAGGAGTGAGTTCTAGCTTTAGCTTTAATTCTTTACCAAATGGAGAAAGAAAATGAAGAGCAAAGATTTTTTTAATCATATTTGATAGCAGCTTACTTATAGGTTACAAAACCTAAGCCCATATACAAAATTAGGAACATATTTAGATGCCTCTTTGGAAAAAAACATTTTAGTCATTTTTAAACTGAGTTAAAAAATAAAAGCAATGCAATTTTAAAACACTGTCTTGAAAACTTAAAAGTGCAGCAGTTCAATTGCCAAATTGTTTTAGAGATAGTTCTGCTTCATTTTTGCCTAAGTCACTCTACCTGGCATGTTTAAATAAAGAGAAGTTGCTAGGTCATACATAATTCTGGATACTGTTGTGCACAAATTCTGATCCCCCAAATCACCAAAATGCAAAGACTTATGCAAAAGCAAAGAGTCTTTAATAATGTAATGAGTTAACTGTATTAACTTGGTTCCTCCCTCCATCCTACGTAGCAGGTAGAGTAAGAAGGACCAGGAGGGAACAAGGGGCAGGGAATTTATTGGGGCAGAGCAAGGGGAGTGTCTGTGGTCTGCAATAGACTCAGGATTGGTGCACTTCTGAGATTGGACGACCTGGTCTATGTTGATTGGTCAACTGATTGCTCTGTATGTCACTGTTACTGTAAAGCACATTCAGAATGGCAAAGATATTTTTGCCATGTTTTACTTGTCTTATGCAAGTAAACACTTTTCTCATGTTTAGTTATTTTTTTCCATTCACACAACTTAGTGTAACAATCACCTCTAATTATCCAAGTGGGGCTGACAAATGGACATTTGTGAATTGATGCTTGGTTGTGAATGGCAAGTGTCTTACTATTCTCTTTATCAATTTGTTAAATAACAGAGAGATAAGTAAGACAGAAGGCAAGTAGATCTTTCTGTCTGAGCCATGGTTACCTGTTGCCTCAAAACTACTTGTATTTTGTTAGCCTTCATCTAAGTTAGTTTGCTGTTGTTAGGTAATACAGCCAAGAACACCTAGGTAGGTCTAAGTTTGATGCAAGTAACAGTTAGATCTCCTGATTCACTAGTCAAAGTATGTATACTTGCACCATGTACTACCTAGTCTTCCTCCCTTTTCTCTTAATCTATCTATCTATCTATCTATCTATCTATCTATCTATCTATCTTCTCTCTCTGTTTATTTTCCTCTCTCTGTGTCTGTCTTTCTCTTTCTTACACACACACACAGTCTCCTACAGCTTTCAATTTTCAGCAAGCTATGTCTTGAAAAAACACCAAAATTGTCCAGCTCTATAACTGAAGTACTATAGAATTTATTCTCTAAAGGATGATACAATTCAAGGCACAGTCATTCAGTCATTGCAAGTAGTATTGAGATTGAGATGATTATTATATATTACAACTTAGGAGAGTAGATTAAAAGAAGAAATAATATGCTATCTTACACAAGTTATAAAAATTAGGATATCCAAATATTGATGTAGTAGAATTGCATTATTTTCCAGAACCCCTAAAATAACCAACCACTATTCTTATTATAAGATAGCCTTAAAATCAAAGTATTTTCTACACTGTAATTATATCATAAATATGTATGTGTATGCAAGAATAAAACATGAAATGTTACCAAAATTTAT
This sequence comes from Cricetulus griseus, assembly GCF_003668045.3. Classification (NCBI taxonomy): domain Eukaryota; kingdom Metazoa; phylum Chordata; class Mammalia; order Rodentia; family Cricetidae; genus Cricetulus; species Cricetulus griseus. The sequence goes on from NC_048595.1 coordinate 121,824,382, forward strand.
TTTTGAATCATAAGACTGTCTAGATATTTAAAAATCTTTTCTTCTGAGATGGAGGAGGAGAACATGAGGGATCAGGAAGTTTGAGTTGGGGGAAGGACAGAGAAGGACAACTGATACAGAGAAGGAAAAATGTATCTTGATGGAAGGAACCATTATGGGGTTAAAGAGAAACCTTGCCCTAGGGAAATTCCCAGGAATCCACAAGGTTGATCCCAACTCAGAATCTAAGCAATAGTGGAGAGGCTACCTTAAATGCCCTTCCCTGATAATGAGATTGATGACTACCTTAAATGCCATCCTAGAGACTTCATCCAGTAGCTGATGGAAGCAGAAGCAGAGATTCACAGGTAAGCACTGAGCTGTACTCCTGGAGTCCACTTGCAGAGAGGGAGCAATGATGAGCAAAGGGGAGAGACCCATAGAAAAAGCTGACCTGAGCAAGTAGGAGGTCACGGACCCCAAACTGACAGTAGGGGAACCAGCATAGGACAGACCAGGCCCTCTGAATGTGGGTGTAAGTTGGGAGTCTTGGACACACTATAGGGTTTATGGGGTTGTGCTCCTGTATGTATGTTTCTTTTATTGGTTAATGAATAAAACACTGTTCAGCCAATGAGGCAGGAAGATAGGCGGGTCTAGGAGACAAGGAGAATTCTGGGAAAGATAGGCAGGTTGAGCCAGACAGAGTCACAATGCTGCCAGAGGAGTAACACACCATGCTTTGGCATTACCAGGTAAGCCACAGTCTCAAGGCAATACATAAATTAATAGAAATGGGTTAATAATTTAGACAGAGCTAGCCAATAAGAAGCCCTAGTCACTGGCCAACAGTTTTATAAGTAATAGAGCAGGACAGACTACCACTACAAAATAGAGTCAGAAACATGGGTTGCACTTTTTTCCACATAGTACCTGACAGAGCTAAAGAAAGGATTCTTAAAAACAAAAGAACAGAGACAAGCACTGCTTCTTGGAAGCGGCATTATCTTGGATGGGCTGTTTTCTGGAGACAATTAGAGGCTCGCTGCTCCTTTAAGAGAGTTTTCCTGATATTGAGTAGGGGGAAGAATAGAGGAGAGAGAGCAGGATGAGAAATACTATATTAGAGGGAGCCACTATAGGTCCGAGAAGAGATCTGGAACCAGGGAGATCTCCAGAGACCTACAAGGATGACACGATCTGACAATCCAGGCAATGGAAGAGAGGATAACCTAAAAGCCCTTCCCCGAAAATGAGATGATGACTACTCTTTATGCCATCCTAGAGCCCTCATCCAGAGGCTGATGGAAGCAGAGACAGACATCCACAGAAATACACTGAGCTGAAATCTGGAATCTTGTTGAAGAGAGGAAGGAATGAAGATTGAAGGGGTCTGTACCAGGTTGGAGAAATCCACAGAAACAGTTGGCCTGAACAAGGGAGAGCACATCGACTCCAGATGCTATCTGGGAGGCCAGTACAAGACTGATCCAGCCCCCTGAACATGGATGCCAACAAGGAGGCCTCTGCACTCCAGGGAGCCTCTGGTGGTGGATTAGTATTTTTCCCTGGTGTAAGAAGGGATTTTGAGAGCCCATCCCATGTGAAGGGATACACTCCTTCCCTGGACACATGGGGAAGGGCCCAGGCCCAGCACAGGAAGATTTGGTGGACTTTGCAGAGCCCCTGTTGAGGGCCCTACCCTGCCTGGGGAGTGGTGGGTGGATGGGGTGGGGGTAGGTTGGGGTGGGGGAGGAGGGATGGGGTGAGGGGAGGGAGAGGGAGAAGGGACTTACATGTGAAACAAGCCTGTTCCCTAACTTGAATTAATAAAAAAAAGAGATAGAGGGAGAGTTTTCTTAACTCAGCATAAGTAGAAAATAATGGCATGGCTCTTTTAGTCATTCTATTTAGCAGATAAAAGACTCATGGTCAGAAAAAGATAATGAGTTACAGTAAAGACAGATTTCGATGAAGATAAACCTCTAAAAGGTTTACAGTTTGTTTAAAAATATATGTAGGCTTGAGAGAGAAACAAAAGGAAAAATAAAAGTAAAAGAACTAGAGTAATAAGAAAGCCACATAAAGATGGAAAATACACAGAAAATTTGAATACTATATACTATTGTGTTGTCTTTGAATTGTTTGACTGTTGAGGAAATAGAAACAACTGCTAAAAGAAATGCTGCTGGATTAATCCAACATATATTTTGAGAATGCCTTGAATTCTACATTTAAGTCTAAGGACATGTTACTTTGGAAAAAAAAAATGTTTGTGTTTTAAAAGAAAATGAAAAGCTGTGGATTCCTTCCAGATTAATATGGTTTGATGAAGCAAGACCCCAGAAGCCATGGCCCCAGTGATCCAACATCCAAGACACCTGGGACAAAGCAGCCTTGCAGACTACTACAGCCAGGATTTCAACAGGTTTATGTGTTTCCTCAGGATCCCATAGTTTTGACAATACCCCAAGCAGCAGGAAGAAATTTGGAGAGAACAACACCTAAATTCCCAAATATTGTTTATAAATGTTTGTTTTCATTTAAATTATATTCAATATAAATGATTAATGACCATAACCAATCTTTTTCAAAAAAAGGGAGTATGAGATAGAAATGATAGAAATGCATGATACTCTGCATTGATATGGACTTTGTTTTATTGACACAAATTTAAGGTCAATTTTGTTATATGTATAGTTCTCCTCTTGTTTAGGTTTTGTGTTTATAGGGATCTTTTAAAAATTTAATATAATTAAATACAGTTTATATACAGTTACCTATAGTAGTCAAAACTTATAGTTAGGCTAGTTAGGTTTTCTATATATACAGAGATATATTCCAAATGGTTATTTGAATGATACTCTTCAAACCTTTCAAAGACCTACAGAATATGGCCTTTAAAATGGTTTAGGGTTTTTCATGGTATAGAGACACAACTGTCGATGGCAAAAGCAATTACTTCAGCATGGAAGATGGGTGTTGAAGAAACTCATTATGGAGTTTGTCTTTGCCATGGCAGAAATAGCCATTTGGGCAAGAAACTGATCTTGTTTGAACTGTTTAAACTGGACATGCAGGACCCACAGAAAAGTGAATGCCGAACAGGAAAAAACAAGCTAGGATAGTCCTAAAGGGTTCCTGATTCATGAAAGAGTCTGTCAAACATTCTACAGGAAACAGAGAAAAATGACTGACAAACTGCCAATACAGATGGACTGTTGAAAATTTTCTGCTTTGCTAAAAAGTCTGCCAGATACACTATGACCTATGGGCTGAAGATGGATGCACCAACATTACAAAGGAACTTCGGATAACTGACCAGGCAGGAAGATGTCTCTGTCAATTCTAGAGTTTATATATTATCCTTCTGTGTTTTTTGATGGAGTTGAAGATAGACAGTTATAGTTTCATTAGTTATGATAAAAGATAAGTTACATATAAGACTCACACAGATAGGATAGATGATAGAATATTTTCTTTAAATCTTGCTAAATGTTAATGGACTAAATATTGTAATTATAGTTCTTACTTGATAACTGCTTTGTTATATATAGTTTTACTATGTTAAAGTTAAAACACTTCTTTTTTATTTAGACAGAAAAGACGAGATGATGGGGCATGTCCTTCTGTTTATATGTTTCTCTTATTGGTCAATAAATAAAGCACTGTTTGGCCAATGAGGCAGGAAGATAGGCAGGTCTAGGATTCAAGGAGAATTCTGGGAAAATTGAGCAGAGTGAGCTGGTCAGAGAAAGTTGCAGTGCTGCCAGAGGAGTGACACCATGCTGGGGTATTATTAGGTAAGCCACAGTCTCATGGCAATACATAGATTGATAGAAATGAGTTAATAATTAAGACATGTTTAGAAAATATAAGTCCTAGTCACTAGCCAAAAGTTTTATAAGTAATTGTCCCGACCTGCAGTGTGTCAACTTGGGGCAAGAGAGTCAGGGATAGGGAATGGGGACAAGAGACGCAGAAAGAATGACCACAAGACAGGATTCTGATCAAGTGGCAAACTTTACTTTTCTCAGGCTAGCTTATATAGTCAAGATATGGAGAGTGGTAGAATAGGTTGTTTGTGAACCAGGCGTTGGTATAGGCTATAGTAAGAAATTACCAGGCGTGGCTACAGCTTCCCCTACAATAGGCAGGATATTAGGAAGCCACAAAGAGGATGTTTGGCAGGGTAAAGAGTTTATGAGTAAGAGGTCCAGGAAAGGGTTTCCTAGGTGACTGAGCTTGTGGGTGGAGGACTGGGTTAAGTTGTTTCTTTTCTTGAGCTGAGCTTCTAAGGAGCTGCTATGTAAAGGTTAACTATGTGGCCTGCCAAGCATGGCCTAGGATCTCATGCCAAACCCTGAGATTCGGCTCCCAACAAGTAATAAAGCATCTGTGTTTATTTGGGGGCTCAAGGGCTACAGGAGCAAGTGGGACCACTGCTGCATGAGGCCTCTGGCAGTGGACCAATATTTATCCCTAGTGCATGAACTGGCTTTTTGGAGCCTACTACTTGCTCAACCTAGATATGGGGGAAGGACCTCGGTCTTGCCCCAAGTGATGTGACAGACTTTAGTGACTCACTTGGGAGGATTTATTCTCTCTGAAGAATAGATGGGGGTGGGCTGAGGAGATGGTGGAGGGGGGCAGAAGGATGTGTGGTAGAGGGAACTGGACTTGGTATGTAAAATAAGATTGTTTTTAATTTTAAAAATGTAACTAAAAAAAACCCTTTTCTTCTAAATTTTATTTTTTCCAATGTGAATGTGTGACTTTCATAATCATACAAAAAACCCACAAGTGAAAATGGATGGATGTTTTCTAACTTCAGTAACAACAGTTTGTTCAGAATATGAGAATAAGGCAAAGTTACCCAGTGGCTCTTCACATAGGAAGCTATGGCATTCTTGTATCACAACATGTGCAACCATGAGACCACCAGCAGTTTTGAGCAGTCATTTCAACATGCTGGAAGTTGTATTGTAAGAATGTTTGCCATTGTCTTTGTTTTGTCATCATGGAGTAGCAGGCTGATTTGCATCCAGCATTCCAAGACTCTTTTATCCAGCTTGGAGGTTCTAAGGATTTTGCCTAGGACTTTGCTCCTCTTGTCCTCTGTTGGTACCAAAGATCATTCGAGACAGAGATTGTTTCTATTCACAGCTATAGATGCTAGATATAGTTACTACATTCATGTTCTATCATTCCCAAACTTCACATTCTACTTTGTGGCACTGAAAAGCACTGTTCCCCAATGTACAAAGTGGAATCTTAAAATTAGTAGGGTCCTATAACAAAAGAAGAAAGAAAAATGGGTTTAGTTTTAGCTTGTGGGAAAGCAGACTAATGATTTATTAACTTCTCCCAGTGCTCTGAATGTGGAAGGAATATTGTTCACTATTTGGATTCCCTTGAATTGGGATATATTCAATTTTCAGTATATTTTGGGAGTATCGATAAAATTTCTTATTTCATAATCTACTACTGAACTTGGTTTTGGACTAATAATTGTTTCAATGTTTTTATCTGCTTTTACAGAGGGAGAGGGAGGGGGAGCTTGAATAATGAATTTGTAGAAAAGTACTATTAACACTATTCTCTAGTAGTTCCAGACACAGCTAAATTAGCATCTTCATGCCTTACCAAGACATCATTTTCTAGAACAACCTACCCACAGAGCTCTCCCACTCCCTTGGTTACCATTCCTGATGACCGAATATTTAGGAACCCCTTATCCCCTGCCACTGACCATCCCCTGCTGCCATGCCTCTACCCACAACTCCAATGGCCATACTCGGTTCAGGTGCAGGCCACAGCAGCCACCAGAACTCTGGCCCCCAACTGAGGCAGAGACTCCCTTCTGCTGCCAAAACTTCAGACAGGCTGCCTGCCTGTGGACCTCCTCCACTCCCTTGGTGTAGACTACACCCTATCTGACATTGCTTCCTCCTCATTACCTTGTCCTAGCCCCTGATTAGGAGACCCCACCACTGGACCAGAGACCACACCAGCTGCCAGAAATCCAGGCCACACAGATCAGAAGACCAGAGAGGAAACAGAAACCAAGGAACAAAACACCCATCCAACAAAGACAAACTCAGAAATTGGGATTTAGACTTATAATCACCCCACACCAGAAGCACAGATTCCAGGATAAAATCAACAACAGCCAGGGCAATATGTCCCCATCAGAACCCAGCTATCCTATTACAGTAAGTCCTGAAAATTCCAACATAGCTGAAGTAAAAGAAAATGACCTTAAACCCAACTTTATGAAGATGATAGAGGTCCTTAAAGAGTAAATAAATAAATCTCTGAAAGAAAGTTAAGGAAAAATGAACAAACAATTGAAGGAACTGAAGAAACTTATTCAAAACCTGAAAATGGAAATAGAAGCAACAAAGAAAACACAAACTGAGGGGATTCTGCAAATGAAAAATGTAAATAAGCAAACAGGAACTACAGATGAAAGCATCACCAACAGCATACAAGAGATGAGAGACAAACTTAGGGTTTTAAGACACAATAGAAGAAATAGATATATTTGTAATAGAAAATGTTGAATTAAACAAAATTGTTAGCACAAAACATCCAGGAAATCTGAGATACTATGAAAAGACCAAAACTAAAAAAAATCGGAATAGAAGAATATATGTTAACAAAATCTTAGGAGAAAATTTTCTTAACCTGACCCATCCCACCAGTCTAGTCATTCAGGGTTCCGAAGGGGGGCTGCCTGAAAGAGTCATGGGCGAGAAAAGGGAAGGAGACCAAGCGGCGCAAAAGAAAAAGGACCAGAGTCCATCTATGCAATGTCAAGGTCTTGATTTATTGGGGCTCAGTGTGGGCTTATATAGCCTTGCACCAAGGAAATTGGGTAAGCGGGAGGGGGGGGGGAATAGCAGGAAGGAACATCTGGTGTATGCTGGGGCCGGAGCATTCTTCTTATCAGCCGGAACATCTTGTGGTCTTCCCTGGAACAGCGAACAGGAAAGCCCTGGGCCCTTTCTCGGAACAGAAGCAGTTAGCAGTTCCATTTGGCCAAACCTTCTAATTACAGGTTATAGGAGGCTCAGAGCTGGCTTTAAGCCGAAAACTTAAAGGTCATAAAAGGGCTTACAAAGATGGGCTTTAAACCCCATAGTTTAGGACCCATGGCCCTTAACACTAACCTAAAGAAGGAAATTCCTAAAAAGGTACAAGAAATATACAAAACACCAAACAGAATGAACCAGAAAAAAGCCCCCTTGTCATAATAATCAAAACACCAAACATATAGAACACAGAAATAATATTAAAAACTACAAGGAAGAAGAGTCAATAACATGTAAAGGTAAAATATTAGAATTACACACAACTTCTCAATGGAGACTCTGAAAGCCAGAAGGGCTGGTCAGGTTTGCTGCAGACTCTAAGAGACCACACATGCCAGGCAGACTACTATTTCCAGCAAAACTTTCAATCAATATAGCTGGAGAAAACAAGATAGTTGATGAGAAGTCAAATTCAAACAAGATCTATCTACAAATCCAACTCTATAGAAGATACTAGGAAGAAAACTAACCCAAAGTTAACTACACCCATTAAAATACAGGAAATAAAGGATCTCATGCAAGAAATACCATAATATCACCATCACCAACACCACTAGCAACAATATTCTTAATAGGAATTAACAATCATTAGTTACTAATCTCTCTCAATATTAATGGGTTCAATTACCCAATAAAAAGAAAGGGACTAACAAAATGGATTTAAAAATGGGATCCATCCTTCTGCAGCATACAACGTACCTTGGCACTGGTGATCAGTGAGGTATAAGTAAAAGCCAGTAAATGACAGGTCTATAACACAATTACTTGTGCAATAAATCAACACTTTTTATTTTAAGTTGTTTTTCAAGGAGAATTTGCTAAAGAGGTACCTTAGATTGTTAATGATAAATCTTTCAACCAAAAGCTGCCCGAGCCCCACTGCCAAGTGTGTGCTTTATGCCAGCTGCCCGCCCGAGTTAGAGCCCAAATTAATACACAGAAACTTGTATTAGGTTCAAAGGGGCTTGGCCAATGACTAGGATTTCTCATCTGCTAGCTCAGTCTTAATTATCATAAATCTATATATTTTATAAGATTTATCTTATAGAGGATGCGTTTCACTGGTACCCTCTCTTGCCGGTGGCTCACATGGTGCCGCTGGAGGAGGAAGGGGAAAAGGGGACATTTCCTGTTTCCTTTGCTTAAATATGAGTCTCCTTGCTTTGTCACTTCCTGCCTGGATCACCACTTCTCTCCCAGAATCCTCTTTGACTCCTAGTCCTGTCTAACGTGCTGTCTCATCGGCCAAACAGTATTTTGTTCAATAATCAACAAGATAAACATACAAAGTAGTACATTCTCCATTATTAGATAGGATTAATGTATAACAGCTGAAGGTTGTAGCTGGTTATCAATATTATTGAATAAATCATCACTACCTGCAGGCTCAGATTTTGAAGATCCTTGTCTGTTTAACTTTGACTTCTTACTTATTTGTCTAGAGTGGCTTCTTTATCTTCTTTCTTACTGAGCACATTCAATAAGACCTTTTACATTTGTGAAAGCATAGATTAGCTTTTCTTTTCCACAGATTAGAAATAGAAACAGGGAGTGAAGTATGTGATATTGGATGCACAAACATATCTAAGATCTTCCTTGCAAAATTACTAGTAAAATTGTTCCACTTAGCCCTTTGAATAAGAACATATTACTCTGAGAACATGAAAATACTTATCCCCCTGGCTTTGCCCATACAGGAATGACATGAATCATTTTTCTTCTCGTAGTGCAGAGCCTCTTGCCTTGTCCACTTGATCTGAACAATACAACACATCCATATCTTCCTGCTGGACATGTTGTCATTTTATACAAAACTGTATGAGAGGCATTTGTCTACTAGTCAAGAAGCCTACAAGTTGTAGTGTCTACCATTACAGCCACCACCATAAGAGAGCCTGTGTTATAGGTCTTGCTTCACATTCTTGGATCTGACCATTGTTTCACCAGCTCTCATTAGTGTGTAGGGCTGACTGACTAATAAATGATTCTAGAATCTAAGAGAAAAAAATGGAAAAGAACTCCACGAAGAAACCCCAGTGGTAACTAAGAAAGAGAACTACAGACCAATATCACTCATGAACATTGATGCAAAAATTCTCAATAAAATCCTAGCAAATCGAATACAAGATCATATCAGAGAAATCTTCCACCATGATCAAGTAAGCTTCATCCCAGGGATGCAAGGATGGTTCAACATACGAAAATCTATCAATGTAATCCACCATATAAACAGACTGAGAAAAAAAAAAAAGACCACATGATCATCTCACTAGATGCTGAAAAAGCCTTTGACAAAATCCATCACCCCTTCATGATAAAGGTCTTGGAGAAATCAGGGATAACAGGAACATACCTCATCATAATAAAAGCAATATACAGCAAGCCAACAGCCAACATCAAATTAAATGGAGAGAAACTCGATCCAATTCCTCTAAAATCGGGGACAACACAAGGCTGACCACTCTCTCCATACCTATTCAATATTGTCCTTGAAGTCCTAGCTAGAGCAATAAGACAACAAAAAGAGATCAAGGGAATACAAATCAGAAAGGAAGAAGTCAAACTCTCACTATTTGCAGACGATATGATAGTCTACATTAATGACCCGAAAAACTCTTCCAGGGAACTCCTACAGCTGATAAACAACTTCAGCAAAGTGGAAGGATACAAGATTAACTCAAAAAAAATCTGTAGCCCTACTATACACCGATGACACATTGGCGGAGAAAGAAATCAGAGAAACATCACACTTTACAATTGCCACAAACAACATAAAGTACCTTGGGGTAACACTAGCCAAAAATGTGAAAGACCTGTACCATAAGAATTTTGAGTCTCTAAAGAAAGAAATTAAAGAAGATACCAGAAAATGGAAAGATCTCCCATGCTCTTGGATAGGTAGGATCAACATAGTAAAAATGGCAATCTTGCCAAAAGCAATCTACAGATTCAATGCAATCCCCATCAAAATCCCAACCCAATTCTTCACAGACCTTGAAAGAACAATTCTCAACTTCATATGGAGAAACAAAAGACCCAGGATATCCAAAACATCCCTATACAATACAGGAACTTCTGGAGGCATCACCATCCCTGACTTCAAGCTCTATTACAGAGCTATAGTCCTGAAAACAGCTTGATATTGGCACAAAAATAGACTGGTAGACCAATGGAATAGAATTGAAAACCCTGATATTACCCCACACACCTATGAACACCTGATTTGTGACAAACAATCCAAATTTATTCGATGGAACAAAGAGAACATCTTCAACAAATGGTGCTGGCATAACTGGTTGCAGATATGTAGAAGACTGCAGTTAGACCCAAGCCTATCGCCTTGCACAAAACTTAAGTCAAAATGGATCAAAGATCTCAACATAAATCCAGCTACACTGAACATATTAGAAGACAAAGTGGGAAATACCCTTGAATTAATTGGTACAGGAGACTGCTTCCTGAACATTACACCAGTAGCATAGACACTGAGGTCAACAATTGATAAATGGGACCTCCTGAAACTGAGAAGCTTCTGTAAGGCAAAGGAGACAGTCAGCAAGACAAAACGGCAGCCCACAGACTGGGAAAAGATATTCACCAACCCCACATCTGACAAAGGGCTGATCTCCAAAATATACAAAGAACTCAAGAAGCTAGTCCTCCAAACACCAAACAATCCAATTAAAAAGTGGGGTTCAGAACTAAATAGACAATTCTCAATAGAAGAATCTAAAATGGCTGAAAGACACATGAGAAAATGTTCAACATCCTTAGTCATCAGGGAAATGCAAATCAAAACAACTCTGAGATACCGTGTACTCACTCATATGTGGTCCTGCTTTATGATACATAGTAGTGACCATGATTTATCAGAGCTGTTTTTAATGATGTTGCTCAGAATGGTTTCCTCCCAGATGATGACTGAGAAACTAATTTAAAAAAATGGTGCCAAGTACCACAAGAGTAACAGAACTGTGCTGTTATTATTTTTTTTTACTTTTTGTTGTTGTTTGTTTTTTGTTTGTTTTGTTTTTTTTTAAATGGAGTGTTATGTATGTCTTTACAATTTTGTTCAAATGACTGCAGAACCTGGAAAAGCTGTTGCTGCTATTGATGCATAACATATTGCCATTATTGCTCTCTCTCTCTCTCTCTCTCTCTCTCTCTCTCTCTCTCTCTATATATATATATATATATATATATATATATATGCTAATTGAAACTCAAATATGTGATGAATCCAAGGTGTTTCAGTGAGTGCTCACCTGTGCATGCAAATTTGATTTCATCTTTAGTAAGTAGTAAAGTTATATGCTTGCCAAAAAAAAAATAAGTGACACACTGGAAGACAAATGTCACACAATTTCAATTTTATTTGTAACCTAGAAATGATGAACTTATGGGAACAGAGAGCAGAACTGTGGCTATTAGGCTTCAGTGTGGGTCTTTTAACAATGCGGAAACAATTGGTTTAAGGATATAAAACTGCAGTTGGAGAAGAGGCATGGACTCTGTGAAGTCTTGAGGTCTACTGAGAGCAATATGCTATATTTTAAAAGTTGTGAGATAGTATACTTTAAGTGTTCTCAAAACAAAAATGATGAATATGTGTGATATAACATGTTAATTGGTTTAATTTAGCCATGCCATTGTGAACATACTGTATTGTGTATTATAATTGTGCATGACTTTATTTATGAGCTAAATAAATGAATGAAAAAAAAAAGAAACCCCAGTGGATAATTATTCCCTTTGGAGATAGAGTGGAACATTAGCAGAGAGTTTTCCTTTCCTCAAGGTGACTTTATTTTAGAGTCATGAATGTTTTTCTTGAAAAAGAACTTCCTGTGGATCATACATGCATACTCCAGCAGATTACACTCTGAGTTCCCCATTTCTTAATTTAGTTGATTAAAGATGTGATTATCTACACCAAATAAGATGGAAAATTTCTGGTATGGCATTCCAAAAGTCAAAATGTTTTTAGATATTCTTATTCCATTGTTCTAGCAATAGTAGAAGTGACAATCTAGTTCTTACATTTATAATTAAGCAAACCTTTTGAAGAGAACTTCCTTTTAGGCCTATTCTCAGGGATTTGATCTACCCCTCCTTAAGGAATGGCCTGAAATTCCTTCTCAGACTGAGTTTCCATCTCATCACTGTCCTGAGACTGCCCAGCCCAAAGCACCAGTTCACCTGCAGCACTTGCTCTCACACTTCTGACAGATAGGCAAGGTGCCCAAATTAGCTCATACCAGAAATGTATAGCAATAAATCCAAACTTAATTCACAGCAAAGACTGCTTTTGTCAATTTATTTTAAAATTATGTCCTTTCTAGGCAATTAACAATAAGTTGGGATTGAGGGTTCAGCTCGATGGAACAGCACCTGCCTAGCCTACACAAAGCCCTGGGTTCCATGCCCAGAACAACAAACGAACAAATGACATAACACAATACGCAAAAATCCTCCAGCATTTATTAGTTGTTGCTTTATTGCCCTTTCTCTCACAAATATTTTCTCTGTGTGTTGTGTTTGTTGTGTGTGAGAGCATATGTGCAGGTAATATCAAGTCTCTTCCTTTCCTGTCTCCACCTTAAGTCTCTCACTAAACTTGTATCAGGTTCAGCAAGACTAGCTGGCCAGTGAGCTCCACAAAAACTCCTCTTTCTGCCTCTCTGATACTAAGACTACAGAAAAGCTCCACCAAGCCCAGATTTTATGTGGGTTCCAGGTCTGAACTCAGGTCTTTGTGCCCAATCAACAGGCTTTTTAGTGACTGAGCCACCTTTTAGGCCCTCATTCAATAATTTTCTTTTTGATAAAATTAAGAAAGGCAGAATCTCTTGTATTTTCACTAATACCCACTGATAATACGTAAGAGTTATGGTCACTCATATTTCATCTAAGGCAACAGGATGTCATTGAGTTGATGCATTTTGAGTTGGATAACATTCACATCGAATGTCATTCATGTGTTGTGGGGAGAGCCATGTGTCATGGCTTTCTTTGAAAGACTAAAAAGGATAGTTTTGAAATACATAGTGGGAGGTGTGTGACTAAAAGTGGGGAGATAATACAAGTTCTGAAAGCAAATAATAGACAGGAAATCACAGTAAAACACACAAACACAAAACAAACAACATTGTAAACATAATGAAAAATAAATTGCTTTCTGCCTTAGGAATTTTGGAGCTCAAAATTAAAGTAGCTGCTGTTTGCCCCCTTAGCTAAATAGTGTTAAATAATGAGAAATTCGCTGTTGTAATACATCCCTAAGCTATTTAGACAGTTTAAACATAAACCCTTTATGGCTTAGATATCAGTGCTAGATTTGTATAGATTTTTGGCAGAGGCTTTTAATAGGTTACAGTCAAAATATTGTGTGTTTAAATATACATATTATTTTCAATCCCAAACACAAGCAAAACAGTACTTCTGAAAACTGAAAGAAGAAAACCAAGGTGAGCGGTAAGGGCATGCTGTAGCCTTCAGCTTAATACCTCTATTAGTGAAAAAGAGGGAGTATGGGGGAAACAAGGAGGAAAGAAGTGGGGAGAGAAAGGAGGGAGGGAGAAACACATGACATAAAAGGGATAAAGTATAGGAAGAAGTCAATGTTGCTTTCTGTGACTGCTCCTACAGTTATAGCAGTAGCTTAGACACTGACATAGACAATTAATAAATGGGACCTCCTAAAACTGACAAGCTTTTGTAAGGCAAAGGACACAGTGAACAAGACAAAATGGTAGCCCACAGAATGGGGAAATATATCCAACAACCCCACATCTGACAGAGGGCTGATTTCCAATATATACAAATAACTCAAAAGCTGGTCACCAAAACACCAAATAATCCAATTAAAAAGTGGGGTACAGAACTAAATAGAGAATTCTCATTACAGGAGTCTAAAATATATGAAAGACACTTAAGAAAGTGCTCAACATTCTTATCCATCAGGGAAATGCAAATTAAAACAACTCTGAGGTGCCATCTTGCTCCTAAAAATCAAAAAAACCAATGATGTGGAGAAAGGGGAACATTCCTCCACTGCTGGTGGGAGTGCAAACTCATACAGCCACTTTGGAAACTAGTATGGAGGTTCCTTAAGAAAATGGGAATCAGTCTGCCTCAAGGTCCATCAATTCCACTCTTAGGCATATACCCAAAAGATGCACATTCATAAAACAAGGACATCTGTTCAACGATATTCATCGCAGCATTGTTTGTAATAGTCAGAACCTGGAAGCAACCTAGATGCTCCTCAACTGAAAAATGGATAGACAAATGTGGTATATTTACACAATGGAGTATTATTCAGCAGAAAAAAAAACCCAGTGGAATCTTGAAATTCATAAGCAAATGGATGGAAATAGAAGAAACCATTCTGAGGGAGATAACCCAGTCACAAAAAAGACAAACAGGGTATGTACTCACTCATATATGGATTTTATACATAGAGCAAAGGATTACCAGCCTACAATACACACAGCCAGGGAAACTAGGAAACAAGGAGGACCCTTAGAGAGACATACATGGCGCCCCATAGAAGGGGAAAGGGACAAGATCTCCTGAGCAAATTGGGAGCATGAGTGGAGGAGAGAGGGAGTTAGGAGAAAGAGAAGGGCCATAAAGGGGGGGGATTTGAGGATATGAGGGAGCAGGAAGATTGAGTCATGGGAAGAATAGAGGAAAGCAAGAAAAATATATCATAATAAAGGGAGCCATTATAGGTTTAAAGAGAATTCTGGCACTAGAGAAATGTCCAGAGATCTATAAGGATGATCGCACCTAAGAATCTAAGCAATAGTGGAGAGGCTACCTTAAATGACCTTCCCCTCTAATGATATTGATGATTACCTTATATGCCATTCTAGCGCCTTCATCCAGTAGCTGATGGAGGCACAATTAGACACCCCTAGCTAAACACTGAACTGAACTCCTGTAATCCACTTGCAGAGAGGGAGGGGTGATGAGCAAAGGGATCAAGAGCAGGCTGGAGAAACCTACAGAAACAGCTGGCCTGAACAAGGGAGAGCTCATGGACCCCAGCCTAGCTGAGAAACCAGCATAGGACTGACCCAGACCCCCTGAATGTGGGTGTCAGTTAGGAGGCCTGGGCAGTCTGGTGTGGATCAGTATTTATCCCTAGTGTTCTTTTGGGAGCCCATTCCACACAGAGGGATACTCTCTCAGCCTAGACATATGGGGCAGGGTCTAGGCCCTGTCCAAATGATGTGACAGACTTTGAAGATTCCACATGGAAGGCTTCACCCTACCTGAGGAGCAGATAGGGGATGAGATAGGAGCTTGGTGGGGGGCAGGGTAGGAGGGGAGGGAGAGGGAACTGGGATTGACATGTAAAACAAGTTGCTTTTATTTAAATAAAAAACAGAGAGAAGACAAAAATAAACCTAAAACGGCCTTGTATCAAGAAATGCTTAGTACTGAGGCAAAACCCCACAAATCCTCATGGCACAATATAGTCTAGACCAGAGTAGCTGGTCCCTTCATAGCTGAAAAGCTACAGAGAAGGAGGAGATTCAGACACCAGAGTTCTTGTCATTTTGCATCTTTCACCCCTTACCCATTGCAAAAAGGATGAATGAGTTGAGTATCATGGGAGGGACATCCTGGGATGTCAGAAGGAGTCAGAAGGTCAGCTGTACCCATGCTCCTCGGGTCACCAGACACTCTGCTAAGCAACAGACTGGGTAATACTCTTTAAGTATATCTCTAGGTAATATTAACTGACTTGATGAGCACATAAGCAGTCTCTGCAATATGTGGTTATCTGGCCACTATGCAGTCACTCAAACTTAGGGAAGAAAAGAGAAGAACTATAGTTTTGAAGGAATAAGTTTCCTTGTTAATTTTTTAAAACCCAAATCCTCAGAACCAATGTCCACAAGTCAATGAATAAAATTAAGGTGTGGCCAAGGATTTCTTTTGAGTTCTGTTGAGGTCCTTTCTGTTCACCAATGTATCACAGGCTTCGGTGCACATGGCCAAGCCCCCTTTCTGTCAGCTAAGTCTGGCACACCGGTAATGGAAAAGTCTTATGCTACAGAGATAGCATAAGACAGGCTGAATACTTTCTTTGTTACATGCAGACACTTTAGGTTCTAGTGTCTGTTAAACCAATTGATTTTTGCAGCATTAAATTTTGTCATAAATTTGCCTTTTGGTTTTGACATCTCTCAAACTATTTCCTGTTCTCATACAGGATATATATATATATATATATATATATATATATATATATATATATTCCATTTATACACATATATAATTTTTGTGTGTTTTTCCTTTTTAAACAATCATCCTTTATTCCATATCATTTAATAACGATAAGAAATGTGAAGCATTTATGCTTCATATCAAAAGTTATACTTTTATATTCTTATAATTATGCAGACAAGAAAAGAGAATGCAATTACTGGAGTAAATTTAGCTTTTGTGCAAAAGAAATCTATGGTAGAACTATAATTATTATAATAATGTAGTAAATATACAGATTGTAACATGGAGCTATTTTTCAGTATGATTATTATAGTGTTGCTATTACTAGACCCAATTTGCTATAGTTTTACTAGGCGAATATTAGTTACTCTATTTTTCATGTAATAACTATGGTTTGTTATGGTTTTATGACAAAACTAGAATGCTATTATAGTAGATTTTATTGTGTTGTTCTTATAAGTGGTAGAGAGGGACTTTCAGCTTGTTTCATAGCTCAGCTTTGTACTTAGATTATGACCTGGAGCATGTCACTTGAGCTTTCATCATCTCTATTTTCCACAGTGATAAGAGAAATATTCATTAAAAATAATAATCCTATTAAAATATAAAGCCCCATGCTAATTAATTGCTTTTATATTCTCTTTGTGGATTAACTAAGGTGAAATACTAACCTTTTGTTATTCTGTGTATATATGTTTGTATGTTATTTGTCCCCATGGTGAATTAAGTACTGTTAATAAACACGATATTTGCTCTAAAATTAAATAGTGAAAGCTGGACCATGTCTGGGGAGGTCTTTGGGCTCATTATTGTTTTGCTCTAAACTTTTTGCCCAGCTGAGTCCTTCTGAGCTTTAGCATTTTCCCCTCTTCGTGTTGGTGTTCTTCATTAATCTCCAGCTGATTATTACTTTCTGCTGCTTTATTGTTAAATACAGTAAAGCTGCTCTTATAATTGTTTGTGTGTTATACCACCTATTGTAGTATATTGTTCTAGTTCTGATATGCAAAGCAGAACCACACAGTCAAAAATAAAATTATAAGTGCTGGGAAAATGACTCAGTGGATAAGGTGCCTGCTCCACAGGTATGAAGACTTGAGTTCAGATTCCAAGCATCCATAAAAAAGCCAGGTGTGTTTTAAATGCCCTTCCACTATAATGAGATTGATGACTACCTTAAATGCCATCCCAGAGCCTTCATCCAGTAGTTGATGGAAGCAGAAACAGACACCCACAGGTAAGCACTGAGCCATACTCCTGGAATCCAGTAGTAGAGAAGGAGAGGGATGAACTTTCTGCATAACTGGTCTATCCAAAATGGCCAGTATGATGTTCAGTACAAAATACCTTACTTCAAAAAATAAGGCAGAAAAACTGATGCAGACATCAACATGCCAGTTTTTGCCCCCCAGATATGCCTATATTTGTGAGCATAAGCCAATATATATATATATATATATATATATATATGAGTACCACAGGGACACACACACACACACACACACACAGACACACAGAGACACACATACACAGACACACACACACACACACATATAAAACACACTTTTTAAAAAAAACAACTGTGGCATATCATGTATTATATAAAAGCTGTTGTTCTAATCTTCATGAATTTCTTGTGTCAATAATGTGTTCAGTCACCTTAGGCATATATTGATTTTTATTTTACATATTAATCTATTAGTACTTTAGCATAGTAAATTTAAGTGTGGATTATTATATGACAAGTTATTCTCCATTTTCCTTCTTCTGAAATTTTGCACCATTTGAAAGACAAGAGAGAAATCAAGAAACAAGTGGTTTTACTCAAAATTCTGATTGGAGAAGTGGCCTTAATACATAGGGAAACTGTAAAAACTTTCCTATGTATCTGCACTTCCAGTTCAGGGTGAAGCTACAAGGTGGCTCTCAAAGAGCAGATGCTCCCTGGAGCAGGAAGACAGACAGACAAGTGGAGTCTGCACACAGCAGCTCTTGAAGATTGCTGTCACCATGCTAGGAAGGCGTCTGTGCTTCCTTCACATCCATCAATCAAATGAGTTACTAAAAAGAGCAAGGGAGTATGTCTTAGTCTATTTTCCTGTTGCTATAATAAAGTTCCCTGACAAAAGTAACTTATGAGACATAAAGTTTATTTTGGCTCACACTTCCGAGTTACAGCCCCAATATACCAGGGAAATCATAGCAGTAGGACCTTAAAGGAACTAGTCACATAATATCCACAATCAAGAACATAGAGCTTATACTCAGCTCTCTCTCTCTCCCCCCTTTCTTTCAATTTCTCCCCTTCCCTCTCCCACTCTCTGTGTCTCTGACTCTCCATTTCAACCAACTAAATGTTGCCATCTAAAGTGGGTGTGCACTCCCACATGAATTAACTTAATGACAATAGTCACACACTGGCATGCCCAGAGCCTAGTCTCCCATGTAACTCAAGATTTCATCAAGTTGGCAATTGAAGTGAACTATCAGAGAGTGAAGGCTTGACAACTACTGGCTCCTCTGTATTCCCAAAAGGTCAATAAATGCACAATCCACTCGTAACTAGATGTAGAAAAGGAAGGGTTTTGGAATTAAGCTAATTTTATTTGAATCCTAGTCCTTGTTGTATCATCTATATGACCACAGAAAAGTTATTTAAAACATTAGGTTACAATATTCTTTTCCACACACAGAGAATGGCAGATTTCTACGTAAACCCTCTTTTCTCCTTTTCTCTAACCTCATCGGTGTGTATGAACAACCTGATCATGTGACTGTATGCTGACCAGGCAAGTATTGGTAAAATGAAGCTTGTCCTTTCTCAACCTGGCCTTGGACAGGATTATGCATGACTCTTTGCACCATTTCCTTGTGCCACATCGAGATCTTAGGGATCCAACTGAGGAACCAGAATCACCAAGTCATGGCAAAATGATAAAGAGAGAAAATATGGGTCCATCTACTCTTTAAATATGTATTGGTAAAGAATTTCAATGAGAAATAATTTATTATATCAAAATCATCATCAAAATTTCTGGTTGCTTGTGACAGGGGCTGGCATACCCTTATTAGAACACCAATAGCTTTGAGTGAGATAAAAGGGATTACAATTGGAAAAGATGCACTCCATGATTCTTAGCAAACATAAGGGATATATATGGGTCTTGTCACTGCTGAAACTGCAAGGACACCATAGAAATTGTGCTGGTTTGAAAGAAAATCACCCCCAAAGGGAGTGCACTATTGTATGGTTTTGATGGTATGGCATGTGTGTAGGTTTGTTCTTATTAGAGGAAGTATGTTACTGTGGAGGAAGGCTTTGAGGGTTCATATACATGCAAGCCATGCCCAATGAGACAGCCCACTTCCTGTTGTCTTTTGATCAAGATGTAGCTAACACCATGTCTGCCTGCAGACTGCCATGTTTTCTGCCATGATAGTAATGGACTGAACCTCTAAACTGTAGCCAGAACCAATTAAATGTTTTTCTTTATAAGAGTTGCTCTGAGCCGGACACTGTTAGTGCACAACTTTAATCCCAGCACTTGAGAGGCAGAGGTAGGCAGATCTCTGTGAGCTCAAGACCAGCCTGGTCTACAATAGCTAGTTCCAGGACAGCCTCCAAAGCCACAGAGAAACTCTGTCTTGAAATCTCCTGCCCCCCCCAAAAAGAGTTGCTCTGGTCATGGTGTCTCTTCACAGCAGGAGAAACCCTAACTAAGATAGAAATTGATATCAGGGACTGGGGTGCTACTGTGATAGGCCTGACAATGTTTTTGTTTAGAGGAACTTGGACTTTGGTGCTTTGGGTTAACTAAGCACTGGAATGCTTGAAGCATGGTTTAATGGGTCATACTAGTAGGAGCATGGAAGATAATGGTGCTAAGAATTATTTGAACTGTGGGACCTAGCTCAAGAGGGTTCAGAGGAGAAGAAGCTTAGTATGTTGCCTAAAGATTGTTCTTGTAATATTTTGGTGAAGAATGTGGCTGCTTGTTGCCCTTGTCTGGAGTCTGCCTGACCTTAAAGTGAAAACTTTTGAATTAATTCTGTTGACAGAAGAAATCTCAAAAACAGCCTAGTATAGACTCTGTTGTATGGTTATTTGTTAACTCTCATATAGATTTATAATGAAAAGGAGCAAGCTGAGCAAGGTAAAATGCAAAATGTTCAGATTCAGAAAAGGGGTACCAAGAAGTCATACAGAGCAAAATCCTGTGTTCAAGGACATAAACAGATTAACCAATTGAATAAAGGGAGTGGCAACCTCAGGACAAGTTCCCACCCGGTTTCCAATTTTTCAAAAGGAATTAAAGAAAAGCTTAGTGCCAGGTTTGGTGATACAGGCTTTAATCCCAGCATTCTGGAGGGTAGAGGCTGGCAGATCTTTGAGTTTGAGGCCAGACTTGGTCTACAGAGCAAGCTCAAGGACAGTCAAGCTTAGGCAGTAAAGAAAGCTGGTGAAGGTGTAATTGAATGACACAACTGTGTTCTAGCCCCAGCAAGCAGTAGAAGTTGGTTACTTTGGCTGCATGATTCTGCCTTTAAGAATATAAGAGATATGTTATTGAATTTGCCTCCACATCTAAGGGAAAATGATGGTGCCAGGCATGTGTCAGGGGTGTCCCCGAATGGAGGCCTAGAGGGAACATTTCATGAAGCCTTGAAGTGGAAACCTCAATTACCTTGGAGACCCTCGATGTTAGAGATGTCAGAGTTAGAGCATACTTGCTGAGAATAGCTGCTAAGGAGAGGGATGAACCCAAGAGAAAGAAGTATACTACAGTCAATGAAGCTGAACCAGGTTGGAGTTCTAAAGAGTGCTTTGACGTGGGACATGAAAGATATAGAGTTTGGAGTTTGTCCATCTGGTTTTTGGTCTTGCTTTGGTCCAGTATTTCCTCATTATTCCCTTCCCTATGTCTTGGAAGGGTAATGTATATGCTATGCCACTATATGTTGGAGGTATGTTATCTGCTTTTTGTTTTGATTTTACAGGGGATTACAGTTAAGAGATTGCATGAATCTGAGAGGCGACTTGGAACTATAGAATTTTAAATAAGTTTGAGACTGTTATAGACAATGAGGACTTTCTAATTTGGTCTGAATGCAGTTTTGCATTAAAATATGCCTACAAGCCCCTAAGAAGCAGGGAATTAGAATGCGGTGGTTTGAACATGCCCCCTCTCCCCAACGAGTGCTACTATTAAGAGCTGTGGCTTTGTTGGTATGACATGCTTGTAGGTGTGTTCTTTTTGGAGGAAGTGAGTCACTGTGGAGACATTGAGAGTTTATATATGCTCAAGCTGTGTTCAGTGAGGCAGTTCACTTCCTGTTGCCTTGTGATCAAGTTGTAGCTAGCGCTATGTCTGCCTGTATACTACCATGCTCCCTGCCATAATGATTATGGACTGTATTTCTGAAACTGTAAACCATCCACCCCAATTAAATGTTTTCCCTATGAGTTGCCATGATCACAATGAATCTTCAGAGGAATAGAAAACCTAACTCAGAAAAAAAATCATACCTACCTACATAGCTACCTAGAACATGGCTATTTCTCCATAAAATTACCTGTTTTTGCCTTTTTATGGTAATACTGTCAACTACAAAGTACTTTGAGTAATATTTTTAGAATGTATAATATGTAATTAAAGTAAGTAATAAGGAAATATTAAGTAGAATAAATGATTTTTGTATAAGTACACTAACTCAATACTGCCCAATAAAATACAATATATTACCCAAAGGAAGTAAAGGAAGGATGTTATACTCAGTTGTGATATAAACAACAGAGTCATATTTCAGTTTTCTACTCTCTACTGAAAAGAAACCCATACTAATATGAAATCAGTAAAGCATATTAATGATAAATGTCATTTAGCCCAAGGTAGACAAAAATATTTTCATTTCAAACTATAGTCAATAAAATTGCTAATGAGACATTTTACACATTTTCATTTTAATTTGCAAAATGTAGCATGAAGATCCTCCTCACAGCACATCCACTTTGGATTGCTTTTTTTCAATCACTAGATACGTGGTATAGTTCTTTGAAAAATGTTATTGATCTCCAACTCTATGCATTTCAGGATTTCTTTCCCAAAATTCTGATTAATATTTTCAGTTTTGTAATTTACCTTTAATTTCAGAGATGTAATACTTAATGAGATTCTTCTCTCCCCTTGCTAAAATCTCTGTGCTTCAGTTTTGCTGATTTTGATCAACAGAATAAATAGCTCTATTTTAATAGTCATTCAAATTAGAATTCAGAAAGATGTCTGCTGCTCTTTATGCTCTGTCATTCATCTTCTGATGAATATAGGTCAAAACCATCCTGAATCCGTTACCCTCTTGTTTCTCAACTATTGTAGAGGTGTTTACAATTTTAAGTATTATATCTGAATTATTAAGAACATCCTAATGATTTGATCCATGTCCATTAATTTATACAGCCTCACTTTGTCTAATCATTATGTACACTGAAAGAAGTGGTTTGTAGACACAGTATGATGAATTAACTTGGTAAACCCAAAAGGATATGCTATAAGGATATAAGGACATAACTATTATAATTATATAAGTATATAAGGGTATAAGGGTACAAGGATATAAGGGCATAAGGTTATAAGAGTATAAAGGTATAAGGGCAAAAGGATATAAGGATATAATGGAATAAGGATATAAGAATATAATGATGTAAGGATGAAAGGGTAAGTGTTTAGAATACAATTAGAAATCATAACAGATTAGGAAAGTGTTTGTAGCAGGTTCTGTTCTGTCCATTATGTCCACAGGTAATAGGCTAAATTTATGGTACCAGGAATTAATTCTTTATTATTAAGTGGGTTTTATGACCCACTAAATAGTTGTTTAGTTGTCTTCAGGACATGAGTACCATTAAGGCACCTTTAAGGATATCTTGTTATTCTAGTCATTTTTGTGGTTTGTAGACATTACTGCTAGGTAGGACTATCAATTGCTTTTTGCTCTTGGCAACTTGCATAGATCCTACTGGTACTATGAGAGCTGTTCCCCAGGGAGGAGGATTCCATCTCTGTTCTTTTAAGTCAGAAGTGTGTAGTATACTCAGTAATAGGATCTTATCATTAATTTTTCATATGCAACCAAGATGAATGACAATATCCTGTATTGTTTTGGGGTATTCTTGGATTCCTGTGATCAAAATCCTGAAAGGACGATTCTCATATTTGGCACCAGGGTTTTTGTCAAATAATCTGTCTTTTGGGGAAGCATTATCAACATGAGTGTAATAACTTCATTTAATCTGTGTGTATGTGTATACATGTACATTTATATGCATGCAATCTTAAGTACACATAGAATAATAAGATTTCTTATGGCTTTTTAAAACATCCTTAGTGTTATTTATCCTTTCTTTAAGGTTTTACTTGTGTGTGTGTGTGTGTGTGTGTGTGTGTGTGTGTGTGTGTGTGTATGCTCATGCATGTGCGTGTACAAGAATTTGTGTACATGCATGTGAAGAACAGATGTTGACCTAAGGTGTCTCCCTAAATTATGCTTTATCTTACATTTGGAGGTAAAATCTCTCAGTGAACCTGGAACTTATTGATTATTGATTCAACAATACTAGCCAGAGGGAGGGATCCAGAGATTTTGCCTTCTACACCCACCTTGTCTACCACCCACTGAGTGCCAATGTCAAAAGCTTCTGCTTCTGTACTTTGCTTTCCATGTGGGTGGTGGGAAACCAAACTCAGGTCCTTAGCAGAAAACTTTTACTGATTGAGCCATTGCTCCCATTTCCTCAAGTTTTGGTAATGTTTCATCGCTATGGAGTTAACTATTGGAGATGAAGAAAGAAGTGGGGATGTTGGGGAGGCCCGAGGAAAGGCTCTGTGCCTTCTCCTTGGTCACAGGAGTGTTTTTTTTGGGGGGAGATTTCTCAAAACTATACACTTAACAATTTTGTGTTGTGTTTCCATATGTGTTATATTTCCATAAAAATGTAATAGAAGCAGCTTTGTTTGTATTTCTTTACTCTCTCAACACGGTACATTATCTTTGTGCTTTGCTTCACTGCCAAATGTCTGCAAGGAATAAATAATCTATGCCTGTTGTCTCTCTTGTGTTTTTCATTCCACTCCTTCCCAGCCCATTACAATCTAGCATCTGCCTTACTGCTCTGGAAGTGCTTTTGCCAAAGTAGCCAGTGACCTCCTAATTGCTAATTGTCTGTCTCCAGGGCACATTGTACTTGACCTCTCCAAGCCGTCTGACACTGCTGACCACCCCTTATTTGTAATCTACTCCTCCCCTGACCCATTCTCACTCTTTTCCTTTCCCTGGACCATTTCAATTAAGTCTTCCTCCTCCCTTACTTGACCCCCCAAACACTAGTGCTTTCCAGTTCTTCTTGTGGCTGTTATAAAATCAGAACTAAAACCTGCATGCCTGAAGATGAAGTTTCCATATTTCTTTCTTTCTTTCTTTCTTTCTTTCTTTCTTTCTTTCTTTCTTTTTTGGTTTTTCAAGACAGGGTTTCTCTGTGGCTTTGGAGGCTGTCCTGGAACTAGCTGTTGTAGACCAGGCTGGTCTGGAACTCACAGAGATCCACCTGCTTCTGCCTTCCGAGTGCTGGGATTAAAGGCGAACGCCACCACTGCCCAGCGATTTCCATATTTCAAAGATTTTTTTTTACTATAAATGATGTCCACTGTATAAAGTAAGCATATTTCACATACATATAAATTCATATGTCTGGCATTGGACAGTAGGGAAATTTGGTAACTATGAATAAAATTTATGGTTATAGTTTGCTTATGATCTAACAAATAAAGCTTGCCTGGAGATCGGATTGCAAAGTTAGCCACATTAGTTATCAGGCAGTGGTGGCCACACCTTTATTCCCAGAACACAGGAGACAGAGACAGACCCATCTCTGTTAATTCAAAGCCACCCTGGGCCACACAAGATTGAATCTGTCTAAAAGAGAAACAGAGCTCACACAAAGGTGATCCTAGCAGTTAGGATAACATGCCTTTAATCCCAGCACTAAGGAGGTGGAGACAGGAGTGATATGGCTGTATAGAGAAAGGAATATAAGGTGGGAGGAGACAAAAAAGAGATTCAGTAGAAGAGCAGTGCAGTCTGAGGAGCAGTACAGTCTGAAGATTCTGTCTGAGGACACAATTTCCTTTGGTCTGAACATTGGTAGAGGTAAGAACTCTTTAGTGGCTGGCCACTATGTTTTGTTCTTCATCATTAACCCCAATGTCTGACTCTGAGGTTTTATTACTAATATCAGTTATAATTCATTCTACAAAAATTGAATTGGACTTTTTGAGGTAGCACCAATTTTCTAAAACCAAATTTTTGTGTGGGTTTTTTTCTTTTTTTCAGTAGAAGAAAAGTCTCACTTACAGCTGAATTTACAGTCTTCTTGGAAGTCCTGACATTCTTG
This sequence comes from Cricetulus griseus, assembly GCF_003668045.3. Classification (NCBI taxonomy): domain Eukaryota; kingdom Metazoa; phylum Chordata; class Mammalia; order Rodentia; family Cricetidae; genus Cricetulus; species Cricetulus griseus. The sequence continues at coordinate 121,850,149 of NC_048595.1, forward strand.
AATCTCATGTACTATGTCTTTAGAGATGGGCTGCCCAGTAGTATATACAATCACTCAGGAAACTTACCTAAATTCTTCTGCCCCACATCAGGGAAAGTAATACTACTGGCATTAAGTCGGGTCATGAAGTGCACTTAAAATAGTCAAAATCCTATGTAAACCCAAGTCAGATCAAAACTCAGCATGGAAATGGAGATTGTGCACACAACCCCGTCCCTAGCTATAGGGTAAATGGTGGTTTTAGCTGATAGAAAATAGAAAGATGGTTTTAGTTTGCCATATGCTAGTAGAAGACAAGACATCCAAAAATGTATGGGCAGCACAAATCAATCTTGAAAGGTCTTTTTAAAAGGCAAAATGATTCTTATGTGTACTGTCTACAGAAAATAACATTTGGAGGGTTATTAGTGTGTGTGTGTGTGTGTGTGTGTGTGTGTGTGTGTGTGTGTGTGCATTTAGTCAGAGTTTGACATCAGGTATTTTGCTTACTTTCTCTCCAGTTCATCAATATGTTTAATACTGGGTACAGTCATGTCTACCCATGGTTATTAAACTGGATCACAGTCTTGATTCAATACCGGTAATGTGCTTGATGTCTCGGGAAGAAAGAAAATAAAGCAAATTCTTAAAAGAAAAAGGTGAGTGGCATACGAGATTGAGCTTAGGTTCATTGGTAATATACTCAGCATGAAAGGGCCAGAGAAAAGAGGAATTGAAAAACAGTGTAGGATAAGAAAAAATAAAGACTGAGATAGAGAAGGTATACTAAAAGACAGAGTTTTAGAGATTCATATCTGATAAATCAATCTATTTAGTACAGAAACATTTCAGATTTGAGTGTGGGAAGATGGTGTTGGAGCTTAAGAGTTCAAAGCACTTACAGTTGAGAAGATAAACAACAAGAAAGGAGAACTATGTGTGCACAGACACTTTTTAAGTACAAATGTCAGAAACAAGAGACTGTTATTTATTACTCTCGTTTTCATAAGATTTATCTCTGCTGTTGAGTTAATATATCTACACTTTTGGGGTCACAGGTTATTAATGTGATGAAAGCACTTGGTACCACAAAAGTGTAAATACTTCTGGTAAAAAAATCCCTTTAACCAATCATATCTTGTGCAAAGCAGGTCAGTTAGTAATAAATACTTAAACAGCAGAAACATATGGAAGCAGCATATAGCTTTCACAACAAGTTTTATACATGTATAACCTAACAAAACAGTTCATAAAGTAGAGTGGGAAGAAATTATCATCTTGTTTTAATATGTAAGACTTAGGCAAGACTAATCTAAACTAATAAATTAATAAAACAGGAGCGGTTCATGAACTCACGTTGCTCCACTTTGTCTAATCTTCAGCACATTCTATAAATTGATGGAGATAATGGGACAGCAGTATCAGTGCCTTTAATATTATATCAATAATTGTTTGCTAAGTATGATTTGAGCTTAGAATGTACTTTTCCTATTAATGCTCCGCTTTGCAGGATGTAGTTTCTTACTGGCATTTCTTGGTATCTTTTCATTCTTTCCTTCTCTCTGCATGTGTGAAGTACATGTCTATGCATATGAGCTCATATATAGACATAGGCTATAGGGGAAAAGAGGCTGTATCTTTATTCTGAAGGGGTTCCAGTGTCATGCCAAGCATGTCTTTGCCATATAGCCCCAACAAGTGTGTAAAAAGCAGAAGCATCCCTAATCTCTAAACATTAATTGCTCATTGGCAAAGTTTAGACTGAACAAAACAGTTTGTTTCCATAAGTGTTGTCTAAAAATTCATGCATGTGTAGAATCCGTGTTTTCAATTATAAATGATGACTGTGAACCTGGAGAACAAGATAAAAAAAAACACCTGGAAGTTTCTGAGTTCTGTTGTAGATTAATACATATTTCATTTCATAACAGAATCTAACAAAAGAGTATCTACTACCACTGTATTTCTTTAAAATGTGCAATCATATGAACACTAATGTATAATATTTGACTGAACATGTTTGAGATTTATGAAGGCCTCATCAGGTTTCTTATCTCGTATGTTTATAGTTTTTCTCTTTAATTAAATGTCTGATTTCATTTTCAAGACAACATACATTTCTTCTCAATCAACACGTGGATTCACTAGAATTGGACTTCGAAATGGAAATTTCTTTCATTCAGCACAATCAGAGAAGATCATTAAGACTTTGCATGGTTCTAAATGGAGAAGAAAATCAAAAATTTTCCAAGTTTATGATTATGTTTTAGACTCAACAGTGGGGCCCACAAGTTTTTAACTCTACTACTTAATTCAATTCTGCTCCTGCTTACTGTCTAAAGTCTTTCTTTTTTTCAGCCCATTCTCCATGTTGCTATCTGATGATTTCCTCTGTCTCTCAATGGCATTCTGGATAACATTCATATTTCAATGTCTCCCCTTTACTTTCATCTCCTCTTAGGATTCTATTAATGCTTCTCCAGGCACAGTAGCCAGTGATTTAATACACCTTTATTTTTTACTTGATTATTTCTGTTGAAATTCATTTTATTTTTTACCTTCTCATAATAACATCATTGTAATTGTGCAGATGATCTTGGCATACCTCACTCGTTAGCTAATTCATCTGAAAGAACACAGGTGTCTTGAATTCAGGAAGCTGAGTCCCTTTACATAAGCTTAAGATGGTATTTGGAGAATACACCTCTAATGACACTGTGCCACTAACTAAGAACAAAGCTGTCACATTATTGATAGAGTCTGATTGTTGATCACTCTGGATTAACAAAATTCTAATTCACACTTTGGATGCCCAAAGAATGAGTACAATGTTTCTTTTGTTGAAAGGACTTTAAAAAATGACTGGGGAAAAATAGCCAATGTTCTTATTTTTACACTTTGTTCAAAATTAGCAGGGTATAAATGTGGTGTAAAGGCCAGCCTTGGCTTTATAGTGGAGAAGAGACAACCTGAGTGAAGTTTCCCAAAAGTCCCTTTTATCAGCTTATAGGTCTTCCTTCCAAGGTAATTGCCAAATCCCGATACTGAAGTGAGCACCTAATCGCTCCAATAGAAACCCACGAGGAGGAGATGAGTGTAGATTTTCTAAAACAGATGATGCATCTTCTCAAGCTTACCCATTTGTAAGCTTATAACCTACCCCACAGACACATAGGCAGTATTGAGGAACACAGAGCAATAATAAACACGAAAGTTTATGGAGTCACCTTCTCAAGACCAAATTTGAGAAACAGAGGTAGATGCTCTCTTCATGCCCTTTCCTTTCCTATCATGCCTCTCTCATTTTTGCCCATTTCTGAACACACAAATTGTAAAGGACAAATGAGAAGAGTAGAATGTTGACATTGGGGTTTTCTCTTTAGGACTACCCTTTGATACTATGGCTAAATCACATATATTATCCATGCAAGGATGTTTTCTGAGCATCAACCTCACTAACTCTACAGGCATGCAAGCCATATAAAAAGCACATGTGCTAATAATCTTAAGGAGCACTTGTAGACTGAAGTACCCATGATAACCCTTGTAGCAGAGGACACCAGAACCATTCCACTTTTGTTCTGAACTAGAATGAACTGTTAGAGACAGAGTTTAGAAATCTGGCTTTTTCTTATAAAGAAGACAGTGGGGAAACAACCTCTGTTTCACTCTAGCACTGAACCAAATCTTTTCCTCAAATATCCACTTGTTTTAGTTGTTTGGGGTTCTGCTTCATCGTGTTGTTGCATAGGTACACATTGGAGATTGTTATCATCCACATTGTTTTATTAAGCTAATTGATGATAGTAACCATACAATATGAATATAAAAAAGAAATTCATATAAAAATGAACAGCAATGTCTGATTAACATGGTGGAAAATGTGTTTCAAATGATGAATTTAAACATCATAATTAGTGAAGGGCTCTAACAGGTCTAAGCATGGCAAACATGGTGCTAGCAGACCTGCTTTCCTTCCTTCCTTCCATGTTCCTTGCTAAACCATTGGATTTCTCTATTTAGCACTTCCACATTCCTAAAGCTGGTCATCAAAGGCTATTCCCTTATTTGGCCTCTTCCTTATGCCTGACTCATTCCTGAGGCTGACCAAGGTCCAGCTATCAGAATTTCCTATTTGTCTACAATGACTAACATGCTCAATCAGAACCTACCAACTCATCCTAGCTTACCCTGACACAGACTTCCCCCTTTTTCCCTTTACATGTCACTCCTGAAAAGCCATTTGACTGCTGTTTCTGTCTGATTGAAATGCAGCCCCCTTGTCTCTCTATTTTGCTTAACAAAGAATCTCTGTTTTTGGAAATTGAGTTTTCCTCTGAGTTTGAGTGTGTGCTGTGCCTAATCCAGGGTCCAGAAGGGAGCACCCAGTGGTATGTGGGTCCCTTCACTAGAGTGGTTTAAAAAGACACAGTAACTATGACAACTATGAACAATCTCATTTATAGGTGAATATTAGAAGGCAAAATAAGAATTCTGATAAGGCCTTGGAAAGTTACAAAAATAATTCAGAAAACAAAAAATATTTAGAAGTGTTTTGTTAAATGATTCAGAGATTTTTTCTTTGAAAATATATTTATTCAATAACTCACACTTTTTTCTGAAATTGGAAAACAGTAAATATCTAATATAACTGGGTGACATACACTTTTTCTAGAGAGACTTCACACCTTTACTAATGAAACCCCAATTCTGTCTAATATTTCTGAACACATACTAGGTCTTTTAACTTCTTCCTTGTGAGTTACATGTTTCCTGGACTTCATTTCAGTTGCTTGGCTGTAAATTAAGTAAAACTTGGAATAATTTCATATTTATATTCATGGTACTCTGAGTATCTTATCAATAAACCCTTATTTAAGCTGTCTTGGGCTTAACAGGACAGCTCGTTTCATGGAATTAAAGTCTATCAGTGTCATCTCATGAGCTGAAAAGCTAATAGTCGATTTGGACTTGTGCATTTCTTGCTTCAGTCTAACGTGTTTCCTTCAGGATTCTGTAATCTGTCTTGTAAAGTGTATAAATGTATCTTCTTTCACTGATTATCCTGCTTCAGAGGATTTTAACAACACATTCACATTCTCCAAATTTTGGGAAACATGTTTTATACTTCTTTCCCTTTCCTATTATTGTGACATAGAGTCTCATTACTTTTCTATTTGTTTCCAGTGTAGTAATTTTACTACTTTTGTAGATAATTCCGTCTTTCAATTTCACAGAAATTGTTTTGAACTTCAGGGTTGTTTTAGAAGCAGCAGTTGGTCCGTTTTCAAGTCTTTTGATGGCTTGATCTGAAAACAAAAGTGGGCATGCTCTGTATTTTCTGGGGGCAAATGTATACTTACATTTTATAACAGTATTTCTGCCTTTGATTTACAATATTTTGTTTTTAGTGACTTTACTTGGTATCTCTGCAATTCCATGTTGAGCTAAAGGCTAAATGGATACAATTTTTGCAGCAACTTCTCAAATGTGTTTCTAATCTGCATGCAGCAGCACCTCTCCATTAAGCAGATCTTCCAATTTTATATTCTTTACTCAAAGCTCATTATTTTGCATTTACCAGTGGTGAACTACATTTGCCATATATTAGTGTAGACACTTAGGTGTTCTCCACTATGATGCATGCCCTAGAATGTTGCTCTGGCTTGCTTTTCTAGTCATTTAAAAATGATCTGCAAAAACGCAGGTTAAAGGTAAACCTCTCTGTCCTGGTTTATCTATTTTTTTTCAAATAAAGATAAATTATGAAGAAACTTAACAGTAGGAAAAGAAATAATAAGGGGTAGACTTATTGCCTTGTCCCTAGCTTTCACATCAACTCCACTGTAATAATAACAGAAGCTACCTAAAGGTCTCAAATGAATGAATATGACTTTCTCATAGCTCCCACCCAATAAATGTGATCTGTGTTTCACTGCCTCTGTGCTTCAGCTGAGACATATTCATCGGTTTCACTGAATGGGCTCACAGGTAGCCTTACACTGATTGGAGTAGTGTGAAAAGCACTGATAATATGATTAACTGATTCAAATACAATTACTGGAATCATATATGAATGAAAAGGCATTTATGAATTTTGAGTTGATAATTCTAATTTATTCAGATAAATTGGTAAATACAATAGTAAAATTCTGTAGAGTGAGTACTATAATCATGGCTATTTGTTGCTATTATATTCTAGTATAACCAGGGAACCAGAATTCGCTCAATCTTCCATATCAATGATCTTCCTGGCAGAATTATTCCCACAAAATGAATGAATGGATTGTCCAGACAGCTTTCTTTGTTTTATATGTATTTACCAGACTTACAAGTGTAGGGGAAGCTGTAGCTATGCCTACTTAGGGGCTGGCTACAGGTGTGCCTGACCACGCTTGTGAGGGCGTGGTCAGAGTGACGTAGTGTGACTGCGTTTGCTCTTTCGATTTCACTTTGGTACTTGCTGTACAGACTGCTGCCACGCCGGCTGGCTACAGCTTCCCCTACATAGAAGCGCTGCCTTTAAAATGGAATTGGAGAATATTTCTTAGGACCAAGGATTTAAGTATTAGGATCTAAAAGTAAAGAGATTGTCTTAGATTGGGATTCTCTTAGATTTGCATTCTGAATCTTGGAGATAATCCCAGGAAACAAACAAACAAAAAAAGGGAGGACCAAAGAGATAGCTCAGAGGGTGAAGGGATTGCTGCATGGGTATGAGAACCAGTATTCAGATCCTCAGAACTACACAAAAATACAACATCAAGGCAATGCTCAGTGTTGACTTCTGGCATACATATACACGTGCACACACAAACACAGAAGAGGGAAAGCTTTATATTCATTTTTGTCATGTAATAGAGAAGATTTTCCTGGACTAGTCTCAGAAACTGGGCTCTTTTAGGTGAAATACATCACAGTTGAGTAGGAAAATGGTAATTTCAAAGAAGAGTAAAGTCCATTAATTATAGCTTTGCATATTGAAAGCCTTGGTGTTCTCATGCCTTTCAGTGATGTTTCTTCTTTCCTTAAGGAGAGCTGTATGATAATGGACAGAAGAAGAAGATAAAAGTTCCTGCTGCATGCTAGTGTTAGCATTCCCAGATGATTGACATGTGGTCGATGGAAATTTATGCTGGTTCTGAGATATTAAGACATTTAGAAGGAATGAGAGCTGAGTTTTATTAAAAGCTTGGTAAGTACTTGTCAGATGATGTAAAGAAGGAGAGGGAATTATAGAACAAGGGGATATCTGCAACTGACCACAGTTTTATCTTTGTTTTGTTTTCTACTTTGGAACTTTGATTTTGTTAAATCACATAATGCAATAACTAAGTGGCAATTGTCCGTATATCAGTTGTAGCCAGCTTCCTCCTGCTGTGAGCATACCTGTGGTAATCAGCATGTAAAGAGACAATCTTTACTTTGGCTCATGGTTTCAGAGGTATGAGTTCATAATCAATTGATTCTGTTTCTTTAAGGTAACACAGTGCTTTATAGTAGGTATATGATGATGAAAAAAATGCCCCCAATCAAAAGTGCAAGAGGTTCCCACAGTTCCCTTCAAAATCAAACTCTAATAACCTGGGACTAGGCCCTACCTGGGAAGGGTCCTAGTACCTCTTACTAATGCCAAACTGGAGGTCAAGCTTTACCACATAGGCTTTGGGTTCAAGATGCAAACTTACAATTTTCCTCTCAATATGTCTTGAGTAGCCTCCTTATTGTTCTTTTTGTGAGAAGAGTGGTTTTGTTTGTTTGTTTTATCTTGGATAGACTTTGGAAAGCACACTGCAATCCTTGTATTTTAGCTTAAAAATACATGGACAAGGTCAACAACCAAAATACTCTACAGGGTGGATATACAAAGTCAGGCATAAAAAATATTCTGTAATTTGGAAAGCCAAATTAAAAAAATCACTTACTAAACTGATAAGATTTCTGCCATGTATTATATTTTATTCCATAACAAAACCAAAATCAAACACTCAAACACAATATTCAATGGACTCAAAGATTTATCTCATTTTATGCAACTAGGTTTTGTACAGTTTAACTTAATCAAAGTAATTATATTTAAGAGAAGCTTAAGGCACAGATACTAAACACGTGGTATATATGATATAATTCTTTATTCACTTTCATAAGGCAGACTTAGTAACTCAAAATCAGATTTCTTCCCAAGCAGTGAAAAACCAATATGCAAGGGCTGACTCCAGGAACCTGCTATTATTTCCTTTTTTCCAAGTGGAATCTTTATTGGATTATAACCAGAATTGAACCAAAGTCACTTTTTTTTCTCCCAAGTGCCATCACTATAAACAACTCTTTTAATGCTGAGAAGAAAAACTCTAGACATCCCTAAGAATGATAATGTGAGGTGCATGGGTTGTAAATGGAGCTCTCTTAACAATGTGATAAGAAATATAGTTGAAGAAATTCTATTGCTTCTGGTATTTCAGACACTGATTACTTAATTTCCTTCAAAACCTGACATGGGTTTAATATCAGTTGCGGAAGTTTTAAAGTGATGACTATGAAATGACTAGGTTTGCATTAAATAATAAATAAAATTTCAAGTCAAAGTACCCTAAGTACATCCAAACAACTTTGTGAATGGAATCTAAAATATAGGCAGATGCATTAAAATGCTGCGGCCATGTCCACTAAGCCACTGCTAGACAGTATTTTCCAGCATCATTTTGAAGCTACTTAATGCAGACTATGTTGAAAAGCTGTTATTTGGCTTTTTCGAAAGTACCCAGTAAATAACCTTCAGTCCAATTGTGTTTTCCCTCAAGATAAAAATGTTAGGCCTTTAAGATTTACAATGGTGTTCTTCTGACTGAATATCAAAGTATACAAAATTCCTTTTCATTTTCATAAACCAGTAAGTACTTGATGGCAGATATATGTAGAATGGATAACTATGATGAGAAACAAGACACAGGGCAAGAAGAAAAGTTCTCAGCTTTATATCAAGGTTCTGTTACAGAGGATATAAATATAAAGGGTTGAAAACAATTATGTATTTTTACTCATTCTGACTTGAAGATCTCATCCTTTAAATTCAGCATGCATGTGCCAGGAACCCAATGACTGGGCATGGCCACTCCCTCAGTCTTTAGACCTGGCACAAAGCAGCTTAATCAACCCCCAGCCATTTGTCCACACAGGAATAAGACCTCAAAGTACACTGTTTCATTAGGGGTGGTGACTTTAGGTAAGTCAGGTGACAGGATTTGGAACTAACATGTAAAGGAAGTGAATTGTTCTAAAAACAAAACTTTCTTGTCTTATCTAATACATACATACAGTTTGATGCGAAACTATGTTTACATCACAGTGTGGCAGGGACTGCTCCATCTGTGAATCAATATGTATTTAATACTGGAGTCAGATATACCACATAATGAAGCACACACTTGAGAATTCCCTTGATCTGTGGTCCAATAAATGGATTCACTTGCTCAAAAGCTCCAATCCTTTCTGTTTTACTCATTTTATGTCTTCAGTCCTGATAGTTAAAGACAATCCAGTACCAGATTTCCTGAAGTAAACATTAAGAGTTAGACAGAGGATTGATAGCCCTGCACACTCAGACATTCTTGGGAGGAGATGTAAGGTCATATCCGATCCAATGTGCAACCCAACCAAAATGGAAGAGAAAAAATCCTTATGTCTGCCTCCTTCAAGCTTCATGGGTTCAACTTGTTTTTCATACAGTCATGTATGTTGAACATGTAAGAAGTAAAGAATGAATAGGGATAGAGCTTCAAATACAACTTACTAGGAAATGACTTCAATGTTTTTGAGAAATGGTTTTAATCTTATTTGAAAGAGTAGAGCGATTCCAACTAAATACTGTATGCCAGACATCACACACACTTGATCATGTATCATTTATTCCATTTATTAGGTCATGTACCAAGTTCTTGATCTGAATATATTGAGAATTAGAAAACAAAGCAAGACAATTGTAAGAGTGTATTGTGCTTCTTTCTGGTGCATTTTATGCAAATTTCTTGTGAGAATTCACAGCATGTTGACTAGCACTTATCTTGTAAACATCCAATCTGTGTCTATGATGTCCTAGGTGAAGGTTTATAAAAACAAGAAGAGATTTTACAACACTCTGAGGCTTCTGAACTAAGACATCCTTCACTACTTGGAAGCCATTATAATGTTAGTATACTGGTCTTCAATAGATAAAGAGTAATGGACATGACACAGACACCAGGCACTGACACCATTACAGTTAGGCAACTTAGAACTTCACAGCAAACATCCAGATGGGTCTAGCATTCAAGGAGAGAGTCTGTTTCCTCTGTGTTAGCTTCTCAAGGCTGCTGTTCCAAACAAGGTCACTGTCTACAGTAATGGGAGCAGTTGGGAATCTCTTCCATTCTCTTGCCTGAAGGTCAGCAGCCATATTGTCTAATAATGCTGGATTTCCAATTGAGAATGATAGAAAATCTATCAAATATCCAAAAACAAAGGGCATGACTGAATCATGGAAAATGTAGGTGACAGAGTTGCCTTAATCCATGAGGGTGTGTATGTTAATTTTCTATAACTGAACTCTTCATCAAAGTGTCCTGTAATGGGAAGAGTGAAATATTTGGTTCATTAGAAAGAGGGGAAAGATGAGCAGCGCATGATTTCCTTTTGAAATGAGAAAAAACTACAAAAATGAAAAGGGTTTTCTTGAATAATAAATCCAAGTACTATCTTTCCAATATAGGAATGAAATCCACCAGCCAAGATTCTTTCTACTCTTGGAAATTAATGAAACACAAGTTACCCACTTCATCGTTATGCACTTTGAACTATTTCCCCACATTTTCATTGAAGTAATCTTACATTATGAACAGGGCACCAACCAACAGACTAAAATAACTGGTGATGAGTGTTCTTTCATATTCTTGGCAGGCCACATGCTGATCTAGCAGCCACGCATATTTTCTGGTTTCCCAGGCATTGATTAACAAATATTACTTGATTATAAACCCTCCATTGTTTCATAACAAAAATTTACACAATAGAAAACAATCCCTCTTAAACATAGTGCTGAACTTGAGTAAGATGTCTGTATCAATTTTTTCAGCCACATCACACAGTGTGTGTGTGTGTGTGTGTGTGTGTGTGTGTGTGTGTGTGTGTGTGTGTGTGTTTGCGTGTTCCTGCTTGGTGAAATACTTAAAATAAATATCCGAGTACTAAGTGACTTGTTTTTCCTTATTTGATATATATAAACTATGTTACAATTAATTATGTACACCGTGTTAAGACATTCCACTTATAGGCTCAGAGACAAGGGTCTTCATAACAGCACTAAGTAATTCCATTTTGCAGTATGAGGAGCTTTAGTAATGTTCAAAAAATTGGAAAATATACCCTTTTGATCTTTGTTCCTTATTTAAAGACAGAAATCAGATACTAGGAATGGATTTCTCTTCAAATAGTTGATGTCTTCTTGAGGAGGATATGATTAAACAGAATATGCTAGTTGTAACAGGACAACAAAAGAAGTGAAAATTTCTTTGCTGACTTTCTTCTAGCATCTCTAAGCTGTTTGCCTTGGGATTTAGAAATTGAAAGAACAAGTTGCTGACCCTAAAACTGATCAGTCACACTAGTTATTTTGGCAATTCCAGCATTAAAATGAAACATGTGCCAGAGACCGGGTACACATTTCTGGATAGGCATTTTGTATTGCTTATTTTAATTGACAGTTCAGCATTGGGCATCAGCACAGACATTTAAAAAATAAAAGGAATTACTAGGTGCATGGAAGTTCTATAACTGGAGATGTAGAAAGAAAAATAGCTTTCTCTGATATTACAGCATGTTTCTGAGAGTCTCTCATTTGAAATCATCCTTTGGATGCTTCCATTTATTTAGAAAATATTTATTAATAGAACATCATTAGCAAATGTGGTGATAAGCAATAAAGTTTTGCTTATGTTCACATCATTCTTTAGTGGATACTATAGTTTGCCAGTAAAATCTTGTTGCTAGGCATTTGGAGCCCCAAGGAGAAATATCAAGCCTTCTCTTTTTCTTTTTCAAATAAGCTACTGAAAGTTCCTGAGCATAGTCATAAGAATGCTTCTAAATAGTAAAAATGAAAGCATCAGCTTAAGATGGCAGATCTGTCTCTCAAACTCTATTGTAGTTTGGTAGATGAGTGCTCAGCCTCTCTCAGCTCAGCAGGAATAGATCATCTGAGGACAGTGGGAAGGCATCCATCTGTAAGTATAGAAAGAGGGCTCATGAGAAACCAGACCCACCAGCACCTTGGTCCTGGAGCCTTAGCATCTGGAACTGCGGGGGAATAAATTTCTGCTCAAAATACCCAGTCCGTGATAGTTTATCATGGCAATTCCAGCAAAGTGGGAGGAACGAAATATGGTGACTATGTTCTTGAAGTCATAAATTGCAGTAAAATCCATGCTTTCTGAGACTCTGAGTTCCAAAGTAAGTGACATATACTATGAGAAAACAGAAAGTCATTTACTGTATGACAAAGTGATAAATGTTATGAAAAAAAGTTGAGTTAGTGGCTCAGCAGGTCTTCACACAGAGGGTGAGAGGGCTCAGTAGGACAGTGGGGATATTATGCTTAAGAAGGTACCTGTGATTGAGTACTGATGATGACAATGTGGATGTCAGTCAGAAGTGATTATTTTCATCTCCATCATTAGTGCCTCAGATATGAGAAATAAAAGAAAAATGATTTCAATCAACTGTTTCTTTTCAGCTTTAAAGATTTATCCTCAAAAACAACAACAACAAAAAACAACAAAAAAAGATTTATCCTCACTTTTACACTTTGGGTTAGATGTTACTGACTTCATTCTTGTTTTATTAAAAAAAGCCACACATAAACCCAATTATTTATTTAAATTAGCATATCTGTATATGTGCATTGTTTGATCAATGGAAAAACACAATTTATAACGATAAGTCAGTGAATCAATGTACCATTTTTATACTGGTGATTCCATAAAATGTTAACAGGATTAAACCATGTTATGGTATTAAAACTCATTACCTAAGTTTTTTTTAGCACATCTAATAAAACTAGCTAAGATTATTAACACATCTTAGCCATTGAGGCACAATAAGACATCCCTGAAGTTCTTGTGGTGATATGATATGGACATAAACAAACCTTCTGTACTTCCATCACATTAAAAGTACAGGTCAGGTAACACTTGCCATCATAATAATATCTGTTTTCCATACTCACTGCATTATACTTGGTACTTTTATTTTAATGTGTCCTATTATTTATAAAAACATATTCTTATATAATATACTGTGCCTAAACCCTGAGCAGTTTCAAATATTTCACTTGTATCACCTTTCTTGATCATACAAACAGTTCACTGTAGAGCCATCGACCTATAGAAAGGTTGATGTATAGTGCACTTGATGTTTACACAATAAAATTGTCTCACTGCACACTTCTCAGAATGGAGACACATCACTAAGAGACATTGACTGTATCCTCACACATACATAATTTCTATAGGGAAATATACACTTGTGGATAACTACTGTTCAAGTGGGGACACCCTCTTCAAGTTGGATATAACCTTTTCATCTTCTACTCTTACTTTGTCACATTATTACAGAATGCAGAGGTGAACAATAAGAAAGAATTTGGGTTTTGGAGTCCCAGAAGTCAGTTCTCACACCCCTCTGCTCTAGACTACTTTATGATTCCACACCCAAAACCTGTATTCAGACCTCAACACCATTACTCACTCATTTGCCAGAACATTGAGTAATATCTCTTTATAGGCTATTTTCTCACCTCCGAAGTAAAGGTCCCAGTGGTTGCTATTTTTAGCTAATTTTCCAATGACCATAAATTTTCCTGTCCCAATATATTCACTTCTTCAAAGTGACCTTGCTAATACTCTCCAAGAGAGGTGTAATCCCTTTGGATCTGACTGGTCCTGTGACACCAGACAGAAATAAGAAAGGCAAGAAAGGCAATAGCACAATAAATAGTTGTTATGACTTTATGACTCTGGTTTGCAGCTTTAGACAGATGGTTATTATTTAGCACTTTGCATAAAATTGGTTTTGATAATTAAATATACTAATGCAGGGCTGGCAAGGAAACTCAGTGTGTAAATGTACATGTTGCCAAGTCTGTTAATATAGGGTCAATCCTTGGAACTCATATACTAAATGTAAAGGACTGTAGTGACTGACATAAACATTTTAGGAGTAAATAACCACTCTCTTATTGGATTTAAGGCCCACTCCATGAGATAGAATCCATGACACTGTTTGGGTGGCCAAGAATTCCAGACTAGATAGGTCATAAGCCTGGGGGTGGGGAACAAAATACTTCTGCTCTGCTGAAGGAATGTAGTAACAAAATGAATCCTCCTGACATTCTGATACACCCATAGATCATTGCCTTACTCCAGGCGTTATAATGAGATGTGAGATTCTATCTCAAAAAATATTATGGGACATTTCCTTTGTATGTTCAGAAAAAGGCTGTATCCAGGGACTAGGTGAAGATGCTCCAAATGATATGACAGACTTTGTAGATTCCCCCATGGAAGGCCTCACCCTCTCTGGGGAGCAGAAAGGGGTTGAGAGAGGGGGTCAGTGGGGACAGGGGAGGAGGGAAGGAAGGGAGAGAGAACTGGGATTGACATGTAAAGGAAGCTTGTTTCTAATTTAAAATTGGTCTAATTACAATTATAAAAATTAAAAAGATTCATACCTGTGGAACACTGTTTCATTGCTGGTGGGAGTACAAGCTTGTACAGTTACTTTGAAAATCAGTATGACAGTTTCTCAGAACACTGGGAATCAGTATTCCTCAAGATCCAGATAGACCATTCTTGGGCAGTACCCAAAGGATGTTACATTCTACCACAAGGACACTGGCTCATTTATGTTCAAGAAACACACACACCACACACACCACACAACACACACACACACACACACACATGCACACACACACACACACACACACAAAACTGCAAAATTGAAAGCCTTAATATACAAGCAAAAGATCAATAAGAAAAAAATATTGCTTATATAGTAAAGACTCCAGTCAATTGAGCTCTCATTGATTAGCACATTGGTTTTTTATTTTGTTTATTTATTTATTTATTTATTTTTGGTCAGCAGAAGATCAGCCAGGCCAGGCTCCGATCTCACACTAACATGGTTGCCTTCACTGTTACTGCTTTCTGAAATCTTGAGAGTTCATTCCACTAATTGGCACATGACTCTCTGATATTGATCACTACAATTAATCTCATATCTTTATCCTTCTTTTGAGCCTTTTGAAATCAAATTAAACTTGAACTATTATATTATTTGCCATTAATGTTGTAGTTTGAGTAAGCACAAAGTTGGAAGATATGGATGCCTATGTCTCCTCAGTAAAAATTTCCTGGCCCCACATTGTAGGGCAACCATTTTAAGTTCAAAGGGAGCTATGCTTCTGCAAAGGACAGTGTGGGGTTAATCAACTGTGAGTATCCACATGTATGTGCAAATGCTCACACTAATCCATACAAACTTGACAGGTCAACAGCCTTCCCCTGAAGACAGATGCTGCTTCCTTTCCATAGTTCTGTGTCTGAGGTCTTTACCCTGGAATCTGCTCATGCTTGGTGGGAAATTGGGCTTAATGACAGGACAACACATAAACAAAAGCAGAAAGAAAAGAAATGGAGTCCCAGAGCTGACAAAATGAATGTAAACTAAGTCTGAAACCACACAGCATGGAAATTTTCCCATGTAGCATATGCCCAGTTTTATTTCTACAATAAGCACAACAATTTCTATCTACTGGAAAATTCATGTTCCAGTAGTCGGAGAATATTGATGGAGAATACTGGCCATTGCTACATTTGAAGTCAAGCACTTTCACTCTGCCTTGTAGGGAGTAAATCCTATAGTTCTTTCCCCTTTAAAACCAAAGCATTTCCATAAGGAAAAGATATTCCTGAATTTCTCAGTTCTGTAGCAATAAAATGAAATTTTATCTTTTGTCAGAGGTAATGCTCCCCTCCTCCATTGCTGCTGTAATTTCAACCATTTGAACATTAGACAGACATAAATTATCTACAAGCCTAAAAAAAAAATCTTTGATTAACAAGCCACAGAATTGCAGGTATTAAAATTGCCCCCCAGAGGGAGCCCGTATCGTTCCATGAATGCATTAGACATCTACTTTGAATTACAAAGAAAAATTAATTAAAAAGTATATGTTTATATGTAATGTGTGTCCCCCCGACTTAATTCTAAAAATTACATATATGCAGAATCTCATAAAAATGAAATTGTTAGCTGCATATTTTATTTAAGCAATCTGAGTAAAAAGATGAAAGCAGGTGCTACTTAATGTTTCCTTCATGGGAGCTTCCTTGGTGACCCAAGAGTTCAGAATGGATTTTAGTACACTGTGCCCACTGGAGACTTCTGCATTACTAAAACTCTTGTTTTGTCATCATTGCTTCAGAAAGTAGTAATGGTGAAGGTTACAAGGTTACTGTGAGTGGGAGCCTGGCCTGGCTATTCTTTGAGCTGGCCAAACAAAAACACCATGTGCTAATCAGTGAAAACTCTGTTGACTGGACTCCTCACTACGTAAGCGACTATTGTTCCTGGAGTGTGGTATCCAGCTTGGATGCCACATTGGTTTCTATTTGTCATCCAAGCCACAGCTAGCTCACAAAGCAGTGATTTGAGACTGCTGTGAGCAGCTCTGCTTCCATTCTAGCTGTGAGATTCTGAATTATTTTAGTCATGTCCTCAGAGGTTGTGCAGAGCTGGTGGTGAGAGGAGGATTCAGCAGGCTCCATTATGAAGGGATCATAGATGCTGGAAAATGCAGGCAGCCTCAGGTCTGATCTTTTAGATGGCATGGCCCTCATATCCCTAGATATACAACAGTCTAGAGACAAAAAGGTTCTGACATCCAACACTTCCCCATATCTTGTTTATTCCATAGATAATTCATTTCATTAGCTTTTATGCCGTTTTTGTCCCTCCCTGTTCCCCCCTTTGGTTACCATGGAAACAATTTCCCTGGTAGGGGAGGAGCCTAATGGCACCTAGGAGTGTGAAGTAAAGTCAATTTATATCATGGTTTGTGAAATATTGAGAGTTTGTAATGGTTGTTATTGCCACATATGGTAAATCAATCTCTCTCTAGAGCAAATTTCTAAATATTGATATGAGTGCAGGAGTGATGGAATTACAGACAGTCATGCATTTCAGGAACTTGCTTGGCTGCCTTGAAGATCTCTGTTTTGCTTGCTTGAATAGAAAATAAAGTATGAAAGAAAAATATTGTATTTTAGTCTATTTCAAGCTATGCCAAAGTAGCAACTAATCTCTAAAATAAAGTATATGGTTGTTTTAATAATGCAAACTAAGAGGCCTTATTTCATCACTTAGCTTACATAGATGTGTTTATTCATGCATAGCTCTTTACACACACCTTATGCATAGCTCATGTGCTATACCATCTTCTTTCTTGGTACCATCATTCCCACTTTAAAACAGCTCGGCAACTGTGCTAATCCAGAACATGCAGGCTTTAAACACTTGTCACAATACGTGTGCTTCACACAATTATCAAGGTGATTACATTTCCAGGTTTTAAAATAGCCTGGTTTTGTCCCTCTTGTCGAAACTCAAATTTGTTTATTTGGTTTCACTTGCAGCTCATTCTGTTCTCTGTTTTCTCTCCAAGAGCTGTGAATGATGAGACGACAAAATATTGGGTTATTTGTGCACTTGAAAACAGATGCCACCTGAATGGTGACAGGTATTTTTAAGTAAAATCTTCTGTGTTCTCTTAACACTTGCATTTAAAATATTTCAGGCCTTGGGCATATATATTCTTGTTCATTTCCCACTGAAATGAGTTACTTACTGTATGTGGAAAGAGCAGGTGTGAGGGGATTGGGACAATAGAGTTAGAACTATTGGGAGAGTGTGGCTGATTCAACTGATGCAGTCTAAGGAATGACAGGGAATCTCAAGTTTGTTTCTGAAGGACTACCATACTACCACATTGCCCTTATTTTGCTGTGTTTAATGAGTTGATCTACAATGGATTCCTACTAAAAATGTAATTTGGAAACATAATTGCTGTAACACTAGGAAATCTTTTTTTCAGACTTTAGACTTTCATGTTTTTTAGTTCCTTTTTAAAATTATTTTCACATTTCAAACTCAGTTCTGCCTCCCTCCTCTTCTCCCCCCTCCACATCTCCCATCCCACCTCCCATAGCCTCCTCAGAGAGGATAAGGCCTACCTTTGGGAGTTACCAAAGTCTTGGATACCAAGTTGAGGCCGGACCAAGCCCCTTCCCCATGAATATGGATAGGCAAGGTATCCCACCATATGTAATGGACTCCAAAAGCCCATGTTCCCAGAATATGTCCTGGTCCCACTGCTAGGCCCTAAGCAGATCAAGCCACATAACTGTCACCCACATTCAGAGGGCCTAGTTTGGTCCCATGCAGGTTCCCCAGGTGTCAGTCAAGAGTCTGTGAACTACCCTAGCTCAGGTCAGTTGTCTCCATAATTTTCCCCATCATGATCTCTCTTTTCTCTCTTCAAATGAACTCCAGGAGCTAAGCCCAGTGCTTGATTGTGGGTCACTGCATCTGCTTCTTTCAGTTACTGGATGACCATTCTATGATGGGATTTAGGGTGGTCACTAATTTGTTTATAGGGGCATGCCAGTTCTGACATCCTCTCCACTGTTGCTAGAAGTCTTAGCTGGGGTCATCCTTGTTGATTCCTAGGAGTTTCCCTAACACCAGGTTTCTCCCTAACCTTATAATTGTTCCCTCTATCAAGATATCTCTTTCATTGTTCTCCCTCTCAGTCCCTCCACCAACTCAGCAATCTTGATCTCTCATGTTGGCATCCCCCACCCCTTCCTTCTATCCCTGCCCCAGTTTTCCCAAGAGATATTAACTATTTCCCCTTCCTGGAGCCCTTCTTGTATGTCCCTCTTAGGGCCCTCCTTTTTACCTAGTTTCTCTGGGGCTGTGGATTGTAGCCTGTTTATCCTTTGCTTTATGTCTAATATCCACTTATGAGTAAGTATATACTGTATTTGTCTTTCTGGGTCTGGGCTCCCTCCCTCACGATGGTTTTTTTCTAGATCCATCCATTTGCCTGAAATGTCAACATGTCATTTTTTCCTGCTGAGTAATACTCCATTAACACTAGGGAATCTTGTCAAGTCTGCAGAGATGCTTAGTTCAACATGTGCCACCTCACCACCCTGGGGAAGAAAATTTCTGCCTAGAGAATGTCTCAAGCTGGTGCATAACACAGACCACATTGTAGCCACACTGAGCAATAGGATCTGCCTTGGTGTCCCAGATTGGTTCTTATGAAACTGGAAGATAATTGATCTGCTTCTTCCTGAGAAACACATACTGTGTGAACTTCTCCAGTACAGATGGATTTCCAGCCCTGTCCTTCACAGAGTTTTCAATTCCTATTATAAAAACAAAAAAGCTACTTGCTCCATTGACCTTCACTGTGTGCCTATTTTCCCTGTTTGTGTTAATAAAATATATATTTAATGCATAACTTCTTTAATTTACTCTTCATAATTGACAAGCTTGTGGGCTTGGGTCTTGGTTGGGCAGCCACATAGCACTAAAGTTCCAATCTGGAGACAAAGGCAAGAAATATGTTGTTGTCTTGTGTCTCTTCTCTGACACAACACAGGCCGTCTGGGAAACTCCAGGAGATCTAGGACATTTGTTCAGATATCTCCAGTGAACCCATGTTAGGATCTGCTGAGATGAAAACATAGTTACTATTGCTTTATATATTATTACTGCTTTAAATTTATCCTGTGAAACCAGGATGTTTCCTCTTCAGTACTTTAGTGAATGTTATGTATGTCAGACAACAATTAAAGAAGCCAATTTAGGGATTATGAAGCCTGAAAGTTTATTGAAGGATTGTAGGTGATCCTCAATCTTTCTTTTCCTTCCTTCTTTCCTTCCTTCCTTTCTTTCTTTCTTCCTATCTTCCTTCCTTCCTTTCTTTCTTTGTATTTCCTCACTTTTCTTTTCTTTTTTTTAAGGAATGACACATTTTTTATTCTGTTGATGGCAAGGTAAGTGGAAATTAATGGCCTGGATTACTGGAACTTGAGCCCAGATCTGGGGGAGAGTAGGGCTACTGAGCAAGGACCTGGATGGTATTGGCCACAGCCCAACCTTCAATACTCTCTCTACAGAGCATCATCTGAAAAGGGTCCACCCCATAGGCTTCCTGGCTTTTCAGGACTGGATGGTGGCATTCAAGAAATTCCTGAAAAGGACAGGATGATGGTAGTCAGGAAGCTTGGGGTACTGTATGGCTAAGTGATTCACTATATGGGCAAGGTGCACGCTTATCTCATATTCACATATTCTCATATTGCCACAGCTAATTCATGTATTTCAAGGTAATGGACATCTTTCCAGGCTTCTGTTGTTTGGAACATGGTGTGCCCATATATATGGGACCATGTACAAGAGAACTAGCATCCCTGGACTCCTTTTAGTTATCACCCACTGACAACAACTTGGAGTCTGTCTCTGGGACCAGAAAACTGCACAGGCCATGGTACATGTCTGCAATAGAAGGTCCAGTATTGAACAGATGTCATGAGAACACAGCACTTCTCACCACAGCCCCCATGAACATCAGCTACCATAG
The DNA here is from genome assembly GCF_003668045.3 of Cricetulus griseus. Lineage (NCBI taxonomy): Eukaryota > Metazoa > Chordata > Mammalia > Rodentia > Cricetidae > Cricetulus > Cricetulus griseus. The sequence goes on from NC_048595.1 coordinate 121,870,874, forward strand.
TGGACATTGCTGGCATCCCCTCTCTGAAGTTCAGAGAATTTCAAGTACTTCAGTATATCAAGAGCAAGGAGAGGAAAAGGTGACCAAATGTGAGAGACATTGAGGATTTCCTCGCTTTTCAATTGAGCAGGAAAAATTGTAAATGATCTAATGTTCTCTATGGTGTTTTTGTTCTTACTGTTAATTGTGGGTTTTTTTTGGGGGGGCTGTGATTTTTATCAGAGGAAGGTGAAAATCATGAGAGGAGAAAGAGATGTTCAGAAGCCTGAATATGGTAAAGTCTTCCAGTTTGTTCAAGCATGGAGTACAGACTCTGTGGATGCAAAGACTCTCTCCCAAGGAGGGGAGAGATGCTTCATTTTTAAACAGTTTTAGTTCTGGAGTCTGACGGTGAGTGGTTATAATGAGTTCACCAGACCCAAGATAAATGATAAATAGGTGTTTACTGGGGATGAACTTCCACAAGTAACTGTAAGTAACTGTCATGGCATTCATGCTCCAAAGATGCAGACCCTGCCTCTCTGATGCTCTCTGCAACGCCAAAACAGGGATTCCATCATCTGTTCCTCTACCTTAAATGTATCACCTCTGAGCCTGAAACCATGATCAAAGGGCTTTGTCCACTGTTACAGGTTCACAGGCAAGATGTTGCTACAGGAGTCTTGGTGACCTATATCTGCATCACTTTATGTGAATCCTCTATCTTGGACATCTGTCAGCACTGGTTAGATGAAGCAGCAGAGATCTGACTTTATTTTACAGAAAGAGGGACAGAAATAACCTTGCTATGGTAGTGAGAGGAGGAACATTGTTTTGAAAGGTGGTAAAAAGATAAAAGTGTAGGTAGAATTTAGTGTCTTGTATAGAGAAAGGAGTTTAGATTACAAACAAAAAGAATCCAAGACAAGAAGCAGGCTAATCCGGGCATGTAGACTAACAGTATTGCAGTCGGCTGTGTAGATGTGATGTTGAAGCCTCAAAAGCATCCTTACAGTTGTATTGCTTGGGGTGTGGTGTGTGACTCAGAGGAAGACCAAAAATAAAGTTGTCAAGCAGAGAGGCCAAGGCTGCACCTTGGTTTTCACAATGTGTTCTCATAATTAGATTGGATCAGATTTTTAAATATACATTTTAGGTTTACACATTATGAAATAATGCTGAACGAGTTCCCATACCTATTACCCTATTTTCCTCATGATAACATCTTACAAAACTGTAGAATAGTATTCTAACCTAGACATCAGCATTGGAAGAGTCAAGGTACTGCACACTTCTAGCACATGAAGCAGATCAGGTTGTCATTTTATAGACATATTCACTCCTTCCCATCTCTATTCCTTTTATACCCATATGATGTCAGTCAGTTCCCTGTTGCTATAATTTCAGTACAAGAATGCTACATAATGAAATTATACAGTGGGGATGCCTTGAGAGCTGCCTTTTGCCTGTCAGCATAACTTTACATAACTTCATCAAAGTTACTAGGTATAGTGGCCATCATTCCCTTTTACTGTCACATACTAATTCTTTGTATGTATGCACTTACAGACTCATTCCTCATTGGTTAATTTCCACTAAAGTGAATTTAGTCTAGTTCCTGTTTGGGGAAATTTTGAATTACTGATCAAAGTAATTCACATTTTACAAGTAAGCTTCTATCAACTTTTGCATAGGAAAATTGTTAGGTTTTACAATAGCTACATCTTGAGATTTTAAAGAAACTGTTAAACTATTTTTCAAGTGGCTGCATCATTTTCTTTCCTAGTAGTTATGTCAGAGTGATTCAGTTTCTGTGGATCCCCACCATCTTCTTGTGTCTATGATTTTATATTTTAGCAGTTATGGTATTACATTAATAAATGTCTGTTCACCCCAGATAAGGCATTGATGATAGATCAAAGTAAGAATTCAGCCAAAGTTCAACTCGGTGAACTGATTAAGTTATTGCACTTACTACCAAGTATGGTTGAGGTCGTACTTCCAAGAGTATTTGTGACCCCCCAAATAGCGATCAGTTGACTCACTATTGTGTCCCACCCTACTGTGTATCAAGAGTTCACAGAAAGTGTAATATGTAGCTCTACTTTCAGTTAGCTTTCAACTTCCTGTATATTCTATTATCTGAGATCATTTGCAGCTAGCAACAGCAGTAAGAATAAGCAATGACCAGAATCCCAAATAAGATCCAATGATTCTCTTTCCCTCTTTTATTAGGGAATGACAGTAACTCCATTTTCATTACTGCAGGCCACCCATTACTATATTACTCAGTTTATTATGTTACCATGGCTACTGGTCAATGTTATATCTACTCCAAGATGGCAATAAGATGATTTTGTTATGCCAAGGGGGGTGTAGTACAATAGATATGTAATAATGTTGCATGGCTTTAATTTGTTTTCCCTACTGGATAATGATGTTGGTCATCTTAGCATGTGCTAATTTGAGCTAAATATTTCTTCCTTCATTCATCTTCTAACTTGTTTATTTTTACTGATGAGTTTTAATATTCACTAAATACTAGTGTGTTATCACATATATAACTTTCAAATATTTTCTCCTACTGGGTAACTTACCTTTTTATTCATTTAATATCCACACCTTTGTTGCTAATATGTGCAAACACAGTTGGATTTTGTATTTTTATCAGGTGTTATTTGAAGTTAGAAAAGTTAATACTTTAATTTTAGGGCATCATACAAAGTAATGGGTTTCATTATTGCATATATACTGAAATATATGTTTCATAATACCTTGATTTTAACCCTATGTTTTCTAGTATGCTAATTATTGATTTGCTTATCAATCTGAAAAAATGAGCTTATCTTAGTTACGAAGAGCTACCTTATCTCTCATCCTATGAAGGTGTTATGCTTTTATATTTTGCATTTTAAAATTTGGATGAGAAGTATAATTTCAGGAGTACTTTGCTTGTGTGAGTATCTGATTGTTCCAGTTTAAGTTAAAAGTTCACCTTTTCTCCAAAGGATTGGCATTTTTATCAATACTCAGGTGGGAATATTTGTGAAGGCCATGGATCTTTAATCTATTCCACTGATTTATCTGCACTCTCACTTCCTACACCATATAGTTTTGACTACTGTAGCAATATAAGTCTTGAAATCAGATAGACTTTTTTTTTCTCTTTTACAAAATTGTATTATTTCCTATTCTAGTTTCTATACCTCTGATATATATGTTAGGAAGATTCTGGTTGTGTTTTTGCTGGGTTTTGTTAGGAATTGTATTAAACCTATATGATTCTCATCCAAAGTTAATGTGTATCTCTCAATTGATTTAAATCTTTAAAAAATTGTTTTATCCTTTTTCCTGCTGTTCCCCATGGGCAGACAGGACTTCTCCTGTCTCCCTCTTCTCTTGTGTCCTTTCTCTATCTCTGTGTCTCTTTATCTCTTTTCTTTTTCCTTCCCCCTTCCATTTCTAATAAAACTCACTTAAAAATTGTTTTATCACATATAATTACATATTTTAATTATGGAAGTTATACATATTTTATGCATTATATTTAATTGTTATAATTATTTTAATAATTACAAATGTATGTTTTACATTTTTCTTTCCACATTTCATAACTCTCATACACAAAATAATTTTTATCATGTAACATTTGAATATGCTAAATTTCTTGCTAAACTCCAGTTTCTTTATATATTCCTTTGAATTGTCTACATAGACATTCACATTATACAAATAGTAAGAAATGTCATCATTGTCAATTTCTTTTATTGCTTTATTTGCTAGAATTTTCAGTATTATCTTTTAAAAATGTTAGTGGCAAAACAACAGTTACTCTGTAGGTGACCAGAATTGGAAAGCAATAAATGTCCAATCGTAACCATAATACTAAGGATAATTTTTTGAAATACTATTTGTCACATTAAAGATGTTTTCTTCTAGTCCTCCTACTTGGATTTTGTTTCTATCAAGAACTGGCATCAGGCTTTATCAAATGCTTTTACTGCCTAAATTGATGTAATCACACAATTTTTCTGTTACCGTCTCTTAATATAGTAGATAATGATTTATTTTCAACTACTAAACTGCCTTTAGTAGTCTTTGAAATTACACTCATATGATCACAATTCTTATTTTTTTAAGCTAATAATTTTAAATAGCTTTTTTGTTTGTTTGTTTTCTGAGACATGGTTTCTCTGTGTAGCTTTGGAGCCTTTCCATGGCATAATAAGATGCAATATGACTAGGCACAAAGCCACATATCAAGGCTGGATGAGGCAACCCAGTAAGAGGAAAACAGCCCCATGAGTAAGTAAAAAGTCCAAAACTCCTGCACTCCCACTGTTAGGAGTCAAACAAAAACTCCAACCTAAACAACTACAGCATGTATGCAGATGGTCTAGTGTAGACCCATGAAAGCTCCAAGGTTTCTGCTTCAGTCCCTGTGAGCCTTGCTTAGTTGATCCTCTGAACCTTGTTTTCCAGGTGTTCTCTATTCCTTTGGCTCTTGCAATCCTTCTTCCCCTTCTGCAGGATTGGCCCAGCTTTGACTAAGGTTTGGATGTGGGTCTCTGTATATGATCCCATCAGTTGTTGAATGAAGCCCCTGTGATGATGATTGGACTACTGTCTGATCTACAAATAGAGCAGACTATCATTGATAGTCATTCCATTCACTTTTTTCTTGCCAGTCATGCTTGGTTCTGTCCTAGGTCTTTGGGCCATCCATCCTATGATTCCTGGCCTTTTAGCCAGTGTCAGGCATGGGATCCCTGTCATAGCATGAGCCTCATGTTTTATCAGTTATTGGGAAGCCAGGCCCACAAGTTCTGAGCCACCATTTCCCCAGCAAATCTTGCAGGAAGGTAGATTGTGGGTCATAGGTTTTCTGACTGGGTTGGTGTCCCATTCCCACCAATGGAGAGTCTAGCCTGGTTACAGAAAATGGCAATTTCAGGATGCATATCCTCCTTTATTAGAAGTTCTTGTTAGGGTCGTGGTCATAGATCCCTGGAAGTTTCCATTGCACTAAGTTTCCACATCACCCTTAAATAGCCACCTATTAGAGTTGTAGATCTCCAAACTCTATCTATTTCTTTCCCATCTGATTCCCTTGGTTTCTCATGCCCACCTTCCCCCAGTCCACCCACAAAATCTATTATATTTACCTTTCCCATTAATACACATGTGATTTCCCTTAGTCCTCTCCTCTTTATCTAACTTTCCTCTTATGTTTCTCTTAAAAACACATTCACATTGTCTGATAAGTTTGGGTATGCTGTGCAATCATTTTCACTGAAATATATGAAGTCTTTGATTACTTATTTCTGTCTTTGTAGCACAAATAATAAAAACCCAGAGAAAAATACTGGGGTTCAAGCTAAAGATCAGAAAAGCAAAGCAACCATCCTACTAGAGAGGTCTTACCTCTACCAAAACTTAGACCAAAGGGGGAGGTTATCCTGTCCTTAGCATGAATACAGACTGCAATGCTCTCCACCAAATCTCATACTGCCCTGAGACTACACTGAGCTCTTGCCTGGTATTCCTCTCTAGTACTGAGACTAAATGTGTGTCGTTCCAATGGCTGGGATCAAAAGTGTGAGCTCTGTTTCTCTTTTAGACTGATTCACACTCATGTAGCACAGAATGGACTTGAACTCACAGAGATCCATCTGTGTCTGTCTCCGGAGTGCTGAGATTAAAGGTGTGGCCACCACTGTCTGTCCTGTATGGCTAACTAGTGGCTTAGGTGTTTTTGTGGCTAAATATTGGCTTAGCTCTTAACTAGGTATGTGGCTTAGCTTTGCACTCTGATCTTCAGGCAAGCTTCATTTGTTAGATCACTACAGTCTTGACCCAGTAGTTATTCAATAGAGAGTTGTTAAGTTTCCATGAGTTTATGGGCTTTCTGCTGTTTCTGTTATTGTTGAAATCCAGCTTTAATCCATGGTGGTCTGATAGGATGCAGGGGGCTATTTTAATTTTCTTGTGTCTGTTGAGACTTATTTTGTGATGGCTTTTATGGTCAATTTTGGAGAAAATTCAGAGAGGTGCTGAGAAGAAGGTATTTTCTTTTGTTTTTGGGTGAAAGGTTCTTTAGGTATCTGTTAGGTCCATTTGGTTCATAACACCTCTTAGCTCCAGTATTTCTCTGATTAGTTTTTTGTCTGTATGTCTTGTCCATTTGTGAGAGTGGGGTATTAAAATCTCCTACTCTCAATGTTTAAGGGTGAATGTGTTCTTTAGGATTTACTAATATTTCCTTTAATAAATCTCAAGCATGGTTGTGCTTGAGCTTTGAGCAGGGATGTTAAGAATTGAAATGTTATCTTATTGGATTTTTCCTTTGATGAGTACTTCCCTGTCTCTTTGAATGATTTGGTTTGAAGTCTATTTTGTTACATATTAGAATGGCTACAAGAACTTGTTTCTTAGGTTCATTTGCTTGGAAAATATTTTCCCAACCCTTTACTCTGAGGTAATGTCTTTCTCTGATGTTGAGGTGTGTTTCTAATATTCAGCAGAAGGATGGATCCTGTTTTCACATCCATTCTGTTAGTCTTTGTCTTTTTACTAGGGAATTGATCCAATCAAGACTGAGAGCTATCAATGACCAAAGAACGTTAACTTCTGTTATTTTATTGTTGCTTTTGTTGGTGTGTGTGTGTGTGTGTGTGTGTGTGTGTGTGTGTGTGTACACGATCATGTGCACATGCATGTGTGCTCTCACTTCCTTTCTTTTGGTTTTGCTGGTGTGAGATTATTTCCTGTGTTTTCATGGGTGTAGTTTACTTCCCTGGACTGGAAATTTCCTTCTAGTACCTTTTGTAGGGCTACATAGATATTGTTGAAATTTGATTTTATCATGAAATATTTTATCTGACTATGGTTATTGAAAGTTTTGCTGGATATAGTTGTAGTGTCTGTAAGACATTTGTCCAGGACCTTTTGGATTTTTAGAGCCTCCACTGAGAACTCCAGAGTAATTTTGATTAGTCTACCTTTATATATTACTTGCTCTTTTTATCTTGCAACTTTTAATAGTCTTTCCTTGTTCTGTATGTTTAGTGTTTTGAATATTATGTGGGGAGGGGGCTTTTCTTTCTGAGCCAATCTATGCGGTGTTTTCTATGCTTCTTGTACTTTTGGAGGAATCTACTTGATTAGGTTAGGAAAAATGTTCTATTCTATGATCTTTTGGAAAATGTTTTCTGTGCCTTCAACTTGGGTTTCTTCTCTTTATTGTATCCCTATTATTCTTAGTTTGGTCTTTCCATGGTATCCCAACTTTTCTCTGTGCTTTGTGTTAAGATTTATTTTATTTAACATTTTTTTGACTGATGTATCTATTTCTTTAATAGTATCTTCAATGCCTGAGATTCTCTTCTCCATCTCTTGTGTTCTGTTTGGGGTTCTTGCATATGTAATTCCTGTTTGCTTACTTAGATTTTCAATTTCCAGAGTTCCCTTAATTTATGTTCTTTATTGTTTGTATTTCCATTTTGAGGTCTCAAACAGTTTTATTTCTTTCCTTCAACTGCATTAGTTTGTGCTTTCTTGGTTTTCTTTGAAGGATTTACTAATTTTTCCTTAGTTTTTTGCTGGTCTTTTCCTCAATTTATTTAAGGCATTTCTTTCTTTCTTCTTTAAGGACCTCTATCATTAAGTTGATTTTAAACCCCCTTTTCTGTTCTTCAGTTGTGTTGGAATATTTATGACTTGCTTTAGTAGGATAGCTGATATTTGGTGGTAACATATTGCCCTGGCTGCTGTTATGCTCGTATAGGGGCATCTAAGCATTTTGGTTTAGGGTGATTATAGATCTAGTTGCTGATTTCTGGATTTTTCTTTGATAGATGGGTATTTTGCTCCTCAATTTCTGTTCCCTCTTTGGTCTTTTGACTTGTGTGGCCTGTGGTTGAGCAGAGGGTCTCTATCCAATTTGGACTTCTGGTGGCCATCATGGTCTCTTGTCAAACAGGGGGTCTCAGCCCAAGTTTGTGAAAGGAGTTCTGGTGGACTGCTTTGCTGTTGATACAGCAGAAAAGTTGCAGGCTGGATTTCTGGTTCCTGTGTGGCCTCTATCATGGAATGTCAGCATGAAGTGGGAGCTGGGATTTGGCAATGAGGAGGGAAGTGGGACTGGCAATTGGGGTCACAGCTCTTCTGGTAAGCATGGCCTGTGGTTGTACAGGGGGTCTTTGCCTGAGAGATCTGAGTGGGGGTGTCTGTGGGCTAGCAACCCACCTGGTCTTTTCGCAGGTGTGGCCTGTGGTTGAGCAGGGGTGTCTGCCCGAGGAAGGAAAGAGTGTGGATGGAGTACATGAGTGACTGGCTTGTCTGGTCTTCTTGCAGTCATGATCTGTGGTTTTAATTTTCCTTTAGACATTAAGTAGTTTCTCCTTTTTCTTGTCATTTTTGAGAGTTTTAAAATTAGGACTTAAATTTCTTCTAAGTTATCTGGATAAGCAAATTGTGTATTTCATATTGTGGGAAACTGTTTCTCATTGTTTTAGGAACTCATCCTACCTCATCTAAGTTGTCAAATTCATGTCTTGGGGGTGAGCATAGGGTTTCCTGTAACACTTTTTCAATCTTCTGGTTTAGGATGGTATTTCCAATTTCATTTGTGATATTAGCAACTTATTTTATGTCTTTTTTTTTGTCTTTTTCCCCTTTTTGTCCTGTGAGAACATTGTTAAAATTCTAGGTTTTTCCAATACAGTCAGCTTTTATTTTTTTTAAAAAGGTTCTTTATTGTACATACATGAAAGTTTATGTGTTAGTACCATCTATTTCTGCTTCTGTATTTATTATTTGAACCACTGTTCTTGCTTTGTGCTAAGTTGAATCTTACATTTTTGATTTAAGAGTTTTTTAAATGTACAAATTTAGAGTGTTTCATTTCTCTCCTAGTCTTGCTTTATTTAAATGCATTTGTTTCTTCAGTTTCTCATGTAACTACTCTCTTTGACCAGTGGATTTAAAGTAGTGTTGTTTCCAAATTTTAGGGATTTTCTTGTTATGGGTATATTACTAGTCTCCAGCTTGAGGTCTGGTATCACATAACAAACTTTGTAACATCTCAACAATTCCAATCCTGAGTTTTGTTTTATAGACCATATTCTGCTCTTATTTGGCATATATCTTGTGGGCATCTGAAAAGAGAATGCATTGTTACATCACATAGTTATTCTATGAACACAGATTTCCTCCTTGTAGTTGCTCATGTATTTATTCTGTATACTTTCTGTTTTTAATCTGTTTATTTTATCAGTTGTCAAGAAAGTAGTATTGAAATCTCCAAGTGTAACTGATGAGATGTTCGTGTCTCTGCCATGTAAAGTAAAAGTCCAGATTTTGCCAAGAGGTTACATCAATATCTATTACACTAATATCTAAGTTCCTTGGCTGCTCTTGGGTAGATGGAGTAGTTCTGCTTTTCTAAGTGGTCCCACTGATATGGTATTGGGAGTGGCCTGTTGATGGTATAATTTCAGGATATTCTGTCTTCTCCAGCAACGCTGTTGAAACCAGGAGTATTTGGAAGAGTCTTTCCTTTTTTTTTTGCCACAGTGAGTATAGAAGTTCCAATCGGGTGGATTTGTCTTCAACATTATCTTGTTGGAGGTTGCTTTGTAATACACTTGATTTCAAGGTGCATTATATAGATATAGTATTGATATAAATTGATCATTAGAATTGAATTGAAGATCCAGAGAAGAAAGGTCCACAAGCATAAAGACACCCAATTTTGACACAGAAACTACAAAACAAAAATACACACTGAAAAAAAGGAACACATCTTCAGTGAATGGTAGTAGTCAAATTGAATAGCTACATGTAGAAGAATGAAAATAGACTCACTACCCTGAGCAAAACTCAACTCTAAATGGATCAAAGACCTTCCCATAATGAATATCCTAAACCTGATAAGAAAAATGTAGGGAATCCATTGGCATAGTAAAGGACTAATTGAAAGGGAAACAAACAGCATAGAAATAAAAACCCACAATTAATAAGACTTCACAAAATAGAAAAACACTTGCACGCCAAAGAACACCATCATTTGGGCAAAGTGGTAACCTATAGAGTGGGAAAATATGTTTATGAATTATTCACCTGACAGAGGATTATTATTTATAATATATAAAAAACTAAAAACTAGAACATCAAGAAACCAAACAGTTAAAAATGGGATACAATACAAAGCTTCTCTTTCTATTTTTGTGAGGAATGAATGGGGATTTTTATTGGAAGTGCATTTAGTCTGTGAATAGCTTTTGTTGGAATGTTCATATTTCACAATGTTAATTCTACCAAACCACGAGAATCTTATGCCTTCCCATTTTCCAGTCTTTTTCTCTTTCTTTAGAAGTTTAAACCTTTCATTGTAAATGTCCTTCACTTCATTGGTCATGTTTGTTTGTAGATATTTTATTTTCTTTGAGGCTATTGTGTATGGGAGCATCATAACCCACACCCCAAAGAAATAAACAGAAAAAGACGTAACTAGACTATGAGGGTTAATGAGGAAGGGATTAGAGGAGGGACCTTGAAGAGAATGATAAAATATGGAATATGGAGAGACGGTTTTAAGAGAAGAATAATGTAGGGAATATGAAGAGAACAGTTAACTAAAGATCTTTGGAAAAGCCATATGGAAATCTACAACTTTAGAAGCTTTCCTAAAATATGTACATACATGAAAAGCATATAATGGTGTCTCTATATAACAACGGAGATAATTACCCTCCTAGATATCTTATGCCACCAAAAACCTCCTGCTGAGTCACTGATCAAAGCAGAGCCTTGGGAGATTCCCTGCAAACACCAGAGGTTATTGTTAAGGCTACTGGTTACTCATCGCAAGCTGATGGTAAGGTACTATTACTAAAGACACCATTTACTCATGTTCTTGAACATGGAGAAATCAAGCTGTTGCCCAACTAAAAGCTTCACCCATACTGACCTGCATACATGATGTTTGACAGTACTTTTCACACTACCAAAAGAGAAAATGAATCATTAACCTGACTATGCTACAAACCATGACCTATAACAGCAACCGGCCCACAAGAAATATTAGTGCAATAGTGATGCAGATATTACAGGAGTAACCAATCACTTTTTGATTGGATTTAAGGTCCATTCCATGAGACAGATCTGTTTCAAAACTCCTAAACCAGCCAAGTACCTGAGATTTGCTAACTCAGGTACCCTAGGTAAAACATAATACTGTTACTCTTCTAAAGGAGCACAGTAACAAAATAATTCCTAATGACAACTGCTGTATCTATACAGCAGAGCATCACTTAGCTCTTTTTTAAATTTTATTTTATTTAAATTAGTAACAAGCTTGCTTCACATGTCAATCCCAGCTCCCTCTCGCTCCCCTCCGCTCCAGTCCCACACTAGCCTCCCCCAACCCCCATCCCATCCCCCTTTCTTACTCAGGGAGGTTGAGGCCCTCAATGGGGAAATCTCCGAAGTCTGTCATATCATTCCAGGCAAGGCCTAGGCCCTCCCCCACGTGTCCAGGCTGAGAGAGCATCCCTACATGTGAAATGGGCTCCCAAAATCCATTCGTGTGCCAGGGATAGATACTGATCTACTACCCAAGGCCCCATAGATTGCTGAGGCCTCCTCACTGACATCCACATTCAGGGGATCCGGATCTGTCCCATGCTGGCCTCTCAGCTACCAGTCTGGGGACCATGAGCTCCCCCTTGTTCAGGTCAGCTGTTTCTGTGGGTTTCATCAGCCTGCTCTTGACCCCTTTGCTCATCACCTCTCTCTCTCCCTGCAACTGGGTTCTAGGAGTTCAGTTCAGTGTTTAGCTGTGGGTGTCTGCCTCTGCTTCAATCAGCCACTGGATGAAGGCTCTAGGATGGCATATAAGGCAATCATCAATATCATTATAGGGGAAGGACATTTAAGGTAGCCTCTCCACTATTGACAGTTGATGTAGAGAAAATTATTCTTAAAGTAGATATCAATTAACACAGAAAACTGCAATTGGTATTATGTGGAGAATGGGAGACTGAAGCATCAATCTTAAATGGGATATCTTTATCAAATTCCTCTCCTCAGAGTTCAAAAATATAAGTAGAAGAGGAGACAGAAAGATAGCAAAAGCCAGAGGTGGCAGATGATTCCATGGAAACAGTATATTCAGACACAATACTGTCACTGCAGAGCAGGGCCCATGCCCAAGAGTAGGTGTCCAAAACAAAGCAGGCTCCATGTTTTGTTCCCATGCTTTTTGTTATGATTATTCTCTTACTTATTTTTATGTGTTCATATATTTTTTCTTGTTTGTTTTGTTTTGAGAGAGAGGGTTGAAAATTGAGAACATACAGTCAGGGAGGATCAAGGAAAAATTGCTAGAGGGGGAAGAACAAGATCAAAATATATGAAAAAGAATTTAATAAAATGGTATTTTAAGACTTGAGCATAGATGATACCCAGAAGAGCTTAACACCTCTAATAGTTTATAACCTAAAGTAGATATTCAGTATGTTTTCTTAAGTGTTATTAATATATGACTTTGCCTTGTAATAATTTGCAACTTTTGTTGATGTCATTTAAAATAATCAGTAATTTAAGGCAAGATGTATGTGTTCAGAACAATCAAGGCACCTGTGTTCATAGAGACTGACATGAAGGTATAGCATAAGTACATGCTGGGAAAATGTGTGTTTTAGGATGCTCTACACACTGGGACAGCAGCCTTTACAGTGGGGATTTAAGCCCAGATTGTATTCTTATGGAAGTAAAGAAATAGATGGCTTAATTTCTTCATAATTTTCATTGAGGGATTGGTGTCAAGGCAGTTTTTCTGGAAAGTACCTTTGGCATATTTGTTCCCTACAATCTACTGTTGTCTTCTAGACTCATCATTTCTTTCAACTATGAGGAGTAATTATTCACTTAAAAAACCATACCATTGCATTAGAGCTTCCATTGGTGTGTACAAAATAAAAATTCAACAATTATGTTACATTAAATTAAATTAACTCTAGTAGCTGTAATTTCCCTTTTAAAAAGCATAACTGCATATTGGGCATGAAAGAATGCCATGTGAAGGTCATTATTTTCTCTGATGGTTTAATTATTTAATGTTTTGATTCCCATAAGAATTAGGATGCTCAAATATATTTTCACATGATTATAACCTTTCCTGTCAAGCACAGTTGTTTGGTATAGCTGGACTTTTTTTCTGACAGTGGATTTCTATATTAATAACTTGTCTATCTCAACTGAACCACTAAAATGTAATCAGTGCCTTAGAGTCACACAACAATGTGGTTACTATCAACACCAACTGATCAATGCTCATTGCACAGACAAATGGCTTACATGATATTGGCTATAGAAAGTTTAAAATGTGCATATTTTATGAGTATTAGCTAAGACTCAGTTCATGCTCTGATTATCTTGTAATCAGTAACGTTCACTGTTTTTCCATATCATAAGCATAGTTTGAATTCAGGTGAATACACACATTGTACTTGGGATGCATTTTTCTTGCCCTGTGGTTTGAATATATTGAGACATAATTCGTAATAAGGTTGTTACTCTTTTTTTGGGGGGGGAGTACTTCATTTATCTGGACTTTTGTATTTGGTTTGAATAGTCCCAGTGTTGGATGCCTTCAATTACAAGAACTAAATACTGCCAAGAACCACTGAAGTTATAATTAGAAATGATTTTCCATGGCCTGTGTCACTGCTCATATCAACATCTTCATTAACTTTGCCAGTTTGTTTGAATAATGAGAATAAAAACTACTGTAGTCAGGCAATCTGGGTCGTGACACTGCTTTCTAAACTTGGGACATTTATCTATTGTTTTTCCCATTTAGTCTTCTCATTTGTAAATCAGGGATCATATGACTTAAAAGTGACCAAGTTTTCAATTTATTTTATTCATCAGGTTACAATATGTAAATCAGTAATACACTACTGCATCTTTAGGTTTGAAGCATTAAAACTTATTTTTGATGTAAGGATTGCCACTTACCTTCTACAAACATAACAACATGAAGGAAGGATGGTTTCATGCACATCATATCTATGATGCAATGCCTAAAGGATATCTGTGATATTCAACTTGAACCAGCTGTTTCCACAGGTCTCCAGAAGTGAGAATTCAGCAGTCCCTTAAAGCAAGCCTTCTTTCGGGCACAAAGAATTCTGCATGTCATTAGGTCAGTGAGGAAGACTTCCTACCCATTTAAGTTGTATAAACTTAAATCATTTGGAAGTAAGTTTAGTTTCATGTGGAGAAAATCTGTTAAGTTTTCCTTTTAACTGTGTGTGTGTGTGTGTGTGTGTGTGTGTGTGTGTGTGTGTGTGTGTGTTTGAGAGAGTTATTGAGACTAACATCTAATTATTTTATTTTATGTATTTCCCCTATTATGCATGAGAACTTTGTGCTAGTTTGTTAAAGTAGAATGGGTGTCATCTCAGTTTGGGGGACAAAGTATACTTTACAGGTACTCTAGGGAGAAAAGTATAACACTGATTAGTTATGTTGACTGGCATCTATGCTGGATTTATGAAGACTTTTCTGCAGGGAATTCTGCATTATATCCATGCTTACTATGTTCTGCAATGACAAAGGGATAACAGTAAAATCTCACTTTCCTGATATGTATTGTATTTGTTTGCTCATGTGGTGACCATGCTTTGAACATATCTCTGGCTGAGAGGGCAGAAACAATATGGTGAAGAAAATTTCAATAGAATCAACAATTGTTTTTTCCTGGTAACAAGTCTGACATTGCTCAGGTGCTAAAACAAACACCTCATCTACTCTCTTTTGATATGATGAGGTGTATTTTAGGAACAAAAAGAGGAAGGGATCAGATCTGAAAGGTACAGTGATGAACATCTTCAGGATAGCAGGATAGTCTGCACCCAATAGCTGCTTTATAGAATTACTTTTCAATTCTCAGATTACATTCACAAATATGAAAGAAAATATGTATTATGTTCAAGTGTATAAAACTACAGTGGTACAAAATACAAAACTTAGTAGCATCATCCTAGATGAGGAAATCTCAAATTTGGGGTTTCTTCAACCCCTTGGTCACAGTCACAAGAATCGGAAAGAATGCCCCACTGTTCATGTAAGCCTGTTTGGGGTCCGAAAATCACAGAATGGGCATCTCCATGGCCTGTAAATTCTAAAGGCAAGGAATCATAGTTTAGCTGGAGTATCATGGTGTTCTTAGACAATTAGATACCTAATAACCACCTGGAAACCTTGCAATGACTCACTTTCCTATTCTCATCCACAGAGAGGTAAAGTTAGTATTCCAGATGTGAAGTCCAATCTCTATGAAGCTCATAGTTATTACGATAAATCTTTCCGCCACTGGCTTGAGTCCTGCCTGCCACATGGGTGGCCAAAATAATAACCAGAGACTTATATCAGATACAAATGCTGCTTGGCCAATGACTAGAATTTCTCATCTGCTAGCTCAGTCTTAATTATCATAAATCTATAAATTTTATAAGACTTATCTTATTGGATGCCAGTAGCAAGCATCCTATCTTGCCAGGCTCACATGGTGACTCGTACGGGGAAGAGAGAGGGGGCCCACTTCTTCTCTTCCTTGTTTAATTATGAGTCTCCTTGCTATGTCACTTCCTGCCTGGATCACCCCTTCTTTACTACATTTCCCAGAGTCCCCCTAGACTACTAGTCCCGCCTAACTTGCTGCCTCATTGGCCAAACAGTACTTTATTTATCATCCAATATGACAAACACATACATAGAAGCACTTCCCCCATCACATAGTGATGCCAGTGACTTTGGTCTATGAACCACACTTCAGAGCAGGTGAGGTTCAAGTGCGCAGAATTTTGGGAACCATCTATCTTACCCAAAGAAAACCTTCCTCCATTAAAAAGCAAGAAAGGGGAGCAGTATAAAGAGGAACATTAAACACTGGCTCCTGGGTCCTTCCAGGTAATCTTTGAGGCAATCTTTGAGAAAGAAATCACTGTCCTGCTACTCTTGGGATGCTCCAAGCAGGCACCGTAGATTGGTGATTATAGAGGGCCGAGGTCTGTTTCTTACAGAGATCAGTGCTGGAAAACCAAGATCAAGGTGTCTGAGGACTCTGTCTTGTGAGTGGCTACTTTCTGGTTCATAGAGCAGTACTGCTCAGGAATCCTCACCCGGCAGAAGGATAAGCATCTTTGACCATGAAGGATCTTTCTTCCACCTAAAATTACTCTCCAAATGCCTACCAGTGCTGGTGAGACTTGGTATATTAGTTTCTTGTCTTTGTTTTCTGAGACAAAATATTGTTACAAAAGAAACTTAGAGACAACAGTTACATAGGCTCATAATTAGAGAATACATTTAACCATGGTAGTGAAAGAATAGGAGTGGTGAAGGAGGTAGCTGATTTCACATCCTCAATCAAACCAATAGAGTTGAAAGCCTGTGAACAGCAAAATTTCTCCTTGTTATTTGTTCTCAGGCTCCAGTTCATGGAGTGATACCACTCATATTTGGGGTCTCTTCCCATGTATAATCAAGATAATCCCTTGTGGACTTCCCCAGAAATTTGGTTTTGTTCTGACTCCAAATTTCATTAAGTTGACAAAATTAATCATTGTTCTATGTTTTTGCATAAGAATGGTGAAATTGCAAGCACTGGAACACAGATATATTGTTCACCCCAAATGTCAGCTGTATTTCTGGTGCTTCTAACTACTGTTGTATCTAGTGCCCACATCAGAGCCCCATTAGAATAAGTCCAGAGACTTTTAGGTTTAAATTTCCATAACATGGTATAGTATACAGGCATTGTGGATCTTTATAGTTTTTGAATTGGCAAATAAATAATTCAGAAATTTTCAAATAAAGACTTTGAGGAAAGATGGAGTTTGTAAATATTTCTTGAGAGCAACAAACATGTTCACCAGTAAACTGTAAACACATAAAGCAAGCTTCAGAATCTGCTATATACTCCATAAATAATTCTTGAAGAAATAAAGGTAATAGATGGAAAGATGGATGTACTGATGTTGTGAAAAAAAAAACATTGCTATAAAACTTGATTTTAGGGAATGAAAATAAGGTGGAACAGCTATGAGAGCATGCTGTTAGTTCCTAGCACCAGGATCAGGCCACAAACCTCTAGTAAAGCTATCTCTTTGGTACCCAATTTTTCCCTTCTGGTCTCTGCATGAACATATAATTGTGTACACTTGACACATATACACAATTGAAGGTAAATAAATCTTTACAAATCTTTTGATTCCCTACTTTATAATGACATTATCTGCTTATGCCTGTTGCTTTTGTCTTCCTTCCTTAAAACTGGGTGTGCTGATGGAATGCTGGACCATGCCTGTGCTAGTCAAGGTGGGAATGACAGAGACATAAGTTAAAACAGTTTTTCTAATTGTAATCTGTTTAAATTTAATTTTATTTATTACTAAGGTATAGTGCAAGGGCAGTTAGTTCCTTGGATGCATTGCAGAAGCCTCATGTGAGCACAGTACATTTAGAAGGTTCTTCATATTATCTTCTATCAGAAGATGTACTATCAGAGAAGAAGGCCCCATTCTTGGATTAGACAGACTGCCTTAACACACTGGAGTTATTCCTTTCATGCTCCTCTAAATATCATACCATGAAATTGGTCCTATTTCTGAGTTACATGAATTATCACCTACTCTTTGATGTCTAATGTTAATCTGTACATCCTGATTTTTACCTCCTTGAAGTCCTAACTTTCAACATATTCATACATGATAGGATTCACTTGAAATCTTTTTAGTAACATGTACTAGTTATATATAACATTACGTTTAATTTTTAGATGTTCTTATGTGTGTATAATGATTTTAGTAATTTTAACCTACAATTACTATCCCCTTCTTCACCAGGTGATACACTTCCTCTTCTCAAGTAGTCCTTCTTCTACTCTGCAAGTTTCTGTGTGGTGTGTGTGTGTGTGTGTGTGTGTGTGTGTGTGTGTGTGTGTGTGTGGAGAGAGAGAGAGAGAGAGAGAGAGAGAGAGAGAGAGAGAGAGAGAGAGAGCATGATTCCAATTAGCATTAATTACAGGAACTTGTGGGGAGGAGCATGGACTGTTGTTCTATTATATCCATTCAGAGAAATCTGGCAGTCACTAATGTGGTCTTGGTCCAACATTTTTATTTATCTAATGAGCTAATCATAATGAGAATATGTTCAACTGTGTTTTCCAGGGTGTATCATTCTTATTCAAGATTTGTTAATGTTGTCACACATGATTTCAGGAGCCACTCTCTCTTATACATTATGCATAAAATAAATAAATATCCACAAGTTGATACTGATACATGTAAATAATAAAACAAATAAAGGAGAAAATAAAGCATTCTTCTCAAGTAGAAACTGAATAAATTAACAAAAATAGAAATGAAGGAAACTGAAAATTTGCCAACAATTAACTATTCTAGTAACAATTACAGTAGGATGTTTGAGGAGAAATATTGTTTGCATGGCCTTAGTGTGTCTCCCCTCAATTTGTAAATTGCTGCAAGAAAAGAAGTTACTATGGAGAAAACTACAAGATATAATATTGCCAAATAAGCAAAATGAATATGGTTATTTCATTAGAATAACTGAAAGCTGCTCATCACCTTTACTACACTATTACAAAACTTGAATATTCTTTAATTATTGTGTCATATCATCTGGGAAAATCCTACAGTTAGATGGCAGTTCAGAAAATTTCTGCCTGGTATTATTTGATGTATTAAATCATGAAAAACAATGAATGACTGACCCAATCTGTATACAGGAAGACAAGAATTGTCACAGAAGTAAAAGGAAGACCAAGAAAGGACTAGGATGTAACTCAGTTATAGAGTGGTATAGCATTTCACATGAAAATTTCTGGGTTCTGGATTTGAACTTTAGCAAGACAAAAAGGCATAAGAAGAAAGAGATACAACAATTCAGTGCAGAACAAAAGAAAGAAAATTATTATAAAAACCAATAAAATTTGAATATTTAATAGGTTGTAGTTGTCAATAAGTAATATGCCTATATTGATAATTAATAGTGAAAACCACATTGTTATTAAGCAAGATGTTATAGAAAATTAAGTAAAAGATAGGTTAAAAGCCTATATTATTTCAGATAAGTCAATATTTATTTCACACTAATTCACTTTAGCTAAGGAATGCATAGTATCAGCCTTAGCGCCACCTCACCCACAGACCAAATTCTTAGCACAAAGAAGATTTTTTTTTTTTTTTTTGCCACAGAGGGACAAAAAGGGCATGGAATAGGAGACAAAGACAGGAGACAGGGGACAAAGAAGAAGGGGGATAGAAGAACTAAGAGAGGGCAGGGTTATTTGTCCTGGTGGTGAGTGGGGAGACTATAAACTACTGCCTCTGGATAGAGGAGACAGATGTGCCCTGTAGGCAAATGGTGGTTTATAAAAGCAAAAGGAAAAACCGGGTGTTAGGAGGATGAGGTGTTCAACTTTAATTGGGAATGTTAATTAGGTGAGCCAAAGGAGGCTTTTGATTGCTGGACTGCAATACTTTGATAGCTTCATGGTCAGCTAAGGAGGAGGAAGTAGCCAAAAAAGGGAATAGATCTTGGAGGATAGCTTTAGGCATGTAGTCTAACAGTTCTTACCAAGGTGGAGGCAATGGCGTACAAGGGAAAGTCCTACCACAGCCATATTTGCCAAGTTTGTGCTGGCTAGAGCCCCTTCAAAATGATAGTGTCTTAAGATAAAAGTCAACACGGAGTAAACAGATAATAAAGTCTAGTCTGCCTTCGATAATGTACCTTCTGTCTCCTCAGCGTGCCTTGCCATGCCACACTTAGTAATGGACTCTTGGGTTGAACATACGTGACCTTTGCCCAGAATTAGAGTTCTGTGTAAATTTTAGAAGGCTATTATTAGCAGGTGGTCCTCCTCCAACAATGCTTGGATAAATTGAACTGTAGTTTCGTTGTCTTCAGTCACAGCAAGTAATAAAACTCACTGTCCATCCAATATCTAGTATGAGAGATAGCTTGTTCTTCTCTGAATTTAGATATAGAATCCTAGGAAGCTGGCTTAGAGATAGTTAAGGGTGTACATGGAAGGCCATATTTCTCTGTTCTTCTGGACCTCTTAGACAGCACTATTGCCTTGATAGATAAGAAAAAAATGTTTTCAAAAAGAGTGAAAAGTTTTGACATTTAAGATTTATATCTAAAGCAGACTCAGGGAATAGAAGTTAAAATAGGATAGTGCCAGAAAACTAATTTAACAGCAGTAGACAAAAAACAGCCATAGAGGACAAGCTCAGCTTCCAGGGAGGGTTAGTAATAGCATGTTTTCATAGCTCTGAGAATAAGACCTATATATTTTAGGACATGTGTGGAAGAGCGAAGATCATTGAATTTGCTGGTGATACTGAAACTGAAGTTGGAAAATAATAAGATGAAATATTATCAGATTGAAAAGGATTTGAATCACAGGTAATTAAGCCAGAAGATGCCAAACACAATCCAGGCATATAGATACAAACTAATAATATAGGATCAAGCAGCCAATTATGCAGAACATACACCCAGGGAAGGATTTGGAGGATATTGTGGGAAAATCTGTAAAACCAATTGCACAGAGCACAAGTGAATTAGGAAAAGCAACCTGGATTCACCAGGATATCTTGTCAAGGAGGAAGAAGACAAGAACAGAAAGTGGAGTTACACCTATGTTAGGTATTCTCTTGAGTTCTATGTGAATATAGTGTCCAGCCTTCAACTAAACAGAAAATGAAAGCAACTAGGCTTGGGAATAGAGGATGTGGTAAAGGGAAACATTTAATTGGGAAGCAATTTACATTTAATTTCACTGGGAAATGAGGGTTTTGATAGAAGAGATTTTGAAAATTGGGTGTTATCCAGGAAAGTCCTGATATACAGAAAATGATGAACACATTATTGTTTATATGTATACACTGTTGTAGTGAGAACTCAAATGTCCTTTAAAGAGTACAACTAAGCATGTCCTATTCTTTTCTTTCTTTTTTTTTTTCACTGTTGTGAAGGCAAGATTACAGAAAGGCAAAATTCAGCCCCAGGGTTGATACTGTGGAACCAGAGCTGAACCATTTAATGCAAGAAAATTCTCCAAGTAAAGCTGGTGAAGTAAAAGTGCAAATGAGTTGAAGTGACACTTAAACTTATTTTTGGTGAAGGTGGCAATTAAAAAGCATTGCTAAAAAAAGAAAATCACAGTGAATGGAAAGTGATAATGTGTTTTAAATGGCCAGTTTTGACATGCAAAGTTTTCCAAATTGCAACATCTTCCTGTTTGAACTAGGATGTATCTGTATAAACAAACCTTGAAGTTTCCCATTTATTTATATTTGTGTGTCTTGCTGTTCTGATTCTGCTGCAGGGAACATGGATCACTTTAATGAAAGTACAACGGATGCCAATTTTACATAGCCCAATGTAGCATTCTGCTCAACTTGGTTTACTAGATTCACGATGTATGAGGACGTATGGCGTTCTGGCTGGCACACAGAGTAAAATATGAACATGGACAATTTTCCTGGTGACTTAGGATTAAAGAATAATTTTCATTTGAAATATGCAGAGAAATAGAGCAAAGTATTGAGCCTTGTTTATCCTTTGCTACTTCTGAGTGGTTATCTCACTTCTCCACTTTATTTTGCATGATAAAGAATCACAGGAATTTCTCCCTGGAAGGGACTTTAAGAATCATCTAGCAAAATCCTCTTAAATTTCAGATAAGGAAAATTAGAAAGAGGGGTTAAGAAATGTACCAAAACCTTCAAAAAGTACCTAAAAGAAGGCTTAGGATTAGACTCGATTCCTATTTCATCACTTTAACATTCAGAGTTGTAGGCTGCTAAAATGGTAAGACAATATGGTTGAGTTTTTGTAATTATGCTTAATTATCTCTGTTTTTGTCCATGCTTTCATTTTCAAATCTATATTTTCATTTTTCAGTGTAAGAAACCAAGATCATTTGCACAATTATAGAATATGATCTGGGTGGGGATATGAGGGCACTCCAGAAGAACAGAAAATATCTGGGACAGCAAAAACAACAGCTGCCCTCAGCTGCAAAGGGATGTATCAGGCCTGGAGAAACCTAATGTCCTTCAGCATACCCACGGACATCAGGAACACATGGACTAGTAGACCAACTAGTTTGTGACTACTTATATTACAACAATGCAATACTACTTTGACCAGTTTGTCTTCTTCGGTTTTCCATCTTCTTGGATGAGATGGATTTACCAATTAGACAAAGTCTTTAACCAGTTATGAATATAACACAGAGTCATCTTTATGACACTAATGATGGGGAAGAGAGTGTACATGACCTTGGAATATGGTCAAATTTACCTTAAGGTATTTTTTTAGCAGGGTGTTTAATTAAAAAGCAATAACCTATTTCAAAATAAAGCTAGTATATTCCTTCAAATATTTTAGGGGCTAGGTTCAAAAAGGGTCTCCATTTAGAGACAGCCTATAAGAAATGAGCAATAAACCATTAAAATATAATTATGCTTAGCACATAAAATGCTCAGATTGCTAGAGAATTTCATGACCTTAGGGTCAAATGAATGAAAGACTTGTGGTTTTCATAAAAATATATCTAGTAGATGGAAATCTAGAAATTAATGTACCTTACAGAGAGTGAAATATTCTTAGATATTCCTCTTTGGAAAATGTTTACTTTATACATCCTTCAGTATTCTCTCAGTTGTCCTAAATATGTAACTTTATAGTATTTTTTTAAATGGCCACAAATTCTCTAGATATAAATATTGGCACAGCATAGTAACACATGTAAATTCACATTGTTATTTTCTGTTGGATGTCTTTTCCTAGAGAGACATGAATAGATGTCTCTTCTTTCCAGAGGGTATTTATGACATCCCAAGAAATTATTCCACCTTTTCTAGCATCATGAATCAATGAATTTATTTGGGGTTATTTATAGGAATATGAGTGACTCAGGAAACTACACTGCAAAACATGTCCACCGCTGGGTGACAGTTCTTAAGTCTATATCCCCTGAGTTAACTGTTATCTTACCAATTCTACCTAAGAGAGTTTCCTTTTTCCAAATATACATATATATATATATATAATATATATTATATATATATATATGTCATTAAATGTCAATGTCATTAAAGCTTAGTACAACTTTTACTATTCAAATAAACCTAACATTAGGTTGTATATCCAAAGCAAAAAAAAAAAAAAAAAAAAGAGTAGAAGGTATAAACAATGTTTCATTATTTGACTCTACAGTACAGATGCCAAAATCTAGGCCTGACTCTCTCTGAACTTTATCCTTAAAATAAAGTGAATTCAGTAAATTATTCTTAGAAGTGGAGCTTACCAAAATTTCCTGTATTCGAAGTGACATTTGAAAGATAAACATATTGTACACATTATTATATACAAATAGTTAATAGACAGTTTGGAGTATGTTTACTATGAAGTACATGAGAGTAGGACTGGTAACTTATTCTGTAATAATAGGCAAGTCTGTTAAAAGTTATGTAAAATGTTTGGTTCTATGTATTTTCTAAGTAACATGTGAAAAATTTAAATATATGCTATATGAAGTTCTGAAGGAAACACTTTTGTTTTCCTTTGTTTCTATTTCAAGAATTCAGAAACCAACCATTGTTAGACTCAAGTTCTATCAACCACAGAGCTTTATTGGTTTCCTTGGTAGTTTTGGTTTTCTATTTTGTTCTGAAGAGGTGATGTTTTGATATTGACTAGGGGAGATTGCTGTCCATTTGCATGTAGCTAGATTCGACTACATAGTCTATACTGTTTAATTAAACCCATAAGTATTTTTGTAGTTTTAATTAAACAGTATTTAATAAGAAGATTAGAAATTATCACTTGACTATGTGACTATAAAGTTTCTCTGTGTTTATATACAATATTTAGTATAGAGTATGTCTTTATTTCTGGGGTTAGTATCATTATATCTTATGAAAAAACAGTATCTTTAAAGAGCTAAATATCTAAATTTCCATTTTAATTAAGAATAATGAATATACATAACAGACATTTGGATAGCACCGCACAGATGCTTAGATAGTCTGTTACCAAGTGGATTACTAATGTGGAAGAATGAATTTGAAGACACTGAAGGTGCTGGAGTGCCTTACTGCATTTATACTTTAGCAATAGTCAAAGATTTTTGGAATTTTATATTGATATATAAAAGATAATGTGATATATACATTTTTTTTTTATTTAAAGCTTAATCAACCATCCATCTCCAGGACCATTAGTTGTAGGACTCCACTGAGTCTCTGATTACTGGGTAAATGCTGAAAGTAAGTAGCAGATGGGCTTTAAGTGAAGAATATAATTTAAGCCTCATATGTGTTTTAAAATATGTATCAGGCACACAAAGTGAGTGCTTAATGATTAGGGATATTCAAACTGATAAGGAAGAAAAGAGATGATGAAACTTCCTGCCACTAACTTTCCCTGATCTAGGCACCTCACACATTTCACTCCATATTACTTTTACTAGAAACGACCAAACCAAATATAGCCCACAAAAATAATAGTTTTGCTTCACTTACTTCGCCTACAGTGCCAGGGGGATAGATTTAATGATCTATGGGTCTTTTCAGTCTCTCTAATATTTGTGATATGGCAACTGTCAATGTTGAACAAGAAATTGCTGAAATAGCACAACTTCTGGAAATGGATAATATCTCATAGGACAAGAGCCCAGAAATGGAGAGCACAGACACACACTGGCTAAAACTCATCTCACCAGGTTGCCAACTTCACTCTTTAGCTAATAAAAACAACCAACTTTAAGAATATGACCTGTCACTATGGCAATACCAGCCTTTTTCAGAATTTCTCTATGAACTATTGTGCAGGTCAATGAAATAGATGATTCCTTATTCTCTGTATTTTCTGTTTGGCTTTTTGCTAGCACCTGACCATTCGGTCATTATACGTTTTGTCTCAAAAAGTTGGGCCAATTGTGTTAGGACTTGGTATCACTGTGACTGTTTTTATTTACAAAACTTTGATTTTTGTGATAACAAGGAATTAAACTAAACCATACTCAAGTTCTGACAAATTATGTAATTAAAATCTAATCTCTTATATTCCAACACTGAGTCTGAATTACTAGTTGTTAATGATTGCTTTTCTCCCTGTGGTGCTGAATACCAAACTTGGGTTTGATACAGGTTCAACAAGTGATTGGCCACTGTGCTTCATCCCAGGCTCTCTAGTTAAATCTAAAAGGGTGAATCTGAAGTGTCAGGGCAGATAGCACACAGGTGAGAGAAACATTATTTCCTCACTTCTACTTTAGATATTTGAAATTTTTATGCTGTAAGAGAGACAAACATTGAAATCATGTAGCCACGCAAAAGAAGGTTTTCCTATGTATTCTAGTGCCAAGTGTTCAGTGCCTATCAAGGAGAAAGGATTCTGACCCTCAGTTAAGGCTCAAGAAATTCAAACCTGATATAAAAAAAGCACCACTTAGGAGGGGAGGTGTCTATGAAGGTTCAGTAACTTGATCAGTCCCTTATTGATTAAGATGATAAATAAATGACCACCTTGATTTTTCTTTGTAATATTTGTTACCCACGGGAAGTGTTATGAGAATGTTAAAGGTCAAGGCGGGGGAAAAAGCTGCTTAAAAACTCAGCAGAAACCCATTTATTAGTATAATTGGATACCAACTTAAAATAACACCCAAAAAATCTGTGATTATTGTGATCAAAATATAAAATGGCACATTTTATTTGATAAGTAAACCCAAAGAAATAACCAAAAAGGAGTTAAAGAACCACAAAACATTATAAAAAGTTAAATCTTGTAGGTGTATTTGAACACAAAATCTGTGCAACAAAAAAGAAGTAACTGTAATCATAAAGATATACTAGGAAACACCCAAGGAAAACACAAGGAACAAAAATGATGGAAAATGTATGTAAGACATACTAGAAACATGTAAAAGGATATTTGTGACATATCAAAAAGGCAGGAAAGAGGATACAATATTTGAAAAGACAATTATAAAAATATTATTTATCAAATAAGTCAACTCACAAATTCAAGAGGAAATATGTACCCAAGAAGAATAAATATAAATATACCACATATAACCATAAAAATACTGAAAAATGATGAGAAATCAAAAAATTAAAATAAGTTAGGCAGTGATTCTTTTTTTGTCATCCTGATTTCTCTTCGTTATTTTTTGATGCTTTAGTAGAAGTCACCAGTGAACTATGGGCACTGCATTTTTTTTTAATGCAAGGTTTCTCTATGTAGCCCAGGCTGGCCTCAAATTCCCAATTTTCCTGCCTTGTTTCACCCCCAAGGTTTAAAGAGAAATCTGGCATTAGGAAAATGTCCAGAAATCTATAAGAAGGACACCAGCTAACAATCTAAACAACAGTGGAGAGGCTACCTTAAATGCTGTACCCTGATAATGAGATTGATGACTACCTCATATGCCCAAGAGCCTTCATCCAGTAGTTGATGGAAGCAGAAGTAGACACCCACAGCAGAAGTAGACACCCAAAGAAGTAGACCAGAACTTCTGGAATCCAGTTGTAGAGAGGGAGGAGTGATGAGTAAAGGGGTCAATACCAGGCTGGAGAAACCCACAGAAACAGCTGACCTGAACAAGGGGGAACTCATGGACCACATACTGATAACTGGGAAACCAGCACAGGACTGATCCTGATCCCCTGAACATGGGTGTCAGTTAGGCCTGGTCAATCTATGGGGCCTCTGGCAGTGGATCATTATTTATCCCTAGTACATGAATGGACTTAGGGAGCTTATTCCACATAGAGGGATACTCTCTCAGCCTAGACACATGGGGGAGGGCAACCTACCAAGTAAGCGTCCCTCACTCTACGTCACCCTGACCATGCCCTTGCAGGCATGGTCAGGCACACCTGTAGCCAGCCATAAGCAGGCGTGGCTACAGCATCTCTTATGTTGTACTTTCATTTCAACCACATTACAGTATTCTCCTTTCTTAAAGGCATTCCCCTTAAAAATGGCCATTTACTATTTTCCTGGTTTCCATGTATACTATATGTTAAATACACAAAAGTCTTGAAACAGGGACAGTCATACAAGAAAGAGCCTGTGACATCTATCTTTTGCAGCTTTGGGTGACTACTGTTAGTCCTGTAATTTTTCAAGTCCCATCAATTTACCAGCAAACTTTATGGATAGCCCTACTGACATTTTTGTGGTGGCTTGGATGAAAATGGCTCCCATAGGCTCATACATTAAAATTATTTATTCATAATTGTTGGACTATTTGAATATGATTAGGAGGTGTGGTCTTGTTGGAGGAGGTGTGTCACAGGGGCAAGGGTTTTGAGGTTTCAAAAGCCAACATCATTCCCAGTTAACTTTCTCTCTACCTTGTGCTTATAGATCATGTGTAAGCTGTTAGCTACTACTCCATAGCCATGCCTTCTTACATGTTGCCATTCTCCCTACTATGATGGTCATGGACTCCAATCCCCTGGAACCATTGATCCTAAATTAAATGCTTTCTTTTAGAAGTTGCCTTGGTCATGGCACTTTGTTATGGCAATAAAAAACTAGCTAAGACATTTTTCCAAGTAGTCACATTGTCAAACTACCTTCTAAATATCAATGCTCATATTGATAGATTTGTGCTGTTTCCAACTTTGGCTAGAGAAGCTTATTATAGTTGTAGTGATTAATGCAGAGACAAATTACTATTTGAAGTACTGAGAATAAACAATTGTGAGTTCTCAGCCGTAGTTTAGACATCTATATAAACCTCCTCCTGCTAGGTTCAGGAAATATAATGGAGGAGCAGGCAGAAATAATAAAAGAGCTGGAGGATGGACAGGAGTGATATGAAAAGCTAGTCTTAGGGCCTGAGATGGCTGATGGACACATGGACTTACAGAAACTGTCGTTACCTATACAAGACATGCTCAAGATCCAGCCAGTTAGAGATTCTACCATGAAGTATGGAAAGATTCCTGAGGCCCTACTTCTGACTGAGGAGTTTTTGGCAGTTACTGGCTGCTGGGGAAGATAGTCATCTTTCTTTAGTTGTGGGACACTTATACTTTCCCTGCTTCCCAGTGAAAGAAGCTATACTC
The DNA here is from genome assembly GCF_003668045.3 of Cricetulus griseus. Lineage (NCBI taxonomy): Eukaryota > Metazoa > Chordata > Mammalia > Rodentia > Cricetidae > Cricetulus > Cricetulus griseus. The sequence continues at coordinate 121,899,052 of NC_048595.1, forward strand.
ATGTTGAAGGTAGTAAAACTGAACTCAGTGTTCTATATAAATAAAAGAGGAATAATAAATATTATAAGAAGAATACATGAAGTTGGGAGGGAGATATAATGAAGGAGTTGTAGGGGGAAGTGTAGAGTGGATATGCTCAACATAACATTGTATACATGACATGTATAAATTATCAAAACTGGAATAAAATAAGATTTAAAAATGAGTGGCAAACTAAAATATACCATAAAAATTCTACAATGGTGCTAAAATATTGACATCTTTCAGTCAAACATATCCTGGTTGATTAATGGCTAGATAGACCTTCTGCCTGAATATAGGAGCTCTGGCTCAGGCATAAAAAATATTGTAAATAGAAACAGAATCCCATAGAAATTATATAACAAACAAATAATTAAAAGACAATTATGTGAAAAATTTTAAGAATGGAACCTTAAGATGTCTAAAATATACACAAAATTTAAAAGCATGGCAATAATATAAAATGTGATAATATAGACAGATACATACATATGCCAAATTCTTATATAAACCAACCTCATTTTAGGCAAAGATTCATCTCAAAATTTTAAAAGCATAAAAACTCAGAATATTTTCTGGTATCAGTAAACTTGATCTGAAATGATAGGAAAAACCTAAAATACCCATATTGTAGAGATTATGGAAATTAAGAGCAACAACTGGTATGGCAGGAGAATTCTCAGTGAATGATAGAAAATCTTCTTATAGAAGTGCTAAGATAGACAAGCTGAGATTTGTCCGCAGCAGCTGCTCTGTCATTGGAAGGAAATGCATGGTTTTATATCTGAACAGTACGAAGGATGGATATGGCAACATCTGTATACTCAGAAAGTTGGAAAAAATACATCCAAAAAATGAAGGGCATAAAGTCAGCACCCAAGTAGATAAAATAGAAAACAAGTAGAAAAAATATGACCACAGCACAAATGAATAACAGACCTGATACATTCATGGCAGGGTTTATCAAGAAGAAAAGAAGCTACATTCTCAGGAATTAAAACAGACATTACAGCAAGTTTTTCAGATCTTAAGAAAATATAGAATAACTTTATTCCAAGAAATCTGGAGATTTAAATTAAAGATAAAAATTCCCAGGAGAGTAAAATTTACCAAAATGAGCACAAGAAATAACCAAATTCAAAATACTTTAATTAATAGAATCCCTAAATAAAAACATTAGCAGAAAGAAAATTCTAGATGATTTGATTAGTTCATCCTTTCAACGTTGGGTTAAGGGATAAATGAAGCTCCTAACAGCAGCTATTTCAGAGCCACAGAGACAATTTCCTAGATTAAATTAGGAGGTCAATGTAATCATAATGCCACAACCTGAAAGGTCAATGAAATCTATGAAATCACATTTCCAGCTCATTTCTGAATGTGGACATAAAATTCCTAAATCACATTAGTAAATTTAACCCCAAACATGTAGACTGAATAATAGATGACGTTCTAGTTAAACTCATTTCAGTGTGTAAGATTGATTAACAGTTAAAACTCAGCCATTATAAAATACCATGTTAGTGAAGCTACAGAAAAACAAACAGTATGTTCATTAAATGCAGCAAAATAGTTGGTAAAATTTACTAGTTAATAAATTTAACAATATATTAGAAATAAAAGCAGTAATTTATTTATTTATTTATTTTGAGACGGGGTTTCTCTGTAGCTCTGGAGGTTGTCCTGGAACTCACTTTGTAGATCAGGCTAGCCTTGAACTCAGAGATCTACATGTCTCTGCCTCACAAGTGCTGGGATCAAAGACTTGCACCACCACTACCTGGCTACAAAAGGAGTAATTTCTTAATCATATACAAGATGTCTACCAAACCAAGAAAAAAAAACTTCAGCATATATTACATCTGAAGCTGCCCTGAGGCTCACTTAATTACCTTTGCTTATTCTTTATACCCTTCCATCTTAAAGCTTGTAGGTTGAGAGCATCCTCATTATCTGGACATGTGATAGCTAGCAAATATTGGTTGCCAATTTGACACATTTTGGAAGAGACAGCCTCAACTGAGCAATTGCCTCCATGGGATAGGCTCATAGACATGTTTGTAGAACATTTTCTTGGTTAATGATAGATGTGGGAAGTCTGAGTTTACTGTGGGCAGTGCCATTCCTGGGCCGGTGGTACTGGGTTCCATTAGAAAATAGGCTGTGATGGTTACATATAATATTTTACATGTATATTATATAGTGTATATATGTGTATGTGTAATAAATAGCTTTCTACTTGGACTTAAGACCTGCTCAAAAAAGGGAAAATCATGCATGATACTGTAAACCTAATCAACTAGTGAAGTTATGGATCTTGGAGGAAAAACTAATAATCCCTTTACTAAACCAATATCATATTTAACTATCCTCTAAATATTTGTCTTTGTACACAGAGACTAATGTAGCCCTCAACCCTATTTGGGTAAATTTCTATTTGCAGACAGAAGCCATTAAAGAAAATCACAGCCAATCAACTGTGGAACCCATTTCCAAAGGATACATCTACAAAACAACCCTGTACCTAAGGCTCAGGGAACATTGTGTAAGATGGCATAGGAAGGCTGTAAGGGACAGAGTTTGCTGTGAGACTGTGTCTACTGGTAATGTCAGAAGCTACACCCATTAAAATTTCACCAACATGATTGCCTAAATGTGAGCTGAACAAGGACAACAATATCAGACATGCCAAAGTGCACAGGGAAAGACCATGAAGGGGGAAAACACTACACAAAGAACTATGGCCAACTAAGAAATACTTAGAGTGGGAGGAACAGTCTTCCCCAGGGAAGAAAGAGCACAGCAACTGATTATACAGTACCAAATATTTAGTCCTGAAAACATACACATATAAGTAAAAACATATGTATACAAGTAAACAATACAGACTGAACAGGTTATATCTAGGAATATATATGCATATGCATATAGCAATAATTGATGAAGAAAAGAGGCTTTGAAATTCAAGGAGGAAGAAGGGCTATGTGGGAGGGCTTGAGAGAGGAAAATGAAGGAGGAAAAATTAAAATCAAACCTAAAAATTCTTTACTATTTTTACAAAGTTCAAGATTTTTCAAAATGAAGCTAATTTTCTATTTATTTTAATTGTTTAATTTACTTTTTAGATTATGACACAAGTATATAATTTCCACCTGCCCTTTCCTGTTTCCAAAATCTCCCAAGTTTCATATCAATTCAGCACAAACTAGAGTTATTTTGAGGCAGGGAGGCTCAGTTGGTAAAATGCTCCTACTACAATGCCTGTGAACAAGCCTGCGGTGCACCTTCTTGATAGAAGGTTAATGTGTGAGGACCCAGCTCAGTTTAGGTGGTGCCACCCCTGGACTAGTGGTCCTGGGTTCTATAAAAAAAGCAGGCTGAGCAAGCCATGGGAACAAGTCAGTAAGCAGCACTTCTCCAGGGCTTATGAATCAGCTCCTGTTTCCAAGTTCCTCAGTGATAGACTGTTACCTATGAAAGAAACAAGTCCTTTCCTCCCCAAGTTGCTTTTGGTTACAGTGTTTTGTTGTATTGATAGAAACCCTGACTAAGACACAAGCTCAGTAAGCCATGGGAAGCAAGCCTGTGAACAGTGCTGCCATGACCTCTCTGCTTCTGTCTTGCCTCCAGGTTTTGATCTTGAGTTCCTGCCTTGGCTTACTTGATTACGGGCTGTAGTCTTCAAGCAGAATCTTACAAATCTCACAGCCCTTGTGGGCATGGTGTTTATTGCACAAATAGAAATAAATCTAGGGCAGGGGGGTTGTTGATGGAGTAGAATTCCATGTCCTCTTCCTAACATATTTTCAGCTGAAGAATTCCACAGTTCATTCTCACCTTGCAGGAAGGACTTCTTTACATGGAATTAATTCATAACTGTACAGGACATTTTAATAATTGAAATGAGACAAGAGAAAGAGATGCTATTTGCAAAGGCTGGGAAACAACAAGTGAGACATAACATCTCAGGACAATCCAATGACAGATGAAGCTAAGGACTTGATAAGCTATTAAAATTATTATGAGGACTTAGTAAAGCTGCTATGTCCAAGTTTAATGTATAAAAATAGGATGTGTTTTATGTGTTTGAAATAAGCAATAATACTTGTGAAATTTAAAATGATACTTAGGAAAGATTAAGGAAAACATTTTCTTGGCTAAAACTTATAAAACACCATTGAAAGAAGAGGAAAATGTTAAAACAATGAAAACTTGCAGTGCTGTACATTCAGAAGTCTTAGAGCACAGTGGCTCAAAACATGGTGATTATTTCTTTTCCAAGGACCTGTGCTGAACAGTCTCCTTCCTTCCTCAACTTACATGGAAAGGATGTACTGGAAGTTTAGGACACGCTATTTTCTTCTAAATAAATGGAGCTTATAAACTAACTTCATACCCTTTACTAGTTGAAAGGCAGCCTGGAAAAAAGTAGCTTCTATCCAGACTGCCATAAATGAGCTTTAATTCACTTTTCGTACACTAATGGAAGAAGGGAGAAGTGGTTTTGGCAGATAAGTGGTAGACTTTCACCATTTGTGAATAGTACAGTGGCTTTTCAGCCAACCACTGTAGACTGTTATGAAGGGTGTATAGAACTCAGTTGTGGTGCTATCGGCTTTACAGCAAGCCTGCCATCCATGCAATCCTTATCATCCTTAATTCTCTGGAACACGCAAAGAATTCTCCAGCATTGAGTTTTAGTTTCCTCATAGACTTTCTCCCTTCCTCCCCACAATGGTGTCAGTCATGAGTTGAACAAATCATGAGCTAATATTAAAGTACAGTAGAATTTCCTTAATAAAATAGTAAGGTAAATATCTTTGTGCTCAAAAATTTTCTATAATGTGACTAAATACTCTAATATAGGTGACTGCAAACACCAAAATTCCTCTATTGGTTTTACTTTAGTTAACACAGACTTTATTGTGAAATAACCATTGAATATTAACTATAGCAACCCAGAAGGCCAGTGGGGTGCTTTTAATGAGTTCACATGCAGAGATAATAATTGGATGGAGATTATGAACTCAATCTATTTACTGGTTAAAGTTAGGTTCTCTTGGTAATAACAATAACTCCAAATAACTTCACCTTTTGTAATATAGAATTTTGTTTACTTTTATAACCCCCAAAATGTCTGCACCATGTTTCAGGGGTGTGTCTAGTGCTTACAGTATCACAGGAAACATGTTCAAACTCTGATAATCCTTAAAGGTAGATAGAAAGGAACAAGGGGGATAAATGAACGAAGTGTTCTCATATTCAAAATGGCTTAGGATTCCTGTGGAGTTAACTTGGGCTTCATGAGATACTGACACAAAATACATCTATTGAGATAACAGTACAAATGAGGTTACTCTCAACTTCCTTTCATTTTTCTTCTCTTGTGTGAGTAATAAAACCCAGGCTACATTTTCTAACCATTTGTTCAACCAGGTCATGTCTCCCTTTAAGAACTGGTGTGTCCCCCAGGTCTGGGTCCCTAACTCAACACCCATGCTCACCTGCATGACTCTTGTTGAACTTGGTGAGTCACAAAAGAGAAACAAAGGAGACATGAAAGTGTGTTAGAGGGTGCAGCAAATAGCTGGGTTAATAAAGTGTGATAAGAATGAATTATGTAAATTTATGAAATTATTAGATGGCTCTGCTGGTAAAGGTACTTGTTACTGAGCATTTGATAAACTAAGTCTGTTTCTCAGAATCCATATTAGAGAATAAAAGAACCAATTCCTCAGAGCTGTTCATTGATATCTACATGCCACAGTGGCATACAGATAAGTACATGTGCACACATACATAATCTTTTAAATTGTAAAGAAAAGAAGAGAGAGGGGACATTTCCCTTTGCCTGGAAGGAAGAAATAAATTTGTCTTCGAGGACACAGAGCCAAAGAGCATACCTGTGACACATGAGCTTTGCTAATTACCATATAAAATCATATCTAATCACACCTACAAAACTATGGAATTTACCTATTCTGACATAAAATCAGTGTGTTACCATTTCTTTATATCTTTATTTCTTTATGGAAGCTCTCTTGTCAAGAAAAACTTGTTTTGGGCAAAACTCCGTGACTTTTTAATAAAGGACTCAACTGTTGTGCCCAGAGTCAGGACCCCCAAAGATCAGCAAGAGACCAGATCTGAAGCAAAAGCAAAGAGCCATTTTTATTATTCCAGCATGTTGGGTCCGACCATCCTTCACAAAGACAAGATGGCTACAATCCAGTGAAGGAGATGGGGGTCTTCTTTTAAGCCTCACTGAGGGTAATGTCTAAGGAAATGCAATTTTATTGTGATTAAAAAGATATCCATAGTAATTAAAAAGAAAAGACAGAAATAGGGGAAATCCCCAGCAAAGAAAGATACCTAATGACTCCCTTTGATACCATTTATTTTTTTATTTTTAAAAGAATTTTATTTTATATAGCAATCCAAGATCCCTCTCCCACCTGTCCTCTAGTTCTACCCACCTTCTTCCCACCTGCCTCAAATGATGTGACAGACTTTGTTGTTTCCCCATGCAAGTGGCAATCATATTAGTACATTCTTATTGGCTGGGGCTAGTCAGGGACTCATCAGGGCTGCTGTTATGGGGTTTCCTGCCCAGTTCTGCAACCTCCTTGACCCAAATGAACACTCAGATGCTATATTAATTATGAAACTGTTGGCTGGTGGCTTGGGTTTCTTATTGGCCATTTCTGTCTTAATTATTAACCCACAACTACTAATTTACATATTTCTACATGGTCTTATCCTACTGGAGAACACCTGACTCGAATCCTCTCTTCCAGAATTCACATGACCACTCCTACCCTTACCAGAATTCTCTTCATCTGATAGTCCACCTATCTTTCTTGCCTGGCCACTAGCCAAACAGTGCTTTATTCATCAACCAATAAGAAAAACATATATAAAGAAGGACATCTCCATTTTTTCTGCAGGCATGGACAAGTCCCAGGCCCTGCCCTTGAGCTGCTATGGAGGCTGGCTAAGTCCTGGTTCTGACCTAGCACTGCATGTTCCTTGGGGCTGTTGGAGACTGATTGTCCTTTATTCTTGACTTTTCATCAAAACTGCTTGTTCAGTGTCAGAAACTGAATTGAGGCCTGGTTTCTGAGAGAAGAGTGGGCAGCCTATTATGGCATCTGCTCGGTCCTTTCATCAGCCATGAACACAGTACGAGTGTTGAAATCATATTTCCCTGCAACTGCACTGGCTAATATATGTGTAAGGCAAATGTGAAAAGTGCATATATTTTAGCCTGGTATACAGTGATGTATAACAGATCTGCTGTTAAGAGATAAAGGAAAATGACCAGGAATTCAACCGTCTCTCTTTATTGGAGAGAACACTGGGTTTCTTCCAATTAGTTATTCAAGAATGACAGCAAAAAGAGTGCGTTGGACAGGAATTCCAGGGTTTGTTTCAGCCTAATATTGATACTGGTAAAACTGCCTTGTCCTCATGGGTACTTAGTCTCACTAATAAAAGAATTAGATACCAGATTCAAATGGAAACTCAAGGATAGTTACAATCTAATTTTATAAAGTTTAAAAAGGAAAACCACAGGGAAGGCAAATTCTAAAGCTTTAGAGTTTCCTGGAGGAGAACAGAGGAAAGGAGGAAGAGAAAAGCCATGTCACTGAAAGAAAGCTGACATGGAGATTAGTGTTACTGTCTGTATAATGTCTGGTCCTGGGTCTCTACATTTGTTCCCACCTGCTGCAGAAGGAAGCTTTTCTGATGTTGAAGGAAGGAATTGACACCTGAACCATTAGAAGCCATTTTATTGTTACATTTCTTTAGTAGAACAGTAGCAATTGGTTTTACCCTAGGTCCTTTGGCCATCTAGTCTCAGATTCTTAATCACCCAAGCAGTGCTGGGTATGGGTTCCATTTTGTGGAATGGGCCTTAAATCAAATCAGATATTGTTTGATTAATCGTGAAAGCTTTGTGTCATTATTGTACTAATGCATCTTACAGTAGAATTATATCACTTTCCCTTGTCCCTTTCCTCCCTCTAGCCCCAACTCTCAAATCAATAGCCTAGTTTTTTTTAATAATATTGCTATGTTCACATTTGTTTGTGTATGTATGCAAAGCTATATAAATATAACCTGTTGAGCCGATTTTGACTAGTTTTTATTGGATAACCAATAAAGGTATGCATCCCTGGGAGACACTAATTCTCCTAGCCTCTCTTTACAGGAAATGGAGACCATCACAGGAAACCACAACTAGACACAATGCAGAATAGAGTCCACCCCCAGTGGATATGTCTACATCACAGCTCCCTCATCTATGGATTGGGGAACATGCAGAAGAGGTGGCAGAAGGATTGTAAGAGACAGAATACCAGGACATCAGCTGTGACACCCTTTCCCCTAGAAATGGTTGCACGAAGGAGTCCTAAACAATAGCAATATCAAAAGACATGCTAATGTGGAAACTCAACAATTTCCCAGGGTCCTGACCCTACACAAAGCACCAAGAGCAACTCCTGACTTCTGGGATAGAATTAGATTCTACCTTTTCATTGAACAGTTTTGCAAGATAATCCTAAGCTTCTATCATGTTTTGGTTCAGAAACTTCACTCATTCATTACATTTAGTCTACACTAAAGGAAAGATTAACTTAAGAGCAATTTTTTAAATGAATGAGAACCAAAGAATTTGTAGATATGCATTTATTTAATACAGTATTTTGCGCATGCCCACTATGTTACATAATTTAAAATATGTCACCTGTTTTGAAAACGGTTTGAATGATGCATGCTGGAAAGAACCTCTGTTCTCCCTAGAAATCCTAATCTCTTTCTTGAGCTTGTCAGGTTTCCTGAGTGTCCCAGAAATGGTCTATGAAATTACAGGCAAATCTTCCCAAGGATTAGCCCCTGGACATCTCTGCAGTGACTGCATTCTGACCATGTGCTTAGCTTTGATCAATTAAAATCAGCATTCTTCTCTGTGTAGGGTGTGAAGATGACTGAGAAAGGGCTTTCCCCTTTCCTTCTCTTATAAACTGTTGCCAACTTGGACTCACTTTTATAGGGTAGAACGTGCCTTTTAAAACATTGGTTTAACAAAAGCTATTTAATTGTAGCAGCCCCCCCCCACCCCCAACATTCTTTGTGGCTTTCTCTCCCCATTAACCAGTGCCTTCGGCAGTTACTTAGAAGAACTAAATTGAGTTCCTTTTGTTATTAGCTGTGGTTTGAGTCAGCTTACTGCTTCTAAAACAATTACAGAAGGAAACTATTATTTTAAATAGAAATTTGAGTATATTTAGGAGAAATTGAACCATGTATTTTCTTCCGGCTGCCCTTGCTTTCCAATTTCATTTTAAAAACTGAAAAAGACTGCAAGGAAAGGGGGTGGGCAGAGGGAGAAAAGGGACTGACAGGAAGTAAAAGCAAGTGGGAGATAAGCATGGCAAGATGGGGAGACAAAGCCCTAAATGGAGCCTGAAAATGCTCAGATACAGGGGGATGACACTTCAAATTTTATAGTCCATGCAGTTAAATTATTCCATTTTCTTGAGATTTCTGAAATGATAGGATTTGTGCTGACACACTATGCCAATCCACATTAGCCTAAAAGATCAGCTTTCAATGGCTCTATCCTCAAAACATGAAATGTGTTCTGTGACTATTCCTGGGGAGATGGTGCAAGATAATGAAATCTTTGTTTGGATCTGGGTGTTTGCCCCAGATATGTCACCTGTGGTTTTGATTCCCAGTTCTTTCAAAAATAAAAGCTATGCTTCATCTAAACCATAAAATGTGCTTTTTTTGACCCACTTCATATCTAGCTCATTGGTTCTCCACATCTCCATGTATGATTCTAGCTTTTGAATGCTATTGATTATGTCCCTTGAGTCATGAATAGTTTAGAAAAATTCCTATGTAAGCAATGCCTATGAAGAAACCATGCTTTGTTTTTTTGTCTTTGTAATTGAAAAATGATACCTGTACAAATACTTGAAAACTATGAAACTTTCAAAATCTGTATCTCATATACTAATGAAATAAAGGCACTTAGCACATATGCTACTTCGAACATCTATCATTTCTTTGTTAGAAAATACACAAAATCCCTCCTTTCCAGCTATTGTTAGTTCCATGACACATTATTGCTGACAGTGAGATCACTGTCCTGTGTGACAGAACACCGGAAGTCACCCTTACCTGTCTGTAACATGGGGGCTGCTGACTCACCTCCCAGATCCTGTTTGTGCTCCATCCTCACCAATCTGAAAACAATTGCTTTACTCTTTGCTTTTGTGAGTCAGGATTCTTGGTTGTTTTAATAACATCTCTTCCAGTTCAAGCAAATTTGCATTCTTTGGGAAGTAGGTATACTACAATTACTGGTGAATATTTTAGAGTTCCATTTATTTCAGAAGATAAAAAGGCAACAGTGTCATTAGCACCATATTTATGACAGAATTTAAACCACCACAGTGGCATCTCTATCACATTTTAATCCCAGTTCATTTAATCATTTTATAAGGTAAAAACCCAACCTTGAATAAGTAAAATCAAACTGTCATTTCACAAACACATTTCATGACATGTGTCAAGAACACAGAATATGTTTTTTCACAAGGTCAAAATTTTTGGAATATGGTAAATTCAGAAGATAGGAAAGATAGAACTGCTTTCTTTGATAACTCGGGACATGGAAAACACAAATTATTATATCACACAGTTAATTTTAACACCAATTTTCAAATTACACACTACAAAATAGTATGTATATCTCTTTATATGTGTATATGAAGAGACTGAATAAGGCTGAAAATTTTAGAAATACAGAGAAGCAATAAAGTTAATACAAATCAAAATGGAGTCCATACCAAAAAGATAAAAAACAAACTCAGCTAGAAGTCTTGCCAAAAAAGCTGTAGTAACTGTTGTAGAGGCACAGGGTCAGAAATAACCTTTACAATTGAGCCTAGCTGTAGTGGTGAAAGGACAGGAGCAGGTGCAGATAAGCCAATGAGTAGATGAATCAATAGCAGGTCCAGATGGGGCCAACAGGAGGGCAAGAAGAGGCAGTTGGAGGAGGATATATCACCAGCAGGGACCAAGATGACCTAAAGCCCAGGAGAGAGTCAAGAGTTCTCTATCAGTCTTTGGGGCACACCCCAGATGGTCAGATGACAGACTGATGGAGATCATCACCAACACAGTGCTACTACGTGTGTTGTTACTCTCCTGAATAGGATGTCTTGAGATTGTAGGGATATTTGGGTGTATTAAAATCATGTCATGAAAACCTATCCCAAGAATGTATAAGGCACACCAGTCTAAGGGAAGGCTGTCCTTCCTTAGCTGGACCCCATGAAGAGGTGTGGTGTCCAGAAGATAACACTACTCATGGCTCCATCATATGCACTGTTATCCTTCATCCTCAAAAGGGAGTCAAAAGCCACTTGTACAATCCAGTAGCTTAGTACAAGGGACAGCTTGATCTAAGTAACTCTAGTGTCAAATGTGAAGATAGCCAAAAGGAATGCTCCTCTGAGAGCCACTGTGGGTTAGTGATTTCTAAGTGTAACTTTACTTGCAATACCTGAATATCAAAAGCTTCCAGCAGCCCAACCCCCAAGTATCATGACATTATTCTTTCTCCAGTCTCTGCCATCATGCTCAAAGCTCTGCCCCCATTTTGTTTGCTACCATCAAAGGAAAATTATACCTCTGGTGCCTCTGATTACTAGAGATCCAAAAAAGAGTGTGTTTAGCTGAATTTGTAGATTTTATTGTGCTTTCTGGTAACTTAACCCCACATATATGATTAAAATGATTTGTGAATGCTACATGGGCTTATTTTCTTGATTTTCTGTTATGGGGAATCTAGGTCTAAGTAGAGATCAAGGTACCTAAGGCACAAATTGTGAATATTTTTCTGGATTTCCACAGCAGACATTGCTAAACATGATCTCACTGTAGTTAGTACAGTGAGTCATTCCCGGAGAAGAGATTGGTCATTCTGAGGTGCTAGTTAATGTTAATTATTGGGTAGCTAGTGAGTGACACAGCTACCTAATGTGCACGTATGGATGACAAAAGCAATTGACATGTGTTCTTCACAACACCATCATATTAGATGGTGAAGGTCAGTGTATCAGGTTAGTGAATCCTGTATCATACGGAAATTAATTATTACATGCCAGTTCAGGTGGACAAATACTATAAGGAAGTTGATAAGGTAAAGATAAGTTATACAAACTATTATTATAATTTATTTCTCAGAATAGAATTGGAAAATACTTCTGTGCTGGAACTCTGACATTTGGTAAATTATGTAACTCTTCAAGCTGGAAGGGTTACCTTCATCCCACTACCCCAGTCATTCCAGGATATATCATTGACCATGGGATTTCTCAGGTATGTACAATAGGCCTTATCTTCAATCTAGCATTAAGCCCCAGTGCCATCACTGCTCTCTTCATTGTCTTGCTATTTTGATATTGACAGGATTTACACTGTGTATGATTATATCAGCTTGTGTAGAAAATAGAACTTGCAAATGTAACATAAATTGGTGGTGAATACAGAGTTTTCAATCAATTTTCATCTGGATATGAAGCAAAATTCTCCTTTCCAGTTTTCACAGTGACCAGCACACTCTTTTAAGATAGTTAAGATACATAATACGTTACTGTCCACACTTGATGAGGCAGTATGGAATTAAAGGCAATAAGCTTAGTGTGATTCGCCATTAATGTGATATCAGAAGGCAGATATTCCAAATCATACATGCAAGAAACTGACTTTGTTATAGAAAGGAAAGAACATGAATACACACACACACACACACACACACACACACACACACACACACACACAGAAGGTTTTAAAGGATTGGGGTAGAAGTCAGTGTCTCTAATTCCAATGTGTAGTAATTGCAATATATTTTAGCAAATCCTTAGCCAAATCAGTCTCAAATATAAATGTATTCTGTGAAGGGTTAGGGGTAAAATTTCTTTCATGGTAATGCTGTCCTTCCAGGTTGGAGAGGTATAGAATGATCTACAAGCTCAACCAAGAAAAGATGCAGGAGTTTGGGGCCAGAGATGTTTTCAGAGACTAAATGCCATGTCTTCTCCTCTTCTGTGGATAGAAATTAGGGAGTAGAAAGAGAATCTGTGGAGTGTGGATAGGCTCTGCATGTTAAGAGCCAGGAAGATTTGGGTGCCACTTAAATTAGCTTTGGTCTTTCCTATAGAGGTTTTCAGTGAGGAGAGTACAACCTAAAAATTTTTGTCAAACCAACATAAGCTAGACTGAGTCATCTTGGAAGAAGGAAACTCAATTTAGAAAATGCCTTCATCATCTTGACCTGCAGGCAGGGTAGTGTGGGTATTTTCTTGATTAATGATTGGCATACGAGGCCCAGTCTACTGTACTAGCCTTAGGCAGATGGTCCTGGGTCATATAAGAAAGTAGACTGGCCAAGCCATATGGAGGAAGCCAGAAAGCAGCATTTCCCCATGGCCTCTGCTTTTGTTTCTGTCTCCAAGCTCCTGCTCTGGTTCATTCCTCATTTGATGGACTGTGACTAGGATATGTAGGCCAAATAAACCCTTTGCTATTCAACTTTCTTTAGTTCATGGTCTTTTTTTCACAGCACCAGGAAGCAAACTAAGACACAGCTGATCAAGAATAACTTTTACATTTTTCTGTATAATATTTATTGCCATGGATAAGCCATGCTTCTAATAGTTCATTGAGGGAGGGGGAAGGTAAGACAATAATGATATAAACAAACAGCTTTCAGTCGTCACAACTTCCAGAAGTCTTACTGTATATTCAAAATGGATACTTAAATAATTATAGATTTTATATTCCATTTATATAAATATAGATATTTAACTAAATCTAGAGCAAAAATGATTTTTAATTATGAACACAGGCTATGTGGTACCCTTTTAATAGACATTGAACATTGCAGAATATAACTATTCTTCAAATATAAGAAATAATTGCTGTTTTATTTGGAGCATTGCTTAAAGGTTTTTGCCATTTAGACAATCATGTCACTTATAACAGTGCCACTGCTGACATTTGACTCACTCATGTCCATCTCAGTCTGCACAGGAGACTCTGGAAACCAGTGTCTGGTGCCCATATCTTCTGTTGTGGCTATGGAATGTATTCACACAATCAAATATTATACATCCCTTTTATGACACATAATGTGACTAATGACTCTTAGCATGCAAAGTGATAGACATACAAATTTTATAGCTTTTAAGGAAGTATCAGGAAACATTGTTATGAAAAGCTATGTTGCAGAGGCTGCTGTTTACTCAGCTGAATACAGTTTTCTCCCTGCTCTCCAAGCACTGAGATCAGCTCCATGTTCCAGCATCCCTCATGGGTAGCTGTTGCCTCGTGACAGTTTTATTCAGCAGGAAGTCAGTGGAAATGATGTACAAGTCCAGACCTCGGACATGGAAATCAACCTCATGTACACCCTCTGGCTGATGGAGTGGGGACTATAACCAGGAGAGTCCAAGAAGGTAAGTGTGGAACAATTCAGAGATTGATTCTTTTGGTTTTTATAGGAAGATCAGAAGAGAAAAATCTTGTGCTCATTCGTACTAACTCAGTGTTGTCAATCAAAGAAGGAACACAGCTTTTATTGCTTTTATGTAATCCTGGGCACATCAATGGATAAATTGTTCAAATTCCAGAAACCTTGAGTTTCAGGTCCTGGCCCCTCTTTAGCATATGATGATGTCATGAATGCCTTATATTTTGTTGCAGTTTATGAGTTACATGCCAGCTGGCCTCTGACTCTCTTTGCTAATACAGAAAATATCTAGTATTTCAACTTTTTCAATTCCAACATTTTAGAAAATAAAATTAAAACATACAATATAGTAACAGTTTTTTAAAAGAATTATAACACTGAGATTTCCTCTTGATGCATGCTCAATATTATAATTCTTATTAAAAGCTTTTACTATATGGTGTAATTTCAATTTTATTTTCCAGCCTACAATCCACAACCCAGGGGAAACTAGAATACTCTTCCAGAAACAGATGAAAGAAATTTGCAGAAATCCACAACCAACCAATGGGCCAAGCTCCTGGAGTACAATCGAAGTGAAGGAGGATCGATAATACAAAGGAGTCAAGACCATGATGGGGAAACCCACAGCATTAGCTGACCTGAGTCAGTGATGTCTCACTGGCTCAGTTCTGACAAATTGGGAACCTGAATAAGACCAAACTGGACTCCCTAAATACAGGTGACAATGGTGTGATTGGGAAAATATATTCGGCCACTGGCAGTGGGTCTAAGATCAAACACTAATGCACAAACTGACTTAGTGGAGTCTGTGCTATATGGAGAGAAACCTTGCTCAACTTAGACACAGGAGTGTGGGGAATGGAGAGATGCCTTGGTCCTGCCTCAAGGAGACGATAGGACAGACTTAATAGACTTCCTAGGAGAGACCTCACCCTCTCCGAGGACCAGATGGGAGGTGGAGGGGAAGGGGAGAGAAGTGGGAGGAGAGGAGGGAGGGGAACTTGAATTGGAACTTAAAAAATAAATTAATAAAAAATGTCTTTAAAATAATTACAATAAAAGTGATCAACATATTTTATAAAAGGAAACATTTAGACCCATTAAGTCACTTCCATAAAAATGAGCCAGATTATTAAGGTATGAAAAATATATCTATATCCTACTATGGAAATTAAGGTATTGGGATGGCAGATTATACTGTGTCAAGAATGCTACCTTGGCTTGAAACACTGTGTAATAATAAAGTTTACTAATAAAGAAAATTTTATTTTTTAAAGTTCAGATCCTTTTGGTTTCTTCATTTTAATTTTGTGCATAACTTGGCAACTTGTAGGATAAGCAACTCTTTGAAGAAGTAGGATTCTCAAGATCTTGAAAGAATAATAAAAATGATACTGTACCAATCATGAACACTCTATAATAAAGGTTGAATTTACACCTCAAAAAGAGTCACCATCAGAACACTTTTAGTGAAAAGTCCTTGCAACCTTGATTCTTCACAGTTGTTTCATTCCCTAAAGTTTGCTGCAGTGAGAAGGAAGCTTTGGTGGCAGTAAATCTGGAAGGGAGCAGCCATAACTTCTCTGTGTGCAAAGTTGGCATGTCCACATTGACATTCATTGCTTTTGACGGGAGGGCATTCGGTAGCTGTTTTCCCAGCCCAGCTCTGATTCATCATTGTCATCGTGGTCACCTGGATGTGTGCAGCTCCTCTAATTGCTCCTGTGTAAAGGAACTATCGGCCACTCTGTAATGCTGCACAGTCATCTCTGGGAGTTTTGGTTTATAGGATAGAATTGTTTTCCTGCACAGTTCAAAAGCTGTTCTCAGTTAATTGCTTTCTTGAGTAGCAAAAATGCTGATAGTTTTATCTATGACTGATTCAGTCTGTCTGACCTCTTTCTTACTAGCACCTTCCACATTTTTCAACCATCAAGACTTAAGCTCGAAGAAGGAAACATAAACTGAGGATTAGCACACTTATGGTGTGGTGGGTATAAACAATTTCATCTTCACTGAAGGCAATGGATATTTTAAATTATTCCTTTTGTTTTTGACAAGATAACAAAACCACAGCATTTGCCTCTTCCTTATTCTCTCCTCAAACCTTCCCATATACCTCCTCTTACTCTCTTTAAAATCCATGACCTCTCTTCTATCAATCATTATTACACACACACACACACACACACACACACACACACACACACACACACACACACACCACTTCCTACACTCAGATACTTCAGGTGTCTCTTTTTTGGGGCTGCACAGTCTAAAAGCTCAGAGTTTATGTGGTCCAGGGTGGATGGAGGGCTCCCATGCTATCTCTTGGGATTCCATTCATCCCATTCCTGATATGCTGGATTAGAGGTAACACTCATAAATACCTTCTCATGTCTTCTAGCTGAACTTAGTAGTTGACCACAGTGACCACTGAAGGCTAAAGGGAAAAGTCTTTTCACCCCTAGACTCAAAAATGCCAATATTTGAGATGTATTTGACTAAAAAAGCTGAAATTACTGTACGGATGATAAGAACTGTTAAATGAGTTCTTTGAATCATAGTTTTGATTAGTATTTGCAGAGGTAAAGAAGGAAGTCTTCAAATTTATCAAATGAAATAACAGATGTCTACTTGACATTACACATGAGTAATGCCAGAATTCTGCTGGAATAATGTAGAGACTTAAAATATGATAGCTGCTTTTGTGACTCTAACTAGTTAATTAGGAGACTTAGACCAGGAATGGACTATTTCTTAAATGCTTTATTAAATTGTTTGGCTTTTTATCATTTTAAATGTGTAGTGTTTATTTAACATAATACTGCGAATGACTACTTACTGATAGCTTCTATAAGGGTGAGCTATTTGTGTAGAAATAAAAAGAAGTTGTTTATTAGGGATGGAAAAAGGACCATAGCCTCTCAGACAGAGAAATAGCTAGTTCACCCTCCAACAGGGGAAGGATTAAAAGTGGCAAGTGATGGTATCCACAGATAAACTCGAGCTCCATGCTGAGCTCAGAGACAACTAAGTTCTGGAGGACAGGCTACCATGGAGTGCTAAAGAAAATGTTCATTAATCTTTAATTGTAGAGCAGAAGTTATTGTTTTCCAAACTTCAATTTTCCCCTTGGTAGCTCTACAGATTGAACCTAAGCTTTTGTGCATGCAAGCATTCTACAACCAACCATGCTAAAGCCCTATCCTTTGCTCCACTTAAAAACATTTACAAAAATTCATTCTTTGAGAATTTCTTATATGCATACAATATTATACAAGTATATATACACCCCATTTCTACCCTTCAATTGTCCCCTCATCCTGTCCAATATATCTCATTCCCAGCTTCATGTCACTGTCCTCTTTCTCTCCCCTTCCTCCTCTATCTGCTTCTTCCTCTTCCTCCTCCCTCTCTTCTCCTTCTCCTCTCTCTCCTTCACCACCTTTTCTTCTAAATAACAGAGTGAATGTAATTAGTGTGCCTATATTGCATGGGTGAAACAGGACTCACTAACTTGCCCAGACTAACCATGAATTTCTGATGTGCCTAGCTCAGCCTTCTGTGAAGCTGGAGCTGGATCCAGATGATCATTTCTTCTGAACACCTCACCCAATACTGCACGTTAGAGATGCAATTAGAAGAGGTGACCACTGATTGACCACACTGATCCTGGTGAAGAAAACTAAGGGTCCTAAAATTACAGATTCAAAAAGAAGTTCTTCTATTAGTGCTAGCACTCTATAGCTCTCAAATACAGCAAAATGCTTTTTAGAAAACATTGTTCCCATGTGCTACACAATAACCTGAGACACGGCTGAGGTTCTGTTAGGCCAGAAGCCTTAATGCACTATGTTAACATTAAGGTGGAAGCTCTTAACAACAGCATGAAATAGTATAAGGTCCTTATTTAACATCTTCTATTTTCCCAGTGAATCATTTGTGATAAAAGAACAAAAATCAGGTCACCTGAAGGAAATTATTGAATCCTAAAAAAGGAGCCACTTAGCAAGCATGTATTATCACTATTTAATGAAAATTAATAAAGTGTAAGAGTTTTCAGCATTTCTCCTAGTCCATGCAAATGGAACCAGTGCTCATTTGCAATGGGATTTGTATTATCTTTGGGGGTTTATTCAGATAGGAAAAGTGTGAGCTGTAGAAGAGCTTGTACCCACCCTCATTGGACATGAAATTGGGAAGACAGGGCCTCCTAATTTAGTTGCATAGTAAACTGAGGCATCATCAAAGACAT
The DNA here is from genome assembly GCF_003668045.3 of Cricetulus griseus. NCBI lineage: Eukaryota > Metazoa > Chordata > Mammalia > Rodentia > Cricetidae > Cricetulus > Cricetulus griseus. The sequence goes on from NC_048595.1 coordinate 121,917,888, forward strand.
TTTCTTTCACATCTTTGCACTTCAGCTTTCTGTGTTTGAAATGAAATATTTTGGTGAGATTGTTAATTCTTTATTTGTCACCATTGTTCACATTCACAACTCAATGATGGTATGGAAACTTTTTCTGGAAAACTAAATAAACACGTTGTTAACCAAATCATGTCCCATTGAACCCACTGTGACCATGTTTAAAACAGGGAAGTTAAAATGATAATGATGACTAAGTGAAGGCCAAAGGATAGGGCCAGATATAGTATTGTTTTTGTCCTTGTGAAGAGTGGGATGGTAAGGATAGGCACAGAGCAAATATTAAGAAACAGCTTTAGAAATGTGGCATCTGCAAGCCAAAGAAAAAGGCTCCTGAACACATCAACTCTGCAAGCATGCTGATCTTGTTTTCCAAGCCTCCAGAACTATGAGAATATAAGTCATGATTGTAACTTCCCCAGTGTTAGTGGTTTACTATTGACCCTTTTAGCAAATATGAAATATAGACAGAGGCATTTACACACAAGGTTTTGTGTCTTATATAAACTTCATCTAACCTTGAGTTAACTTTCAAGATCTTGGTCTTTTAAAGCAGAATCTTTTATTTCTCTAAAAAGTATTGGTCATGTGAACAGGCACTAGTAACATTTGGATTCATGTTCCATATGCATTCTTGGGAAATTCACTACAAAGGGGTCAAGACTGGGCTGGAGAAACCCACAGAAACAGCTGACCTGAAAAAGGGGGAGCTCATGGACCCTACACTGATAGCTGGAAAACCAGCATGGGACTGTTCCAGACCCCCTGAAGGAGGAAGTCAGTTTTCAGGTCTGGACAAATTATGGGGTCACTGGTAGTGGATCAGTATTTACCCCTAGTACACAACTGAACTTTGGGAGCCCTTTCCACATAGAGGGATACTCTCTCAGCCTAGACACACTGGGGAGGGTATAGGCCCTGCTCCAAATGATATGACATTTTTTCTTTACTCTGTACATTTGTGGAAGGCCTCACCCACCCTGTGGACCACAAAGGGATTGGGGTTGGTGTGGGGCAGGGGAGCAGGGGAGGGGGAGGGAACTGAGATTGACATGTAAAAGAAACTTGTTTCTAATTTAAATAAAAAAGGAAAAAAAAGAAGAAAAAATACAAACAAACAAACAAACAAAATCATCCCAGTGTATAACTCTGGCTGGTTTTATCTACTTTGCAGCAGAGTAGCTTTGAATCTGGGATAGTATCCCAACTTCTGCCTTGTGGGTATTGGAATTACAGCATCCATGCCTGGTACTCTTGGAGGTTGGAAGAGAGCATTTGATTTCCTGTTTACTCATCTGTGAGCCACAATATGGGTAATAAGAACTGAACCCAGGACCTCTGCAAGAGCAGCAAGTGCTTTTCACCACTGAACCATATCTCCAGTCCTGTGAATTTTTTATGTATGAAGGTTTAATAGAAAATGGATGAACACAAGTTAGATTAACAAAAATGTAGAGAATAATTCTTTAAAATTATGCATATCTTAGGCTAATTCGCCTATTCATTCTGTCTCTTACATATATATTAGATATTTTATGAAGAATACATTAACATTTTAGAATAAGCTAGAAACTTTCTTCTTCACATAGTTTGAAGTTGTATATATCAGAAAATGGTTTTAAAGACAAATGCTAATGATTGGATAAAATGCCAATGATTATATATTTTATGTTTTTTAAAACTTACACACCTAGAATATTTTATACATTGAAAAACTACATAACCAGTAAATAAAATGATTCAAGGTACATGTAACACAGACTACAAACCAGTAGCAAAGGATAACATACTCTTCTGGCAGTCAATAGCACTATGTGAGGTTTGTAGGAAGCTATCACAAAGACAACAGAGTATGCTATAGCACACAGGCCTTGTGTTCAAGTGATGGGTTTAAGCATCCCTCAAACATCGCACAAGGACATACTATGTATCACTTGCAAATATGATTCAGTTTGGCCTGGTAAGTCCTCACTGTGGCCATGATATTCTCATGAAGTATGGCACAATAGCAAAAGCAAAGTTCTCTCAAGGCTCTGTACAAAGTTTACCCTTAGAGAGAGGTTCAATTTCTTTCATGACAGCAATGCCTGGTAACTGACATGGATTGAATACATGATAAAGAAAGGCTATACCCTGAGAATTATCTCTGACAGAGATTACCCTGATCAGACAGCTATTTAACCCCTGACTATATCATTCTGATGACACAGGCCCAATCTTGTTATATGTGTTATAAGATTGCTCTCAGAATACTCAGACAGATAGTGTCTCTGTCTAGTTTTTGGCACAAATCAGACTAAAGAAAGATGGCAATCCTGGGAAAACTGGCTAATTAGGAACATCTGAAGTCCTTGATCAAGAGACTTGGCCTTAGAACTAGTAAGCAAGGCTCTTTAATGGTTGCATATCAACAACTAGGTTGTGTCTCCATTTACTCTTAAATCACAAATTTCCAAGAAAGACCTTTCTATCTTGCTTCTGATAGACTATGTGAATAGGCTAAAGTAAACAGAAGGTTCTGGCAGAAGCACTTGGCTCAGTGATGGGCATAAGACATGAAGAAGAGATCAGTCATGTCTAGGGAGTGCTGAAACAGTCCTGACTTCTCAAGAAAAAAAAAAGCCACCCCTCCAAGGTAAAGGGAACCCAATTAGAAGTAGGCCAACATAACATATGGAGATGAGGGACAGGAGAAGACTAAGTCTCTGGGAACTTTTGATCACTGGTTTCTAAATATAGCATAATTTCATGACCTAAAGGACCTTGAAGACATTATCCCCCACCCAAAAACATGCATAGTTTGATTCTATTTGAGCCAGAATTTGTATTCATTATAACCAGAATATTTTAAATAATGGTTATAAAATATCTTTACAATTATTTACTTATTTGAAGGCTTTCTTCTCCAAAGTTGCTTTTTTAAGAAGTTATATGTTTTTATCAGTTTATTATCTGACTAGATTATACTCTTGCTGTCAGTTGTATTTATATAGTATCTATTCAATCAAATTTTAGTAAACATTTACCTCTTATGTTGTTAACAATAGATGAAACATGGCCCTTAGACATTGGGGACAGACACTGTGTTACCTGATTTCCAGAAGCATTTGTTTGAAAATAAAATGTTAGATTAAGGGCATATATAGGTATTTATTGGTCTTTTTTCTTTCTCTTAAAAGGGTATTTCTTTTAAATCACTGGCTCTGTAAGGGAGGATAGATTATCAAAGGGGCCCTTATGACAGGAAGTGGTTAGAAAGGAGTTTTCTATATGTAAACATGGGATCTTGTCTCTATTTATTTGCTAAGCTTCAGTTTCCTTATCTTTAAAGTGATACATACTTGTAGAACTGTCATTAGTATAAAACTAGGAAATGTGATACACAGTATTCCTTAAGCAATAACTTGGAAAATGCTTGTTTAATAATAAAATGGGTTTAGAACCCTGATACTGGTAAATAACAGACCTAAGATTTAGACCAGGCCCTTTATACTTGTGTCATTTCTTATATATGCTTACACCTTCTCATTTGCACTTCCTCAGTATCTCATGAAAGTATAGACACAACACTATAATCCCTCTTACTGTATTAAAACGACAAAATTAACTCTACGTGTCTGTCTTTAACACATTGTAAGTTGAACATACTAGACAGGAGGGTCTATAGCTGACTGTGGGTATTGATCTCAATAGAAGAGTCAACAGCAGACTTTAAGGTTGGAGCCAAACTAGTCAACATGTATTATAATATTAGTGTGTGAAGATGCAGTCAGAAGCAAGGTCTGAATGTCTAGAATGAATATACTACTCAGGTGGTGAGGTTCAACCTGATGAGGAAGAACTCTTAGATTTCATGAAATCGAGCATTGCTATAAGGTAACAGATTGTATATTCATAGCCAAACCCCCAAATACACTAGACTGAAACACATACTCTATCTTAATCAACAAACAAAGTCCAAGAACATAAACAAGACCCACTCACTCGACATAGCTACTTTTTTTTTAATCACCCTCAGGTTCTTTATTGATTTAAATCCTTAAAAACATTAGCAACTCACTACATACTGCTTAACTGTCTTTAAACCCTTAAAAACATTAGCACCTCACTACACACTGCTTAACTGCCAAAGCCACAGTTCTTCACATCTCACAAAGCCAAGGGATCTCCCCTACCACCCACAATCATTAATGTAGGATGCTAAGAAGAAGGAGAGTTTCTTTTATCATAAAGCAAAAGCTCATTTGTTCCTGCTGAATCTCCATCAAGATATCCACACATGGTGGTTTCCTGAATGCACCACAAGAGAATGTATAATCGAAAGCCCTATACACTACACCATCCAAATCCAAGAACATTTCTCAAAGGAAGGCAGGCTTTAGACTTTGGGAATGTTTTTAATTACTTATGTGCCTCATTCAAGCCTTGGCTCTTACAGTCTGGGTAAACTGCCAATTTATAATTGTGGTTTAGCCACTGTTCCCTGTCCCTGATGCAGGTAGACTTTTAATGGCCTTTGAGGTAAAGATAATTGGCTATTTGCATGCTTCTAAATGTATCAGCTAAAAAGGTACTTCAAGAAATAAACCCAGTGTGTCTTAGAGTGAATGCATTATGGATGCAGATTAACCATCATGTGGGTACACATTAATGAAACCTGGAATGCCTTGACCTGTGATATGCCCAGTGAATGTACTATCGTTGAGACTCTTCCAACTAACAACAGCAACAAAAGTTAGATGGACCTAATTTGACTATCAGTGTGCAAAGTTGAGAAAGGCAGAACAGTGAGCCTGACACCTACATGTCCTTCCACTGAAGAATGAGAACTTCAAATAAGCTTTGGGCAATGATTTAGAAGGGGGAAATGCAAATGCAAGAGGATTAAATTAGCTATCCCTACATATTGATTAACAGCTTTTCAGCCCATCAGTCATACTTTAATTTCTATGTGTGGTGTGTTTAACGTGAGCTCCCAATCCACCTGATTAGATTACCTCACCACCCATAAAAGAATCAGCAGCTAGGGCTTAAAACTGTAATTAGAATCAGGCAGTAATTTGTGCTGGGAGGGTTTTGGGTGGTTGTGGGGGCAAACCCTCTTGCCCCTTCTGTTTCAGTTTTCTCTATAGATGATGAATAATAATTACATTGCAGCCAATTACCTCTGAGATAATAGACAGTATATATATGACAGGAAAATCTGAGATTTTAGATACTCTGCTTCCATAAAGGGGTCACTAATATACAGGAAATAAGCTTATTGTTCACAGTCTCTAATTTTAATGGAACTAGCGACTCATAAGAGATGAATCCTGTCTTAAATGCCCCAAATATTCTCACGCTGTTTTTCTATTGCTGATTTTTCAAGGTTAGAGTAAGATGCAAAACCATCTCTACTATAAAATATAAGCAGGTTTTTAAAATTTCTACCATTAAAATAACATAAATGACTTTAAGTTTAGGATTTAAATATCTAAATTTACAAAATAAATTTATAATTTCTTTTATTTTTCTATTGTTTCTAAAATATGTTTTCTATGGAACTTTAATAAGGACTATATTTTGTTGGTTTTATTATAAAATTTAGTCACAGGAAAGAGCCACTATTTCCATCTTTGTTTAAAGTACTTAGTGTTACTTCATTGCCAAAACAGTCTTCTTGAAAAAATTTAGTATTTTTCAATGAGCTATGTTATGTTATAAAATACGTTGTGATCCTGTTTTAAGATATGACTTGAAGTAATAAATTTACTATTTTAAGGCAAACATCCAAATTTAACTTAAAGTGTGTGATAGTATATTTGAGTGTTATATATAATGAAATTGGAAAACAATGTAAGTGAACGTAATGAAAAGATTTAGTCATTTAAGATGTGGTTTTATCCATTGAACTAAGTCAGGAAGTTCATACATCCCATGCCCAAGGTACAGGAAAGCTGAAGAGTGCCCTTCATGACACTGAAACGGAAGTTGCTGTGTGAGTCTCAGTGCAGGCACACTTGAGTGAGAGCACACCCACAGGCCAAAGCCATGTCAGAAGTGCCAAGGCTATTCAGTCTCAAAGCAAATACATTGCCCCCCAGTTACATCACCTCTCTTTCTGCAGGCTTTGGTACTGAAACTCATCTTTCCTGTGTCTTCCAGGACCATAATCCATCTGCATACTCAGTCTTAACCGAGATATCACAGGATCCTGTGTCTTTTACATGATCTTGTATCTCTATACTCATCTGTATAGAGTGCCTGCTTCTAAAAGTCTAGTTGATTTCATTCCTTCTTTATCACACATACTGATGCTTTAGTTCTTCCATGCTTTGTACAGTGATGAACATCCATCTTGGTATAGTAGAAAGTGCCTTGGCTAAGGCTTTTATAATTGACAGTTACTAACATAGAATTTAATATTTCTGGGTCTCAGGTCTATGATATGTAAATGAGGAGTAGCCTGAAAGGGTCTCAAGCTCTCATCCTTGTACAATCCTTTATACACAAATAGCTTAACATTTTCATAATGTCTTGCTCAGCAGCAATTTCACGTATGGATGCTCTGTCTCTAATTAGACAGCTAGGTTTCCAGGAGCAAGCACTAGAACTTCTTTTCTGTTGAGTCACTTTTTTTTCTAGCACTTGTTTGAATGTATTATAGATATTCAATAGCTGTTCATTGATCAGTTTACAGAAACCAACTAGGGAAGATTTTCTTTACATATCATTGCTACCACCATTATTGTTAGTGTGGAAGTAGATATACAAAACATGTTTTCAGGAAATTAATAGGTTCAAAATTACAATAATGAAAATGAGTCCAAACCTCATATGTCACCTGATGGTCACCTAGGTTGGCAATTTGCTCCATCTTAATAATTTGTAGCAATAATTCAAAGAATAGGTAAAGAAAATACTCTGAGGGAGTGAAAATCTAGTAGTTACTTTTTTATTTTCTGTGGCTGGGTGAAGTACTGGTGGACATTGAGACTGGATTACTCCAATGGGCTTTCCCCAAGAGGTCTGCAGACTATTATAATCTTTCTATATGCACACAGGCAAAACTATTAAAGAGTAAGTATAAATAATAAAAATATCTAAAAATACCATTACGGACTGGTACCACCCTCCACTAAACATGTCATATAAAAATTCTGACATTCATTTTTAGGGTAGAGTTGAATTTCTGTCAAACAGCAAAAAGGGACACAGAGAGTAAAACATGTAAGAAAGATTTTTTTCCTGAGGAGGATTTTGCCATAACATGAACTAAAACCAAAAAATAGAAGAGAACGTTGGCTTCCATAGGACAACCATATGTGAGAAATTATCCCATCACACCTGCTAGTAAATGCAAAAGAGAGTAGAATTAAAGGTATTGATCATCTCAAAACTGAAGTCATTCTGTTGTCAACACATCTTGCAAATGGGTAGCATTTTAGAACTAGAGTTCTCAGTATTATTTTGTTTCTTCTTTCAAGAATGTTTATTAAATTGTCCAGCCTGGTTAAAAATAAACACTCAAGTGATGGAAACAATCACCAGATCTTGTAGACGATAATAGGAAAATGGCTTGGCCATAGAAACTGAATAGCCAACATTTTGTCCTCCATGTACTTCATATTTACTTGTGGGACACATGTACATAAATAATTTTATAAAAGAGAATACATAATATGCTATAATGGAGTACAATGAATCTGGATTTAGCTTAGGATGAGACATGAACAAACTAAAATATCATTAAAACTGTGATGCCTGAGGTTTCCCTTGAAAACTAAGGACATTTTGGTATAAAAGTAGAAGGATTAAACCCTTCCCACCCCCAAGCTGCAGAATTCCTGAAGGATGTGGAACTCAGGCACATGGAAGAATTAGACAATACAAGTGATACATATTTGTGTTTGCTGAGGTTCTGTGTGTTAAGTTCCCATCACTGGGAAAAGGATGATGCAAATTAACTTGAGGAAGAGCCACTTTTGTTCCTAGTTTGGAGGTTCCATCCCAAGATCCCTGAGCTTTGCCACTCTGAGCCTTTGGATGCATAGCAGTCAGAGGAAGAGCATGAAGCAGAGGAACTGGCTCAAGAATCCTGGAAGTTAGAAAGCAAAGAAGTTAAAGGCTTGGTGTTCCAAGTATCATTTTAAATGCATACCCCTATCAACCTCAGTGCCTCTACTGGTTCCTACATCCTAAAGTTTCTGCCAACTACCATCAGATCCCCAGGAAAGTGGTGATAGCCATCTTATGTACTCTTCTATTATTTACTGGAAAATGTTAAGAAATGTTCTGTAGATGCCTGAGCCCACTGATAGTATTGAATACAATGCATGTTTTATATAAACACATACTTCTGAACAAAGTGTGTATATTTGGTACAGTAAGAGATTAACAACTATTACCTACAAAAATTAGAAACATAACAAATTAATAAAAGTTAGTTGAAGCTCCACATAAGTTAATTGTTCATGGAATTTTACACTTAATGTTATCAGATTACAGGACGAGGGAGAACCAAACCATGGAAACTAAGACCATGAGTAAGGAAAAATTACCAGACTACCCTGGAGTGAGCTAAAATTCATCCTCTGTGAACTGAGAAGCATCTACCAACACCAGCATCCTGCTGAGATTAGAATCATTCTATGTACACAAGGTGCCTTGAACATCTAGGAAACAGCTGTTTAGCTTCCTACTTTTGTCTTCAAAAACCTATGTTTGCTTTTCCTAAATAACATATGGAAAGAAGAACTTGACATAACATTCTTAAGGAAAAAATATGTATTTTGCTCAAATGTTAGCATGGGAAAATCTTTCCACACTTGGTTATTAGTGATTTGTTGTGAAACAATAGGCTACTGGAATATGGGAAGGAAATATTGAAGTGATTGTTCATTAACACGGGCTCATAAAGCTTTTCTATGAACTGAAATCTATATTAGTTTGTTTCTTATGGAAACTAAACATCTTTCGGGAGGTTGTGGATATAGACCACAGTAGAACACTTGCCTAGCAAGTAAGAGGACACAACTAAATCCCAGCATTGCACCATAAACAAAAGAAAAATAGAAATAATTCTTTGATCCTGATTTGCTTAGTACATGGTGCTTATGAACTAAACTCACAGCAGACAGAGCAGTAGTAGCAAAACAGTCAAACCAACAAGGAAGAGAGACTGTTGTTCATGCAGGTATACCAGAAATCCCCATAAAATCTGTCTCAAGGTCCCAATTAAAATTTGAAGCTGTGTGTATCATCCTCATAGGAAAGAGAAAGAAATCAGGTCATTTCTGGTTAAATAAATGGAATCTGGAAAACTAAGAGGTGCCTTTGAAGATTAGATGACTGTTTTCATGGCAATGCCAGTTTTATCGTGATGAGTGAGGTCTGGGTTGCCCTCATGCACACAATTGACAAAGACTGAATCTCTTTAATCTCTCTTATTTTCTGAAGCTTTGCTTTTAGGCAGGAGATTCCAGGAACTCACATGCATGCCTTTTGCTCAACATATATGAATAAATTATACACATACATATATTCTGCTTGACATATAGTATTTAATGTTATGTATGTTGTTGGATGTTTTTACTCCTTTGACTTTTTGGAGGCCTACTACCCAGCTCCCAAATAAATCACATTTGGGACTTATTATTAGTTAGGATAGCTTATTTTTTATTTTATTTTATTTTATTTATTTTATTATAGTTAGGATTATTTATTTTTTATTAGAAACAAGCTTCTTTTACATGTCAATCGCAGTTCACTCTCCTTCCTCTCCTCCCTGTCCCCCCATCCCAACCCCTATCTGTTACGATAAATCTTTCCGCCAAAAGCTGCCTTAGCCCCACCGCCATGTGTGAGCTTTACACCAGCTGCCCACCCGAGTTAGGCCCAAATGAATACACAGAAACTTGTATTAGGTTCAAAGCTGCTTGGCCAATGACTAGGATTCCTCATCTGTTAGTTCAGTCTTAATTATAATAAATCTATATATTTTATAAGGCTTATCTTATCAGATGCCTTATTGGCGTCCCTCCTTGCCGGTGGATAACATTGTGCCACTGGAGCAGGAGCAGAGGGGAAAAGAGGCACACTTCCTGTTTCTCCTTCTTTAAATATGAGTCTCCTTGCTATGTCATTTCCTGCCTGGATCACCACTTCTCTACTACATTTCCAGCATCCTCTTTGACTCCTAGTCCTGTCTAACTTGCTGTCTCATTGGCCAAACAGTATTTTATTTAACAATCAATAAGATAAACATACACAGAAGTACTTCCCCCATCATCTCCTCTTTTCTGTCTAAAATAAAAGAAGGATAACTTATCTTTTATAATAACTGAAGAAAACTATAACCATAACTATCTGTCTTCAACTCTATCAAAGACCACAGAAGGATATTATATAAACTTTAGAATTGACAGAGACATCTCGCTACCTGGACAGTCACCCAAAGTTCCTCTGTAATGTTGGAGCATCCATCTTCAGCCCATAGGCCACAGTGTGCCTGGCACACTTCTCCATTTCAACAGGAACCCTTCTCCTATCTGCTCCCCAGGGAGGGTGCAGCCTTCCATGGGGGATCTTCAAAGTCTGTCATATCATTTGGAGCAGGTCCTAAATCCTCTCCTGTGTGTCTAGGCTGAGAGAGTAGCTCTCAGAGAGGGCTCCCAAAGTCCATTCATATACTAGGGGTAAATACTGATCCATTAGCTCAAGCCCCATAGATTGCCCAGACCTCCAAACTGACATTTTCACTCAGGGGTTCTAGAATAGTCTATGCTCGTTTCCCAGCTATCCGTCTGGAGTCCATTAGCAACCCCTTGTTCAGGTCAGCTGTGTTGCCCAACCTATTAATTTGGCTTGTTTTCTTTTATTTTTTTGTTTCATTTTACATTCCAACCAAAGTTACCCCTCCAACCCTTCCTTGTGCCCCCACCCCATCTTCCCCCCTCAGATCCCTCAAATTTCCAGTAAGCTAGCTCATGTACCAGGGAAAATCCTGGTCCTACTGCCAGGGGCCCCTCAGATAGTCCAAGCTACACAACTGTCTCCCACATGGAGAGGGCCTCGTTTTGTCACATGGAGAATACACAACTGTTGGTCCAGAGTTCATGAGTTTTCAGGAGTTTGGTTCAGCTGTCTTAACTTAAATTATCACTCTGTCTTTGGCCTCCTGGATTTTATCTTTCTCTATTCCTGTATACCTTTTCTTTCCTTCTTATTCCATGTCTAGCTATGTAGCCAAGTGGCTGGGTGGCTTACCCTTGAAGACTTCCTCCTTCCTTCCTCGTTCCCATATCTCCTCTGCCCAAGATTTCTCCTCATATTTATCCTTTCTACCTGACAGCCCTACCTATTTCTTTCTCCTACCTCATTGTTGGCCATTCAGTTCTTTACTAGAACATCAGGCGTTTAAGACAATCACAGTAACATAGCTTCACAGAGTTAAACAAATGCAACAAAACACCTTAAAATAATATTCTACCACATTTAGTGTCATCTAACTTAAAGCAAAAATCAATTATGTGTACATGATAGATCAATATTTGACTTTCTTCTGAATTATAATATCAATTTACTGAACTTGGCATGAGATTCTAAAGCTGCCTTTTACTCTCTCTCTCTCTCTCTCTCTCTCTCTCTCTCTCTCTCTCTGTCTGTCTCTTTCTCTCTCTCTCCCTGTGTGTGTGTGTGGTGACACTGGGATGCATCTATTTATATTCTGTTCTAGATTTCTTGCTGTTGCTGTGGTAAGGATTTTCCCATATCAATTATCAACTAAGAGAATACCTTAGAGACATGACCATGGGCAATTCTTCAGTTGAGATTCCCTTTTCTCAGGTGACTCTGTACTACCACAGAAAAGATTTTCCTCACCCAGCAACACCAGTCATGTACATATACTTGTGAGGGAGCAAGCTTGTGAGTCTTTTTACCTGGGCTGTAATATTGATGGGCCAAATCTTTGGTGGATTTTATGGGAATAATCAAAGCCAGTGAATTTCAAGCTAGTGAAAGCCTTTCAACAGCTAGCAAGTGGTTCTCTTTGCCAACATGGTACCTAGCAGACACACATTAAGTGCATCAAACACTTGATGCTCGACTTCTCTTTAAAACTGTTGAAATGGGCTGGAGAGATTATAAATAACTAAGAATTTAAACTGATCTTGCAAAGGACCATAGTTCAGTTCCCATCATCAGTGCTGAATATCTTACTATTTCCTGTAACTTCTGTCCTTCAAAGGCACCTTCACTCATGCACACATACCCATATGAACTCTCTCTCTCTAATAAAAATATCTTAAAAAGTTAAAGAGGTTAACAGAAGCATATGGTAGAGAAGTGAGGATCCAAATCCTCAGGGTGGTTGATGAGCATAGCCTAACACAAGCTCAGGACTGACTGGATCTTTTTCTTCTCTATGTTAAGCATTTTGAGACCCATTTGCACATGACAGTTTTGCATCCTTTCAACACAGTTCTCACCTCCCTAAAAATTGTAACAACAATGGCCCATGAAAAAAAGACATTTTCACAAAATGTGCTTTTAAGACAGTGTCTGTTCAGTTCTTGAAAAGGAATTACTGAAGTCTATGTGGGCAGTTTGAAAGGGTTATATGCAGGAAACTACTCTGTGAGATAGGATTCTGGCAATTAATACCAAGGATGTTCCAAGGGAAAGAAACCATGATCCCTTAAGCTCCTGTTGCTTCATTTATGGCTTGTTAGACTTTCTGGAAAGAAATAGGATAGTTTGAGATCATGAGCACAGAAAATGCTGGAGTTGAGGATAGAGCAATATTGACTACTTTGCCTCTCCTTCTTTGTATCCCTGGCATTTCAATTCCATTGATGTCAAGAGCTTAGGGACCAAGTGAGTGCACTGACTGTGGTTAAAGGCATCAGAAGATTTATGAACAATCTTTTCCATTACTTGTATGGTACTGAGTTGTTGGCAATACAATGGCATGAACACTAAGGGTTTGAAAACATACAACTCTGTTCTCCATTTATTTGCTCTCTAGTTAAATGATGATGGTCAAGGCTTAAAGTCAATGGAACAACTTTGACTTTTCTCCTGAAGCACTAGAGCTGTCTATTTAGAGAAGCTTACAGAAGTGCATCATGGGATACAGTATCTCTCTGAACACCATATGAAGGTATTCTAAGTACTTTCCACTTTTACTCATAAAATTTGATCAAAACCATGACAAAAATGCAACTTTTGTGTTTTGATTTCAAGTGTGTCTTTAAAGGAGCCTCTGAAGATGGTTAAGAGACCTAACCTTAGATACTTCTAATAAGTGCCCCCAAAGGGCAACGTGAGAGCACTGTGTCTAGGGAAAATCTGCTTAAAAGTATAGAAAGGAAGAATAACTATTGAATAGGATATTTAGAATGAAAAACTGGACACAAACTGTGCTATCCTCTTTGAAATAATATATAAAGCACAGGAATGTGGATGACCCTGTATAGCAAAAGCTGACTGATAGGCCTTCTCACTGAAGATAATGAAACCCCCACTGTGAGTGCTTGTCAAGACCTCTTTGAAAACTGCATTTCTTTTGCACACCCTCAAGCACAATCATGTATCCTGGCCCCATCTGACACTGTTCTGGTCTTCTAGGAAATGCTGGAGATGACTATTTTTATATAACATCACCTATCCCCAGTATCAGTGTGGAGCTCAGCAAGACAGAGCTGTCACTTTTTCTCAGTGTTGCTGTTGAGACTATAGAGGATTAGAGAATTTCCTGGAGCCAATCTTGGTAATCTCTTCTATAGGATTATCTCACTGTTGGGTTCCCTGCCATATATTTGTTTCTAAAAAGAAATAACTGATTTCAAATTCCTAAATATGGAGGTAACGTTTGTTTACTGTGCAGTTAACATCATTGATAACTTTGTGTGTGTGTGTGTCTCTCTCGCTCTCTCTCTCTCTCTCTCTGTGTGTGTGTGTGTGTGTGTGTGTGTGTGTGTGTGTGTGTGTATGTGTGTGTTGGGGGAGGTGGTAAATGCTTATAGCCTATTCCATGACAAATCTCTAAAATTAAAAAAACTAATTTTTTAGAAACTATAATTACTTTAATTACAGGATAATTATATAAATAATGCATTTGAATGTAGGTTTCAGTTTTCTTTGTTTTCTAAATATTATCATCTTTCACTGTTTTCAGACATGTAAACAGGAAACATTTGAGTTTAGATGAAGAGCAGGTGAACTGCCTGTGATACACGGAGAGACAATCAAAAGATGATTAGGCTATTGAAAATTGCCTAACTAGGTGCTAATTTTTAAGTGAGCAGGTGTAGTTAGTCATTATAACTTTAAAATGAAAATATATTTGAATTAAACCAACCCTCCAACATTAAAATAACATTAGAGGTCTAACTAGTACTAACTCTATCCAGCAAAGGCACAGAAGAGGGTAATGAAAAGATGAAGCAGGAGGAGAGGGCTGTAGGTTTGTAAAGAAATGTTGAATTGGTGTCACAACATTTTATTGACTTTCTGGAACCATGGCTTAAAGATCATTAGCATATTAAAAATATTAGTGCTGCATTTGTAGATCAAGGATGATTAGTTTTGCACAGAAATGAATGGTAGAAGATCAGAACAACCTTACAATTACTAAGGACTGAAGCCAATCGTTGTTTAATTCTCAGTTCAGGTGTTTTATTTACTGTCACAGAAGTACACTGATGTACTCAGTTCTTCCAATAGAAAAACAGATTCTGAATCAAACAGTGTCGCAAGATTGTGACTGAAGCAGAGACATTACATTTCAAGGTGGCATGGCACACCTAATGCTCCCTTAACTCACAGACAGCTGCACCTGAAATAGAAAGAATGATTTTCATTAAAAATTAATGCAACTAAATAAAATAAAGCAATATAGCATTTGCTGTGGGACTGTTGTAGATCCATTAAACAATGTGAAAAAAATCTAAACACTTTTCTAAGGATCCAGGTGATGGAACATTTAGCAGTTTAATAAATTTGTCTTTACTGCACAAAATTATACTTCAGTGTCAGGAAAGAGTTTAAAAGCTCTTGAAAAAGGAAAATACACTACCTTAAATTCAAATGTATAATAAATGAATCCACATGAACTTGTACAGATTATTGGAGTAGGTGTGTGGTATGGTATGGTACACTCAGATTCCAGCTAAGTCTAATAAGCCTTCAAATGTTCATTCGACTCCCATATTCCGTCTCTTAGAGATTATGCATTTATCACTTTCCTTCTGCCTTTGAACTACTTAGACTTTTTTCTGACAGCACTAACATCATCTAGGCATCCTAACTGCTTCAATAATTGTCACAATTTTTATATTAGTGTTTTGAGATTTTTTTAGATGTATACAATGTGTTTTGACCATACCCACCTCCATACTATCTCTCTCTAATTCCCCTTAGAACCCCACGTATCTTTTTTAACTTCATACCTTTAGTCATTATTATCATTAAAACACCATGTCCAATTATTAGCACTGATAATGTGTGCATGAGTTTGAGACCATACACTGGAACGTGGGCAACCTACCAACAGACACATCGCCAAAGAAAATTGCTCTCTTTGCCTCAGCAGCCTTTTAGTGTCAATAGATTTTCTGCTATTGGTGCTGCTGCAGGAACCCACCCATTATCCTTGATGAAAGTTTGATGAGCTTGATGCTATGTAGTTCTTGGACAAGCAATTGCAGCTGCTATGGATTCATGTGGGCAATTGCAATATCATGTCCAGAATAGAGCATGCCATAGGTCTCTACCTATCTTCTGGCTCTTACTTTATTTTTGTCACTTTTCCTATGGTGTTTCCTAATCTCACATGGAAGAGGTTGCTGTGGATGACCCAACTATGGTTGAAAACTCACAATAGCACTACAGAAAAGATT
Source organism: Cricetulus griseus (assembly GCF_003668045.3). Taxonomy (NCBI): domain Eukaryota; kingdom Metazoa; phylum Chordata; class Mammalia; order Rodentia; family Cricetidae; genus Cricetulus; species Cricetulus griseus. The sequence continues at coordinate 121,933,802 of NC_048595.1, forward strand.
TTATGTCTGCTACTGTCAAGGAGGTCAAACTCCATGCCATAGGAAGACCATAGGGAATTGTGGGAGAACCAACTATTGTTCTTTCTCTAAATGGTAAAGTTGTCAAACTGATTTCTAAGTACCTAAACTTGTGTCTACAAATTTGGGCTTCATAGTGTTGGTGAGAGAAATTTTTTTTTCTAGTTTGTAAGGTTAATGCAGAGACTCAAAACTGGTACAAATTCTGAGAAGAAATGACTCTGAGTGTCCATAACAATTGAATTATTTTGTGGAACTTCTTGAGGACTAGTCTATGACTGGTCTCAACAGGGTGCAATGACAGTGAATAAAAATTGTTATGGGCGAATGTTTCAAATGCCTTTTCCCCTATAGTTGAAGAAGAGAGTTTGCTGGAACCAACACTGGTACTAAAATTTCTAACATATTATCTAAGGCTGAAAAAATATAGTAGTAAGGCATAAGTTTTCATTAGGCTAAAATTACTTGTCATGGTCATAAATACATCAAATAATTCATAGAAGTGTTGTGCTTTTTATCCTAAAAATTATCCAAGTGATATGAATAGACATGTCCCCTTAAGTTTATTCATACTACCACACATGATACATGCTTAAATATATATCTAGTAAAATCTAAGTGATCATAGGTGGAGTAGGGAAGGGAGGACCTGGCAGGAAAGGAGATTGGGTAAGAATGGATTAGAATGTCATTGCAGAAGCAATGAGGAACACCAGAATGTGTCTTAATAAGTGACATGGTCAGATATATTAGGAATGTTACTGGGTGGTAGAGAGGATGGTGGGGAGTCAGCCTAGAAGCTGTGTGTCCTGGACACTCCAATGCATGGATGGAGAGCTGCATAGCATTATGACCTACATTGTGGCTTCTCCTGCCAGATGGAACACTGAGCTTCAAGGATTGCCAGCCAGGCCACAGACCAGAGGAGCTGGACACAAATACCAGGGGCCAGTATGAGGTATAAAGCAGGCTCTCTGGCTAACTAAGACAAAGTTAATAGAAGGCCTTCCCAAGAAAGCTCTTAGTCTTGTTGATGATCCAAGGAATCACATAGAGAACCAAGAAGAACGTGTTCTAGACGTCATCTCTGATGCCCGTCTCTGGTACTGCACTGAGGATATCCCCAAGAGAGAGACCTACTTCCCAGTCATTGTGAACAGCCTCAACAGCTGTGTAAGAGTCAAAGATTCTCAAGGACCCTGCTCTGGCAAGGCGGATGTCTGCCCAGAACTACTCTTTGAGCCACCATCAGCAATCAAGGTCCAAGGTATTAGTGGCACCATACTGAGTACCAAGGACCCTCTGGCCACCATTGCCTCCAGAGAGGAAGTGGAAGCCACCAAAAATCATGTTCTCGAAACCTTCTATCCCACATCTCCTACCATTGATCTTCAGGAATGCCATGTTTGTCATGTGAAATGACACAGGATTCCTGGATGACTGTCTTTACCCCCATTCCCACACTTTGTATTTCCTGGAGAAGGCCAATTTATGGCCATGCCGCTTTCTTCCAAAACAGCTAAGGGCCAAGATGCTCCTAATTGCTTTTGGGAATGCCCTGGCTTGGGCTAGGCTCCTCTATGAGAACGCCACCAAGGTCTTGGAACAGCCCATAGTCATGACGGCCATGTTTTTCAGTTCCTCGTGTTGCAGTTGAACTCTACAGATTTGGCCTCTAGTGAGGGCATCGAGAATTTGGTATGGATAGACTCAGACCAGCACCTTTACCAGCATTTCTGGTGTCGCCCCGTCATCAAAAATAAGGTGGTGGTGCAACTTGTGCCCTTTCATTTCCAGCCAGAGACGTGCAGGAAGTTTTCAGCTCTGTACTTACATGGTGCTGTGTGAACTTCTGGGCCTGATACCCTATCTTCTTGCCTCTGAAGAGCTTGCATCCTAGGGAGGTGGAGCCTCCCTCTCGATCTGGTGGTCTTGATGGCAATAAAGAATCTTTGTATTGCAAAAAAAAAAAAAAAGAAAAAAAAAAGAAAAATCTAAGTGCTCATAATTCCCAAACTCAACCAAAGCCTGTTTGTGATATATCTCGATCTTATGTAGATAGTATAAAAGAATTACAAATAGACAACTGGTACCAATGGAAATGCTCCTCCCCAGAGAAGGAATTTTACTTTTTTCCATGAGTACATTTGTTTTATCACTTCTTTTATACTCTCTATTTCTAATATCTTTTTTTGTTGTTTTTTAGAGACAGCGTTTCTCTGTGTACCTTTGGAGACTGTCCATAACTTGCTCTGTAGACCAGGATGGCCTTGAACTCGTGGAGATCTGCATTCCCTCAGCCTCCTGAGGGCTGGGAGTAAAGGTGTGCACCACCACCACCTGGCCAATTCTAATATCTTTTTTTTTCTTTTTTTATTAAATTATTAATATTTTCACATATACTTTCCCTCTCCCTCTCCCTCCCCACCCCCATTCCTTCTCCCCCACCTCCAACCTACCCCCCACCCCATCCACCCGCCACTCCCCAGGCAGGGTAGGGCCCCCAACCAGGGTTCCACCAAGTCCACCAAATCTTCCTGTGCTGGGCCTAGGCCCCTCCCCATGTGTTCAGAGACAGAGCGAATCCCTTCAAGTGGGATGGGCTCTCGAAGTCCCTCCCACCCACCAGGGCAAAACGCCAGTCCACCTCCCTCTGGAGTCATTCATGATTTCTAGTTTCCTTGGGGTAGAGGATTATAGGCTGGTAAACCTTTGCTCTATGTCTAAAAATCCCAGGAGTGCAGGGGCCTCCCCATTGGCATCCATGATCAGGGGGCTGGATTAGTCCTGTACTGTCCTCCCAAAGAGCATCTGGGGTCGATATGCTTTCCCTTTTTCAGGCCAACTGTTTCTGTGGGTTTCTCCAACCAGGTACAGACCCCTTCGTTCTTCATTCCTCCCTCTCTTCAACTGAGTTCCAGATTTCAGCTCAGTGTATTTCTGTGGATGTCTGTCTCTGCTCTCATCAGCCACTGGATGAGGACTCTAGAATAGCATAGAGAGTATTCATCAATCTCATTCTAGGGGAAGGGTTTCTAGGCCAACTTCTCCTCCACTGCCCAGACTGTCAGATCGTGTCATCCTTATAGGTCTCTGGAGATCTTCCTAGTTCCAGATCTCTTCTCGGACCTATAGTGGCTCCCTCTGATATGGTATCTCTCATCCTGCTCTCTCTCCTCTATTCTTCCCCCAACTCAATATATCTGCTCCTCCATTTCTTCTCCTCTACTCTTCATCTTGTGCTCTTATTGTGGCAGCACCCACTTCCCTACCCTCATGCTCTCAATTAGCTCGGGAGTTCATGCCATTTCCCATTCCTGGGGTCCATTTATCCCTTAGAGTCATTCATGATTTCTAGTTTCCTTGGGGTAGAGGATTATAGGCTGGTAAACCTTTGCTCTATGTCTAAAAATCATATATGAGTGAGTACATACCATGTTTGTCTTTTTGTGATTGGGTTACCTCACTCAGGATGGTTTCTTCTAGTTCCATCCATTTGCCTGCGAATTTCAAGATTCCATTGCTTTTTTCTGCTGAGTAGTACTCCATTGTATAAATGTACCACATTTTCTCTTTCCATTCTTCAGTTGAGGGGCATCTAGGTTGCTTCCAGGTTCTGGCTATTACAAACAATGCTGCTATGAACATGGTTGAACATATGTCCTTGTTGTATGGACATGCAGTATTTGGGTATATACCCAAGAGAGGAATGGCTGGATCTTGAGGTAGATTGATTCCCATTTTTCTGAGCAACCGCCATACTGATTTCCAAAGTGGTCTTACAAGTTCACACTCCCACCAGCAATGGAGGAGTGTTCCTTCTTCTCCACAACCTCTCCAGCATAGGTTGTCATTGGTATTTTTGATTTTAGCCATTCTGACAGGTGTGAGGTGGTATCTCAGAGTTGTTTTGAGTTGCATTTCTCTGATGGCCAAGGATTTTGAACACTTTCTTAAGTGTCTTTCAGCCATTTCAGATTCCTCTGTTGAAAAATCTCTGTTTAGTTCTGCACCCCACTTTTTAATTTCATTGTTTGGTGTTTTGGTGGCTAGCTTCTTGAGCTCCTTGTATATTTTGGAAATCAGACCTCTGTCAGATGTGGGGCTGGTGAAGATCTTTTCCCATTCTGTGGGTGGTCGTTTTGTCTTACTGACTGTGTCCTTTGCCTTACAGAAGCTTCTCAGTTTCAAGAGGTCCCATTTATTAATTGCAGACCTCAGTGTCTGTGCTTCTGGCGTGATGTTCAGGAATCGTTCTCCTGTGCCAATTTGTTCAAGGGTTGTTCCCACTTTCTCTTCTAAAAGATTCAGTGTGGCTGGGTTTATGGAGAGATCTTTGATCCATTTGCACTTAAGTTTCGTGCATGGTGACAAGTATGGATCTATCTGCAATTTTCTGCATGTTCGAATCCAATTGTGCCAGCACCATTTGTTGAAGATGCTATCTTTTTTCCATTGTATGGATTTAGCACCTTTGTCAAAAATAAGGTGTTCGTAGGTGCGTGGGTTAATATCTGGGTCTTCAATTCGATTCCATTGGTCTATCTGTCTATTCTTGTGCCAATACCAAGCTGTTTTCAGAACTATGGCTCTATAGTAGACCTTGAAGTCAGGGATGGTGATGCCTCCAGAGGATCTTTTATTGTAAAGAGTTGTTTTGGCTATCCTGGGTTTTTTATTTTTCCATATAAAGTTGAGTATTGTTCTTTCAATGTCTGTGAAAAACTGTGTTGGGATTTTGATGGGGATTGCATTGAATCTGTAGATTGCTTTTGGTAGATTGCCATTTTTACTATGTTAATTCTGCCTATCCAAGAGCATGGGAGATCTTTCCATTTTCTGGTATCTTCTTTAATTTCTTTCTTTAAAGTCTCAAAGTTCTTATTGTACAGGTCTTTCACTTTTTTGGTTAGTGTTACCCCCAGATATTTATGTTGCTTGTGGATATTGTGAAAGGTGATGTTTCCATGATTTCTTTCTCATTGAGTTTATCATCTGTATACAGTAGGGCTACAGATTTATTTAAGTTAATTTTGTATCCTGCTACCTTGCTGAAGGTGTTTATCAGCTGTAGGAGTTTCCTGGTAGAGTTTTTCGGGTCACTTATGTAGACTATCATGTCATCTGCAAATAGTGAAAGTTTGACTTCGTCCTTTCCAATTTGTATCCCTTTGATATCCTGATCTTGTCTTATTGCTCTAGCTAGAACTTCAAGAACAATATTGAAGAGATATGGAGAGAGTGGACATCCTTGTCTTGTTCCTGATTTTAGAGGAAATGCTTTGAGTTTCTCTCCATTTAGTTTGATGTTGGCTATTGGTTTGGTGTATATCGCATTTATCATGTTTAGATATGTTCCTGTTATTCCTGTTCTCTCCAAGATCTTTATCATGAAGGGATGTTGGATTTTGTCAAAGGCCTTTTCAGCATCTAGTGAGATGATCATGTGGTTTTTCTTTTTCAGTTTGTTTATATGGTGGATTACATTGATGGTTTTTCGTATATTGAACCATCCTTGCATCCCTGGGATGAAGCCCACTTGATCGTGGTGGATGATTTTTCTGATATGTTCTTGGATTCGATTAGCCAATATTTTATTGAGTATTTTAGCATCAATGTTCATGAGAGATATTGGTCTGTAGTTCTCTTTCTTAGTCTTATCTTTGTGTGGCTTGGGTATCAAAGTGATTGTAGCCTCATAGAAGGAGTTTGGCAATATCCCATCTGCTTCTATTGTGCGGAACAGTTTGAGGAGTATTGGTATCAGCTCTTGTTTGAATTTCTGGTAGAATTCTGCAGTGAAGCCATCTGGTCCTGGGCTTTTTTTGGTTGGGAGGCTTTTGATGACTGCTTCTATTTCATTAGGGGTTATGGGTCGATTTAAATTGTTTATCTGATCTTGATTTAATTTTGGTAAGTGATATTTATCCAGGAAACTGTCCATTTCCATTAGATTTTCGAATTTTGTGGAGTACAGATTTTCAAAGTATGACCTAAAGATTCTCTGGATTTCCACAGTGTCCGTTGTTATATCCCCCTTTTCGTTTCTGATTTTGTTAATTAGTGTGCTCTCTCTCTGCCTTTTGGTTAGTTTGGCTAGAGGTTTGTCTATCTTGTTGATCTTCTCAAAGAACCAACTCTTTGTTTCATTGATTCTTTGTAATGTTTTCCTAGTTTCTACTTTATTGATTTGAGCTCTCAGGTTGATTATTTCCTGGCGTCTACTCCTCCTTGGTGAGTTTGCTTCTTTTTGCTCTAGTTCTTTCAGTTGTTCTGTCAGTTCTCTAATGTGACTTTTCTCTACTTTCTTCATGTGGGCACTTAGTGCTATGAACTTCCCTCTTAGGACTGCTTTCAGAGTGTCCCATAAATTTGGGTATGTTGTGTCTGCATTTTCATTAGAATCTAGGAAGTCTTTAATTTGTTTTTTTATTTCTTCCTCAACCCAGGAATGGTGCAATTGGGTGTTATTCATTTTCCAAAAGTTTGCAGGTTTTCTGCCATTTGTATTGTTGCTGAATTCTAGCTTTAATGCATGGTGGTCTGATAAGATACAGGGGGTTATTTCAATTCTTTTGTAACTATGGAGGTTTGCTTTGTTGCCTACTATGTGGTCAATTTTAGAGAAGGTGCCATGTGGTGCTGAGAAGAAGGTATATTCTTTTGAGTTTGGATGGAATGCTCTATAGATATCCGTTAACCCCAGTTGGGCCATGACTTCTTTCAGATCCTCTGTTTCTTTGTTAAGTTTTTGTCTGGTGGTCCTGTCTAGTGGTGTAAGGGGGGTGTTGAAGTCTCCTACTATAAGTGTGTGTGTTTTATGTGTGGTTTGAGCTTTAGTAATGTTTCTTTCACAAATGTGGGTGCCTTCGTATTTGGAGCATAGATGTTCAGGATTGAGATTTCATCTTGATGGACTTTTCCTGTGATGAGTATGAAATGCCCTTCTTCATCTCTTTTGATTGATTTTAGTTTAAAGTCCATTTTGTTAGATATTAGGATTGCTACACCTGCTTGTTTCTTGAGGCCATTTGATTGGAAAATCTTTTCCCATCCTTTTACTCTGAGGTATCGCCTGTCTTTGAAGTTGAGGTGTGTTTCTTGTAAACAGCAGAAAGATGGATTCTGTCTTCGTATCCATTCTGTTAGCCTATATCTTTTTACGGGTAAGTTAAGGCCATTGACATTTAGGGATATTAATGTCCATTGTTCGTTGGTTCTTGCTTGGTTTGGATTTATTGTTGGTGGTGTCATTGTGTGTGGATTTTGCTCTCCTGCTTCTTTTTGTGTTTGGCAATATTAGATTATCTATTGCCTGTGTTTTTGTGCATGTAGTTATGTTCCTTGAGTTGGAGTTTTCCTTCCAGAACCTTCTGTAGTGCTGGATTTGTGGATATGTATTGTTTAAATCTGTTTTTGTCATGGAAAATCTTGTTTTCTCCATCTATAGTGATTGAAAGTTTTGCTGGGTACAGTAGTCTGGGTTGACATCCATGCTCCCTTAGTGCTTGTAGTGTATCTATCCAAGACCTTCTGGCTTTCATAGTTTCCATTGAGAAGTCGGGTGTGATTCTGATTGGTTTGCCTTTATATGTTACTTGGCCTTTTTCCTTTGCAGCTCTTAATATTTTCTCTTTATTCTGTAGATTTGGAGTTTTGATTATTATGTGTCGGGGGGACTTCTTTTTGTGGTCCAGTCTGTTTGGTGTCCTATAAGCTTCTTGTACTTTCATAGGCATATCTTTCTGTAGGTTGGGGAAGTTTTCTTCTATGATTTTGTTGAATATGTTTTCTGTACCTTTGAGCAGTGTTTCTTCACCTTCTTCTACACCTATTATTCTTAGGTTTGGTCTTTTCACGGTGTCCCATATTTCCTGTATATTTTGTGTTAGGGATTTGTTGGTCTTGAGGTTTTCTTTGGTTGATGAATGTATATCCTCTAGCGAGTCTTCAATAGCTGAGATTCTCTCTTCTGTCTCTTGAATTCTATTAGTTATACTCACATCTTTAGATCCTGATCGTTTATCCAACCTTTCCATTTCCAGCATCGCTTCATTCTGTGTTTTCTTTAATGTGTCTAATTCAGCTTTCATGTTTTGAACTGTTTCAAGAGCTTCCTTCACTTGTTTGGTTGTTTTATCTTGGGTTTCTTTAGCTTCTTTAAGAGATTTGTTTATTTCTTGAATATTTTGGTTTGTCTTTTCCTCCATATCGTGTAATTTTTTGCTTACTTTTTCTTCTATTTCTTTAAGGGATTTTCTTGTTTCCTCTTTGAAGGTCTCTATCATCTTGCTCAGATAATTTTTGAGGTCCATCTCTTCTTCATGCACTGTGTTGGGCTTTTCAGATCTTGCTGGAGTGGAGTCCCTAGATTCTGGTGGTGTCATATTGGTCTTTCTGTTGTTGAGCGGGTTCTTATTCTGTCTTCTTCCCATATCTTTTTCCAGTGAGTGCAGGTAGGATCTCTCTATCTCCTCTTGTTACTCTGTAGTGTGTGTGGGCCAGGAATTCAATGTCCGAAGCTCTGGATGGTTTTGCCTCTCCTCGTAGCCTCCTCACTCTGATGGTGTTAGGCCTCTTGGTGGATCGGTCGCCGGGAATGGAATGAAGAATGGCCTGTACCCAGATTCGGGGAGCTCCTCCCTGCCTGGGCGTGTCTGTTTCAAGCAGGGACAAGCCTGGAGGGATCTGGGTGAATGGCACTTAGGACAAGAATTGGGTAAAAGCAGGGGGTGGCTCACCTGGTCTGCGATGAGTCCACGGAAAGGGAAGGAAGAGTGTCCTGACCCAAGCCAGATTCAGGAAGCTCCACCCTGCCTGGGCGTGTCTGTTTCAAGCAGGGAGGAGCCTGGAGGGATCTGGGTGGATGGCGCTTAGGACAAGAATTGGGTAAAAGCAGGGGGTGGCTCACCTGGTCTGCGGTGAGTCCACGGAAAGGGAAGGAAGAGTGTCCTGAACCAAGCCAGATTCAGGAAGCTCCACCCTGCCTGGGCGTGTCTGTTTCAAGCAGGGATGAGCCTGGAGGGATCTGGGTGGATGGCGCTTAGGACAAGAATTGGGTAAAAGCAGGGGGTGGCTCACCTGGTCTGCGGTGAGTCCACGGAAAGGGAAGGAAGAGTGTCCTGAACCAAGCCAGATTCAGGAAGCTCCACCCTGCCTGGGCGTGTCTGTTTCAAGCAGGGACGAGCCTGGAGGGATCTGGGTGGATGGCGCTTAGGACAAGAATTGGGTAAAAGCAGGGGGTGGCTCACCTGGTCTGCGGTGAGTCCACGGAAAGGGCCAATTCTAATATCTTAAGGCATAGTTTAAACTCTACCTTCCCTTTTCTTACTTCTTCCAAGATTAGTTCATTGTGGGGATTCTCATATCTTAATTCATTAAATGGAATTCCTGAATATTAATTGAAGTAGAAAATTCAAACATTTATAAATTTTTACTTTAGTTATGTGGTCAGAGGCATGTCTGGAATTTTCATTTAACACTAGACATTAAAGGGAATCATTCTTGCTTATTTCTTAACACATACTGATCATTAGTGGGTTTTTAATAAAGAAAAGAAACTACAGTTTATGCCTCAGGGTTTCTATTGCTTTGAAGAGACATCATGACCACAGCAACTCATAAAAAAAAAAACATTTAATTGGGGCTGGCTCATGCTCAGAGTCCCATTATTATCACAGTGGGAAGAATGGTGATTTGTAGGCAGACATGTTACTGGGTAGGTAGCTGAGAGTTCTACAGATCTGGAGACAACACACTTGCCAGACTAGAGCATCTGAGACCTCAAGGCCTGCTCTCAGTGATATTCTTCCACCAACAAGGCCACATCTCCCAATAGTTAGAGTCTCTGTGAGCCTGTGGGGATATTTTCATTCAAACTACCTCAGTTTAGAAGTGGAACAGGTAAATGCTAAATTATTGGTGACTTTAAATTAGGAGGAAAATCCACTGAGAAATCCTCCCTGATAACAGGCAAGTGACAAATATATGAATCTCTTTTGTATTATCTGATATTACATCCTTCCCCTCCCTTCTCTCCTCCCAATTCCCCCACTACTGCTTCCCATCTGCCCCAGATCCATTAATACTCAAGTCCCCTTAAGAAAGGGGCAGACCTCCCAGAGATATCAACCAAACATGGAATATCATGTTCCAATAAGACTAGGTATAACTCCTCATACTAAGGTTGGGCAAGGCAACCAAGTAGAAGGAAAAGAGTCACAAAAGCAGGCAAAAGAATCAGAGACATCTCTCCAGGCTTGTCCCTGTTTGAAACAGACACGCCCAGGCAGGGAGGGGCTCCCTGAATCTGGGTACAGGCCACTCTTCCTTCCCTTTCCGCCGACTCATCACAGACCAGGTGAGCGACCCCCTGCTTTTACCCAACTTCTGTCCTAAGTGCCATTCACCCAGATCCCTCCAGGCTTGTCCCTGCTTGAAACAGACACACCCAGGCAGGGAGGAGCTCCCTGAATCTGGGTACAGGCCACTCTTCCTTCCATTCCCGGCGACCGATCCGCCAGGAGGTGAGTTATCCACCACTCTTACCCAACTCCCTATCAAAGGCCCATCCATCCCGATCTCCCTGGGCCTGCTCCTGCTTGGGGTAGACCTGCCCAGGCAGTGAGGATCCCACAGAGCCTGGAAACATCCCACTCTTACTTCCTGTCCTGCCCCCACACACCCGATCCCTATGGAGGCCTAACTCCTTCAGAGCGAGGAGACTACGAGGAGAAGCAAGACAATCCAGAGCTTCGGACATTGAATTCCTGGCCCACACACACACGACAGAGTAACAAGAGGAGATAGAGAGATCCTACCTGCACTCACTGGAAAAAGATATAGGAAGAAGACAGAATAAAAACTCGCTCAACAACAGAAAGACCAATATGACACCACCAGAATCTAGGGACTCCACTCCAGCAAGATCTGAAAAGCCCAACACAGAGCATGAAGAAGAGATGGACCTCAAAAATTATCTCAGCAAGATGATAGAGACCTTCAAAGAGGAAACAAGAAAATCCCTTAAAGAAATAGAAGAAAAAGCAAGCAAAAAATTACACGAAATGGAGGAAAAGACAAACCAAAAAATTCAAGAAATAAACAAATCTCTTAAAGAATCTAAAGAAACCCAAGATAAAACAACCAAACAAGTGAAGGAAGCTCTTGAAACAGTTCAAAGCATGAAAACTGAATTAGACACAATAAAGAAAACACAGAATGAGGCGATGCTGGAAATGGAAAGACTGGATAAATGATCAGGATCTAAAGACATGAGTATAACTAATAGAATTCAAGAGACAGAAGAGAGAATCTCAGCTATTGAAGACTCGATAGAGGATATACATTCATCAACCAAAGAAAACCTCAAGTCCAACAAATCCCTAACACAAAATATCCAGGAAATATGGGACACCGTGAAAAGACCAAACCTAAGAATAATAGGTGTAGAAGAAGGTGAAGAAACACTGCTCAAAGGTACAGAAAACATATTCAACAAAATCATAGAAGAAAACTTCCCCAACCTACAGAAAGATATGCCTATGAAAGTACAAGAAGCTTATAGGACACCAAACAGACTGGACCACAAAAAGAAGTCCCCCCGACACATAATAATCAAAACTCCAAATCTACAGAATAAAGAAAATATTAAGAGCAGCAAAGGAAAAAGGACAAGTAACATATAAAGGCAAACCAATTAGAATCACACCCGACTTCTCAATGGAAACTCTGAAAGCCAGAAGGTCTTGGATAGATACCCTACAAGCACTAAGGGAGCATGGATGTCAACCCAGACTACTGTACCCAGCAAAACTTTCAATCATTATAGATGGAGAAAACAAGATATTCCATGACAAAAACAGATTTAAACAATACATATCCACAAATCCAGCACTACAGAAGGTTCTGGAAGGAAAACTCCAACCCAAGGAACATAACTACATGCACAAAAACACAGGCAATAGATAATCTAATTTTGCCAAACACAAAAAGAAGCAGGAGGGCAAAATCCACACACAATGACACCACCAACAATAAATCCAAAACAAACAAGAACCAACGAACAATGGACATTAATATCCCTAAATATCAATGGTCTTAACTTACCCATAAAAAGATATAGGCTAACAGAATGGATACGAAGACAGAATCCATCCTTCTGCTGTTTACAAGAAACACACCTCAACTTCAAAGACAGGCGATACCTCAGAGTAAAAGGATGGGAAAAGATTTTCCAATCAAATGGCCTCAAGAAACAAGCTGGTGTAGCAATCCTAATATCTAACAAATTGGACTTTAAACTAAAATCAATCAAAAGAGATGAAGAAGGGCATTTCATACTCATCACAGGAAAAGTCCATCAAGATGAAATCTCAATCCTGAACATCTATGCTCCAAATACGAAGGCACCCACATTTGTGAAAGAAACATTACTAAAGCTCAAACCACACATAAAACCACACACACTTATAGTAGGAGACTTCAACACCCCCCTTACGCCACTAGACAGGACCACCAGACAGAAACTTAACAAAGAAACAAAGGACCTGAAAGAAGTTATGACCCAACTGGGGTTAACGGATATCTATAGAGCATTCCATCCAAACTCAAAAGAATATACCTTCTTCTCAGCACCACATGGCACCTTCTCTAAAATTGACCACATAGTAGGCAACAAAGCAAACCTCCATAGTTACAAAAGAATTGAAATAACCCCCTGTATCTTATCAGACCACCATGCATTAAAGCTAGAATTCAGCAACAATACAAATGGCAGAAAACCTGCAAACTTTTGGAAAATGAATAACACCCAATTGCACCATTCCTGGGTTGAGGAAGAAATAAAAAACCAAATTAAAGACTTCCTAGAATCTAATGAGAATGCAGACACAACATACCCAAACTTATGGGACACTCTGAAAGCATTGCTAAGAGAGAAGTTCATAGCAATAAGTGCCCACATGAAGAAAGTAGAGAAAAGTCACATTAGAGAACTGACAGAACAACTGAAAGAACTACAGCAAAAAGAAGCAAACTCACCAAGGAGGAGTAGATGCCAGGAAATAATCAACCTGAGAGCTGAAATCAATAAAGTAGAAACTAGGAAAACAGTACAAAGAATCAATGAAACAAAGAGTTGGTTCTTTGAGAAGATCAACAAGATAGACAAACCTCTAGCCAAACTAACCAAAAGGCAGAGAGAGAGCACACTAATTAACAAAATCAGAAACGAAAAGGGGGATATAACAACGGACACTGTGGAAATCCAGAGAATCTTTAGGTCATACTTTGAAAATCTGTACTCCACAAAATTCGAAAATCTAATGGAAATGGACAGTTTCCTGGATAAATATCACTTACCAAAATTAAATCAAGATCAGATAAACAGTTTAAATCGACCCATAACCCCTAATGAAATAGAAGCAGTCATCAAAAGCCTCCCAACCAAAAAAAGCCCAGGACCAGATGGCTTCACTGCAGAATTCTACCAGAAATTCAAACAAGAGCTGATACCAGTACTCCTCAAACTGTTCTGCACAATAGAAGCAGATGGGATATTGCCAAACTCTTTCTACGAGGCTACAATCACTTTGATACCCAAGCCACACAAAGATAAGACTAAGAAAGAGAACTACAGACTGATATCCCTCATGAACATTATTGCTAAAATACTCAATAAAATATTGGCTAATCGAATCCAAGAACATATCAGAAAAATCATCCACCACGATCAAATAGGCTTCATCCCAGGGATGTAAGGATGGTTCAACATACAAAAAACCATTAATGTAATCCACCATACAAACAAACTGAAAAAGAAAAACCACAGGATCATCTCACTAGATGCTAAAAAAGCCTTTGACAAAATCCAACATCCCTTCATGATAAAGATCTTGGAGAGAACAGGAATAACAGGAACATATCTAAACATGATCAACACAATATACACCAAACCAATAGCCACCATCAAACTAAATGGAGAGAAACTCGAAGCTTTTCCTCTAAAATCAGGAACAAGACAAGGATGTCCACTCTCTCATACCTTTTCAATATTGTACTTGAAGTTCTAGCTAGAGCAATAAGACAAGAACAGGGGATAAAAGGGATACAAATTGGAAAGGAGGAAGTCAAACTTTCACTATTTGCAGATGACATGATAGTCTACATAAGTGACCAGAAAAACTCAACCAGGAAACTCCTACAGCTGATTAACACCTCCAGCAAGGTAGCAGGATACAAAATTAACTCAAAAAAATCTGTAGCCCTACTGTATACAGATGATAAACTCAATGAGAAAGAAATCATGGAAACATCACCTTTCACAATATCCACAAGCAACATAAAATATCTGGGGGTAACACTAACCAAAAAAGTGAAAGACCTGTACAATAAGAACTTTGAGACTTTAAAGAAAGAAATTAAAGAAGATACCAGAAAGTGGAAAGATCTCCCATGCTCTTGGATAGGCAGAATTAACATAGTAAAAATGGCAATCCTACCAAAAGCAATCTACAGATTCAACGCAATCCCCATCAAAATCCCAACACAGTTTTTCACAGACATTGAAAGAACAATACTCAACTTTATATGGAAAAATAAAAAACCCAGGATAGCCAAAACAACTCTTTACAATAAAAGATCTTCTGGAGGCATCACCATCCCTGACTTCAAGCTCTACTATAGAGCCATAGTTCTGAAAACAGCTTGGTATTGGCACAAGAATAGACAGATAGACCAATGGAATCGAATTGAAGACCCAGATATTAACCCACACACCTACAAACACCTTATTTTTGACAAAGGTGCTAAATCCATACAATGGAAAAAAGATAGCATCTTCAACAAATGGTGCTGTCACAATTGGATTCGGACTTGCAGAAAATTGCAGATTGATCCATACCTGTCACCATGCACGAAACTTAAGTGCAAATGGATCAAAGATCTCTTCATAAATCCAGCCACACTGAATCTTCTAGAAGAGAAAGTGGGAATAACCCTTGAACAAATTGGCACAGGAGAACGATTCCTGAACATCACGCCAGAAGCACAGACACTGAGGTCTGCAATCAATAAATGGGACCTCCTGAAACTGAGAAGCTTCTGTAAGGCAAAGGACACAGTCAGTAAGACAAAACGACCACCCACAGAATGGGAAAAGATCTTCACCAGCCCCACATCTGACAGAGGACTGATTTCCAAAATATACTCAGGATGACTTTTTCTAGTTTCATCCATTTGTTTGCAAAATTCATGATGTTATTTTTTAACAGCTATGTAATACTCTGTTTTGTAAATGTATCACATTTTCTTTATCCATTCTTCTGTTGAGAGACATATACATTGGTTCCAGTTCATGGCCATTATGAATAAAGCTGCTATGGACATAGATGAGCAAGTGTCCTTGTGATATGATTGAATATTCTTTGGGTATATACCAAGAGTGGTATTGTTGTTTCTTGAGGTAGATTGATTCACCATTTTCTGAGAAGCCTTTATATTTATTTCAAAAATGGCTGTACAAGTTTGCACTACTATGAGAAATGGAGGAGTGTGCCAAAATATGATGCTTTTTGACAGACTTTGAGGTTCCATCAACAAATCAGATCAGTTTAACAGAAAACTACAAAGTAGACAGTTTGCTTGGCCTCTGTACCTCCATTTATATTATATTTTCTTCTGTGCAGCTCTCATTCAATTGGGATAAGTGGAGTAATTTTGTTAAAAAAAAAAGAAACCAAAACCCTAGCTTCTTTATTTAAGCTTAATGAGGACTTCCCTTGGAACTATGTCATATTTATATTTCCTAAGAGGATATGATTTTTTTCCTCACAAACATCTGTTTACTAGCAGAACTGCTGAAATTTCTCCTTTTGGGGAGCTCATGGACCCCAGACTGACCACTGGGAAACCAGCATAGCTCTGTTCCAGACCTCCTGAATGTGGGTGTTAGGGAGGAGGCCTTGGAAATCTATGGGGTCACTGGTAGTAGATCAATATTTATCCCTAGCTTACAAATGGACTTTGGGAACCCATTCCATATAGAGCTATACTTTCTCAGTATAGACACACAGGGGAGGGCCTAGGCCTTGCTCCAAAGGATATGACAGACTCTGAAGATTCCCCCATGGAAGGCCTCACCCTCCCTGGGGAGCAGAAAGGGTATGGGATAGGGAGTAATGGGGGGCTGGGGAGGAGGAGAGGGAGAGGGAACTGGGGTTGACATGTAAAACAATCTCATTTCTAATTTAAATTAAAATTGGAAAAAATTAAAAAAGAAATTCCTCCTTTCTTAGCTTATGTTAATTATCTTATTTCATTTTATTTGTGCTTTTATTTACAAGATGTCTTACAGGTTAAAGTATCAGGATTTATCTATACAATCCTCGTATCAGTTGTTACCTTGTCCTATAGGGTGACTATATTTTGGCACCAATAGAGCCATTGTTATAAACTAGGTAGAAATAAGGTGGGCCTCTAAAACCTGCAATTCCAGTGGTTGGGAAGCTGAAGCAGGAAGTTATCTTTGAGTTCAAGGGCACTCTGGACTACATAATGAATTTCTGGATATCCTGCACTACAGAAGGGGACTCTCGTTTTAAAAAACAACAAAAAATAGAATTAGGTTTTGTTAGGTTCATATATGAATTTTCTTATAATTAGCTTTTCATTTTTATTGAAATTTTGAGGAATCATCTGAAAGATGGTACTAAGCAAAAATTTTGAAAATCATTTCTCTCTTTCCTTTCTTTTTACAAGTTTAAATATTCTCATTAAGTTGTCTCAGAAACTCTTCAAAATATACAGGGCCTACAGGGCGTTGGTGGCACATGCCTTTAATCCCAGCACTTGGGAGGCAGAGGCAGGGGGATCTCTGTGAGTTCAAGGCCAGCCTGGTCTCCAGAGCGAGTGCCAGGATAGGCTCCAAATCTACACATATATATATATATCTGTATTCCATTAAAAATTCAAATTTAAGCAATATCTATCTACAAAGCCAGTCCTAAAGAAAGGGCTAAAAAATCCCTGTAATTTAAGGACATTAACTACACATATGAAAACACAGAGAATAAATAATCTCACACCAATAAAACAAAAAGAAGCACACACATATACATACACATATACATATACATATACCTATACCTATACCTATACCTATACCTATACATATACATATACATATACATATACATACACACTACCACCACCAGCAGAGGCAGAAACACCAGCATCTTCACCACCATTGCCACCACCAACACCACCAACAAAAACACTGTCAACAAAAACAAGTATCAATAATTGTTGTTCATTGATATCTCTAAATATAAATGATCTCAATTTCTCCACAAAAAGACATGAAGTAACAGAATGATTGAGAAAACAGTCCATCCTTTTGTTTCATCCAACAAACACACCGCAAGGTCAAGGATAGATATTACTTTTGGGTAAAGTTTAAAAAAGATATACCAAACAAAAGGACATAAGAAGCAAGCTGCTATAGCCATTTTAATATCTAACAAAATAGACTTCAAAACCAAAACTAATCAAAAGAGAAGGGGAAGGATACTACATACCCATCAAAGGAAAAATCCTCCAAGATAACATTTCAGTTCTTAACATCTATCCCCCCCCAAAACAGGTACAACCTAGTTTGTAAAAGAAACTCTGCTACAGCTTAAATCTCATATTGCCCCTCACAAACTGACAGTGGAAGACACTAATATCACACTGTCAACAATGGACAAGTCATCCTGAAAAAAAATCTAAACAGAGAAATACTGAAGATAACAGATATTATTAACCAAATGGACCTAACAAATGTTTATAGAACATCTCACTCAAACACAAAAGAATATACCTTCTTCTCAGATCCTCTCAGAACTTTCTCAAAAATTGATCACATACTCATTGTGGTAGTTTGAATGTAACTGGCCCCTATAAGCTCATATGGAGTGGCACTATTTGGAGGTGTAACTTTGTTAGAGTATGTATGACTGTGTTGGAGGAAGTATGACACTGGGGGTGGGCTTTGAGGTCTCATATATGATCAAGATGCACCCAGTCTTACAGTTCATTTCCTGTTGCCTTGGATCAAGATGTAGAATTCGCAGCAACTTTTCCAGCACCATGTCTGCATGAAGGCTGGCAACTAACAGCCACCACCCTCCCTATCATGATGAAAATGGACTAAACCTCTGAAACTGTAAGCCACTACCTCAATTAAATGTTTTCCTTTATAAAAGTTGCTGTAGTCATGGTGTCTCTTCACAGCAATAGAAACTCTAACTATAATACTTGGTCACACAGCAAGTTTCGACAGATACTGGAAAATTGAAATAACTCCCTGTATCCTATCAGATCACCATGGATTAAAGCTGAATATCAACAAGAGAAACAGAAAGTTTTAAAACCCATGAAAACTTAACAATTCTACTGAATAAAAAATGGGTCAAGACAGAAATAAAGAAAACTTAAAACTTTCTAGAATCAATGAAAATGAATACATAGCATACCCAAACTTATGGAATACAAAGAGAATAGTGTTAATAGGAAAGATCTTAGCATTATGTGTTTGCATAAAATAAAAAAAACTGGAGAGTTCTCATACTAACAACATAACAACACATCAGAGAACTCTTGAACAAAAAGGAGTAAACATGCCCAAGAGAAGTAGAGAGCAAAATATCAAGTTCAGGCCTAAAAACAATAAAATAGAAACAAAGAGAACAATACAAAGAGTCGATGAAGCAAAGAGCTATTTCCTTGAGAAAATCCATAAGATAGACAAACCCTTAGCCAAACTAACTAAAAGATAGAGTATCCAAATTAATAAAATCAGAAATGAAGAGAGGAACATAGCCTATATTCTACCAAATTGGAAAATCTGTAAGAAATGGATGATTTTCTCAATAGATCTCACTTTCTAAACTTAAATGAATATCAGATAAACAATTTAAATAGACCTATTACCCCTGGTGAATTAATTAGAAGCAGTAAATAAAAGTCTCCTACTCTCACTAAAAAAGGCCCAGGGGCAGAATTTTAAGGTAGAATTCTACCAGACATTCAAAGAGTTAATACCTCAAACTATTCCACAGAATAAAACAAAAGGAACATTTGCAATTCATTTTATAAGGCAACAATTACTCCTATACCCAAATCACATAAAGACTCAACAAAGAAAGAGAATTACAGACCAATTTCCCTTATGGACTTAGAAGCAAAAATACTCAATAAAATACTTGCAAACCAAATCCAAGAAAACGTCAAAATATCATCTACAAATATCAAATTTGCCCCTTCCCACAAGTGCAGGGAAGGTCCAAAATATAAAAAGCAGTAAATGTAATCCAAGACTAGCCAGTTGGACAAGAAACTGCTCTTTCCTGGACTGTTTGACTGTATGCTGTATAAAATAGACATGCAGGTCCCACAGTAACTGCTAAACTTGACAAAACAAGATGGGATAGTCCCTCAGACTCCCTGCTTCATGGAAGAGTCTTCCAGACATTCTGCAGGACACAGAGAAGAAGGACTGAAAAACTGCCAATGCAGGCAGGACAATTTCAAATTTACTGCTTCGCTGAGAAGTCTTTCAGATATTCTAGCCCTGTGGGCTGAAGAGAGATGCCCCAGCATTACAGAAGAACTTTGAATGACTGTCCAGACAGCGAGATGTCTCTTTCAATCCTAGAGTTTATATGTTATCATTCTGAGGTTTCTGATGGAGTTGAAGACAGAGAGTTATGGCTATAGTTTTCCTTAGTTATGATAAAAGGTAAATTGCATATAAAACTTTAGACACACAAAGATAGGATAGGTAATATAATATTTTCTTTAAATTTTGCCAAATGTTAATAGTCTAAATATTGTTAACTATAGTTCATACTTGATAATTGTTTTGTTACAAATAATTTTACTATGCTAAAATTAAAATCCCTTCTTTTTATTTATAAAGAAAAGAGGGGATGATGGGGGGATGCTATTCTGTATATATGTTTCTTTTATTGGTTGATGAATAAAACACTGATTGCCCAGTAGCCAGGCAGGAAGTATAGGTGGGGCTACCAGACGAGGAGAATTCTGGAGGAGAGGATGCAGAGAGAGGCCAGGAAGATAGGGCACTCTGGGCATTCTCTGGTAAGATAAGGCCATGTAGAAATACATAGATTAATAGTTATGGGTTAATAATTAAGAGAGAGCTAGCCAGTAAGGAGCCTAAGCCATTGACCAAACAGTTTATAATTATTATAAGCCTGTGTTTATTTGGGGCTGAAGGGTGACCAGACTTGGCTGGATAGAAATTGTGTCACCCGAAACAGAATGTTTATAAAGATGCAATTTAACAAGGGGGCCATGTTTTAAACACAGAACTTGGCAGCTCCAGCCATGTGGTTCTGGCTTTACAGTCAAGGACAGAAGAAAGGGGTCATGGAATTGTTGCCCACTACTAAGGAAAGCTGCAGAGGCCAAGCATATGTCAAGGGTGTTTCTGCATGGAGGCCCAGAATGGCCACTGTGTGAAGCTGTGAAGGTGAAGCCTGGATTGCCCTGGAGACTCCAAAATGTTGGAGATGCCAGAGTCATTAGATACCTGACAGGGAGAGCTGTTAGCAGGGAGTGAAGCCAGTCCAAGAGAAAGAAATGTGTTGCTGTTAACAAAGCTGAAAGGAGTTGGAGATCTCAAGAGTTTTTTGACATCAGACATGGTGATACAGAGTTTTCAGTTTGCCCAGAGGTTTTAAGTCTTGCATGATACAGCATTTTATTACAATGCCCCTTTCCCTCTCTTTTGGAATGGTAATGTGAATTTTGTGCTCCTATATGTTGGAAATAAGTGAACTGTACTTTTTTATTTTAGAGGGGATTAAAGTTAAGAGATTACATGATTCTCAGAGTAGACTTTGAACTTTTAAACATTGTTGAGACTGTGATAGACTATGGGAACTTTTGAAGTTAGACTGAATGAATTTTGCATTATGGTTTGACTATATGGCCTATGGGGCCAGGGAATGGAATGTGATGCTTTGAATCTATATGACCCCCATAGACTCATATGTTTGAATATTTGGCCCATAGGGAATGGCAATATTAGGAGGTATGGACTTGTTGGAGTAGGTGTGGCTTTGTTGGAGGAAGTGTGTCACAGTAGGGGCTGTTTTGGAGGTCTCATATGCTCAAGCTATTCCCAGTTTCGTAGACAGTTCACTTCCTGCTGCCTACAGATCAAGATGTGGAACTCTCCTTCTCCAGCACCATGTCTGCCTGCAGGCCAATATGTTTCTCATCGTGAGGATAATGGACTAAACTTCTGAAACAGTAATCCAGATCCAAATAAAGGTTTGCCTTATAAGAGTTACTATGGTCATCATGTCTCTTTTTAGCAATAAGGCCCTAACTAAGAGTCTTTAGTTACCATGATCAGAGAAGTGTATCTGCAGTACATTTCTTCAAAAACAAATGTGGATAGACACTGTATTATATTAATTCTCATATGAATCTTTGGATTATGGGGATGGAAAGAAGGCTCAGTGGTTAAGAACACTGACTGCAGTTCCAAAGGACCTGAGTTCCATTTCCAGCACTTAGATAGCAGCTCACAACTATTTGTAACTGCAATTCCATGCTATCCAATACCCTCTTCTGCTGTCTTCAGGCAACAGGCATGCAGGTTGTAAACAAATTACATACAGGCAAAACATCTGGATAAAATAAAAAATTAAAAAATGATTTTCAAAAAATATGCAAATTAAACAGCATAAACTAATGTTCTTTAGATGGAGGAAATTTGACATTCTATTGTATACTGTAACAGTGAGATTGGTGTGCTACCAATCTGTGTCTGCCTCTTTCAGATACAAAGCCTTATTCAGGAAACTCATTTGTCACCAGTTAAGGGTGTTTGTTATCAAAAGTCACCATACTCCTATTGAGTTTTTCATATAGATGAGTGTTTCCATAGCCATTGGTAAATACCCTGTGGGGTATGGGCTATAGCAGAGCATAAAGAAGAAGTTACTTAATTTGCTACATAGCTGATATACAAGGACAGGCAATGATCCTTACAGAGTGATAGTTGTGTTTATTTGCTGTGTTGTACTTTGTTTAATTATAGGCATTATGCACTATGGATACTGTGAGGAGAGTGACATATTTTTGGCATAGCTTTTCTTTCCCTCTTTTCAAGGGTTCTTCCTAGAGTCAAAAGCATACTATAATTAATGCCACCAAGTACCTCTCTACACTGCAACACAAGTCATTTGTAACGAATGTGAAATTGCTCAAATTCTCATAAATATAAAAATGAAAGAGATCAGTCTTGAACAGAGCTCCATGAGGTACGTTTATGCATTTATTGACAAACTCATTTTGGAGTGCCTGTGCAGCCACATTGAAGACGGCATTTCCCTCCAAGCACTTTGATCTTACCGTGCTCAGAATGGGTCCATTTCTCCATGGTGTTCTCCTTGAACATTATGGAAGTGGCACTACAATAATGCCCATCAATGTGATGTGTAATATAGATGTTATTGCACATAATAGAAAGCATCCATTGGGCATAATGGAATTTTGTTGCCTGCATGCTGGCACCAAACACATATAAATGTACTTTAATGTATTTCCTCTTAAAGGGCCAGTGTAGCCTTAGCCTTTATGTTTTCTGTAAGGTTTGGTGAGCAGCTCTCTTTTAGTAACTGCCTTCTATATCTACCCCGGAACCCCTAATAGCTCTAATTATAAACTGCACACTTTTCCCTTCCTTCCTTGTTGTTCTTTGCCATTGCTTCACTCATAGACATTTAAACAGTAGAAGCTCTTTATAGTTCATTAAACACTTTAAGTTGTTATTGTAAAGTTTTATCCTTTCCCTATGTTTCCAAGTCATTTCCCACTGTTGTTGCATGAAGTCATGCAACACAATTCAATAGGAGTCATCAGACATGCACACTTTTATGAATAACTAGCAGGCTAACAGAAAGCTACACATGAGTCACAGTCTGACTGAATACTAAGTTTCATAGTGCATTTGCCACAGGATGCTTAGACTTTCATTTTTTTTAAAAGAAAATATTGCATGTTTCTTTCTAAAGTAGTAATTTTTCTTCTTAAATACAAACACCAGCAAAAAGAATATTAGTTCAGATGATGACATGATACAGCATCAGAAATGTGAATGTTGCAAAGTTAAAAATTTTTTTATAATATTGCTGTAGCAGGAGATGCAGTAGTTGCTCCAAAAAATGATCCACTAGGAAGTTGCAATAGTATAATGAAAGAGATTTGTTGGCATGCATATTACTAAGGAATGTGAAGGAGACAATAATGGGAATAGAAGGAGGACATGTCCTTATTTCTTTTGAACTAGCCACACTGGTACTGCTCTTTCTTGAAGTTCTGATGGAGAAGGCTTTGTGTCACCTGCTGTGCTGGAAGACTACATGGATTAGGGTTATTTATATTCATTTCTAAAAACAATTAGAACCATCCAGTGAGATGGTTAAAAGTTTGTTTTTATTTTTTATGTCTATCTATCATCTATCTATCTACGTATTTGTCTATCTATCTATTTATTTAGTTTTGGAGCTCCAACCATTGAAAAAATCCTCCTCAATCATATCCATGTTAGCTTATAAGGAAAGACTAATTTATTTAAATCAGTACATGGTCCTTGCTTAGAACATGGCTTTTCAGTAGAGATGAATGCAAATTCCCAAGAAACTCCAAATGGGAGGAACTGTGCATAAAAAGGTATCTTCCAATTAATACTGCATTTCCTAATGATGATTGCTTTAAGAGCCTGGAGTCATGTCACCTTCTCCAGAAGTAGAACATTTTATGTCCTAGGAGTTTTAAGGTTCTGTCTTGAGATGACTTACAGAAAGCAAGCCCCTCTCAGGATCTACTCTTGTAATAGCCCCCAAAACATGCAATGTGTGTCTATTTCCTTCCAATTCCCCATGCATCTTCCTGCACACTTTACTTACTGCCTATCTTACCTGAAAATTTCATGAATTTGTCTCAGAATTTCTATTTATAAAATGATAAAGTTGTATCTAAGTTGTAGTAATGGAAAAAAGTCAAGTAATATTTTTAAAATATTAAGTCACTGTGAACCATAAAATGCTGCATAAAATAGGATTAAATTAGGATGATTAAAATAGGAAACATGTTTCCCTCTGTGCTACAGAATTATTATCTCACATGCTTTAAAATAAGAGAAACACTGAGCAGACCCAAAGGATCTATTTAAGTATTAAATATGAATTTTGGGCAAAATGGGACTTCATGACTTCTTCCACATCATAATGTTTAATTAATTTTTGTTTTGTTGCTTATTTTCTCTCTTCCCCTACTTTAACATGATCATAATGAGGGAGTATTTTTTTCTTAGTGCTTTGGTGGTTTGAATTAAAATGGCTCCCAAGGGACCATAGGAAGTTGTACTATTAGGAGGTGTGGCCTTGTTGGAGGAAACATGTCACTGGGATGGGCTTTGAGTTTTCAGATTCTCAGGCCAAGCCCGGTGTTACTCTCTCTTCCTGCTGCCTGTGGATGTGCATGTAGAACTCTCAGGAACCTCTCCAGTACAATGCCTGCCTGCATGCTGCCATGATAAGAATGGACTAAGCCTCTGAACTGTAAGCCAGCTTCAATTAAATATTTTCCTTTATAAGAGTTGTCATGGTCAAGGTGCCTCCTCAAAAACAAACAAACAAACAAACAAACAAACAAACAAAAACCCCAGAAATTCCAACTAAGGCAGTGATATATAATAGAAAGTTTAACCCAATAACCTATACTGTAAATATTTGCTGAATAATCCAAAATGTATTATAATATTCAGTAGTGTTTTTTATTTTAAGTTAACATTCATTTATTGAGTGTGTAAGTGTTTTTGTTTATTCATGTGCATACATACTTAACTGTCAGGGTACACTTGTGAAGGGTAGAAGACTGAAACGGTTCTCATACCATCAACATGATCCCAGGGATCAAATTCAGACTGTCAGGTTTGGAGATAAGCTCCTTCACCTTCCACACCGTGTCTCAGATATTTCAGTAGGCTTTAAAAGGGAAGATATTCATGGGCAAGATAGTAAGAATGTTTAAGGAAAATTTTACAGGCCAGAAGCATGACAACTGTGGAGCACCTGGAGATCACACTTCACATACCATCATGAGATATTCAAGATCAAATATAGTGAATATTTCACATTAGTATGTAATCATTTCACAAAAAGAGAAAATTACAAGTGAGTTTGCATCTTTAATATGAGAGTTATGAGGGTGTTTATACAGATTACTTATATTTTTCGTGTTTAATATCATAATTAAAATTCATGTAATGAGCCTTTGCTATAATAAAAGGAAATTTCACTGTGAAACAAATGACTAGTGACAGAGAGAGAGAGAGAGAGAGAGAGAGAGAGAGAGAGAGAGAGAGAGGGACACACACACACAGAGGACACAGAGATAGAGAGACAGAGAGAGGGAGAGGGAGAGAGAGAGGCTGAGATATTTCAGCTCCCAAAGTCCAAACAAAGAATACAGAAAGTTCAAAATATGCCATGCTGAATTAGAGAAATTACTGAATCCTCACTAAGTAATTAATATTGAATGAAAAGAAAGCTACAAATACATAGATATTCCTTGACTATCATTACAAAGATGAAATGCACTATTGCACTGGAAGATTTTCATTATTGTCTACTCGTTTGTTCTCCTACAGACTAAGAAATAATAGATGGACAAAAATATTATATGATCACAGAAAATAGGATATTAAACTAAAGCTGGATTTTCCTTGAGGTTACTGTAAAACAGAGAACCTACTTTCTTTATGAAAAAAATACTATGTGTAAAATACCACGGAAGTGGACAACAATGAGGAGCTACAAGTGTCAGCTTTTCTCTTTTTATTTAAATTAGAAAGTGTTATTTTACATATCAGTCCCAGTTCTCTCTCCTGCCCATCCTCCCATGCCCCCCTACCAACTCCCCATCCCTTTCTCTTCTGCACCACAGGGAGGGTGAGGCCTTCCATTGGGGATCATCAAGGTCTGACACATCATTTGGGGCAGGACCTAGCTCCCCCCGCTGTGTCTAGGTTGAGAGAGTAACCCTCTATGTGAATGGGCTTCTAAAGTCCATTTACACACTAGGAATAAATATTGTTCCACGACAGAAGCTCCATAGACTTCCCAGGCCTCCTAACTGACACCAATGTTCAGGGGGCCTGGTTAGGTCCTATACTAGTTTCCTACCTGTCAGACTGGGGTCCATTAGCTCCCCCTTGTTCAGGTCAGCTGTTTTCAGCTTTTCTCTTTTAACTCAAGGTTCTGTGACTACCTTTATGTCTACTCACTCCCATTCTCTTATTGTCTTTCAAGGCAACATCTCTTCCCCATTTTTCTCCCTCTGGTCTCCATTTACTCTGGCTCCAGGAAATGAAAGGGAAGAAGCTGTCTTGCAGTGTGTCTGATCTTCATTTTCATACCCCTCTTTCCTTTAAAAAGATTATGCAGAGAAAGCAGAGGTAACAAACCAGGTCTGTGCTGGCAGGTCTGCCTTGCCTGGTGAAGTAAGTGAAAGCTAAAGTGGATGGCTCATTTGGCAATGCCCAAAACAGTTTCAGGTTCAAGAGCTTGCCATCATCATCTGCAGTCCAAATTATTTTCTCTGTATTTCCATTAAAATGATTTATTTTTCTTATTCATTCTAAATAACCAACATACTAGACTAAAAAGACACTCATAAATTAATCACTTTGATCCCATCAATATTGGGAACATGTTGCTGGCCCAACTTTTATAAATAATGCCTCTATTTTGATGTACTAATATTACTTATAAATCCAAATAATCACCATCATGTGGTTATATTTATTGAAGTAGATTATCAAAATGCAAAGCATGGTCTCTCCATTAACTCTTTCACATTAATGAATTGCTATTTAGTAAATTACTATTTCCCAGCACTGAAAGGAAGGGAGCCAGTGGTCTGAATGCTTTTCCAGAGTGCTTATTAATAAACACCCAAGGCATGTATTAAAATTTTAGTATGGAAAGGTCTTTGGGAAAGTCCATACAGAGGGGCCTGAGGTTTTCAGAAATCTGGCTTAACCCTTTCTTGACTGCTGGTAAACGCTATTTCATACTGCTGGTAAATGCTATTTCAGTTTGCCTATCACCTTACTTTGCACGTTGCTACTTAGGATAGTTTTGTGATGGCTGATAGAACTAAAGCTTTCTAGTTACATTATTTTCTGAGAAACATTACATAATCATTTGAAATTTTATTCTAAAATATCCTAAATATCCTACTTTTACTCAAATTTAAGTATATTAGGAACAGCAAAAGATAGGAGGGATTTATTTTTAAAAGTATATGGGATAAAATTTTCTTTTTGAAACTTCTTTTTTTCTCTCCATTTTTATTTAAATTATAAAGAACAGTATTTTACATGTCAATCCCAGTTCCCTCTCCCTCCCCTCCTACCCTGCCCCTCCCAACTAACAACCTACCTATCCCATACACTTACTACTCCCCAGAGAGGGTGAAGCCTTCCATAGGGGGTCTTCAGAGTCTGTCATGTCCTTTGGGATAGGACCTAGGCCCACCCCCTTGTGTCTAGGCTCAAGGAGTATCCCTCTAACTGGAATGGGCTCCCAAAGTCTATTACTATGCTAGGGATAAGTACTGATCTAGTACTAAAGGCCCTGTAGATTTTTGAGGTCTCCTCACTGACACCCATGTTCATGGGGTCTGGATCAGTCCCATGCTAATTTCCCAGTTATCAGTCTGGAAACCAACAGTACCCCTTGTTCAGGTCAGTTGTTTCTGTGGGTTTCACCAGCCTGTTCTTGACCCCTTTGCTCATCACTCCTCTTTCTCTACAAATGGATTCCAGTTCAGTTCAGAGTTTAGCTGTGGGTATCTGCTTCCACTTCCACCAGCTGCTGGGTGAAGGTTATGAGATGGCATATAAGTCAGTCTTCTATCTCATTATCAGGGGAGGGTATTTAAGGTAGCCTCTCCTCTGTTGCTTAGATTGTAAGTTGGTGTCATCGTTGTAGATCTACAGATATTTCCCTAGACCCCGATTTCTCTTTAAACTTATAATGGCTCCCTGTATTATGATATCTCTTATCTTGTTCTCTATTCTTGCCCCAACTCAAACTTCCTGCTCCCTCATGTTCTCCTCATTCCTCCTCTTCTCCCCTTCTCATTCTCCTAGCTTCCTCTTCCCTCCCCTCATGTTCCCAGTGTGCTCAGGAAATCTTGTCCCTTTCCCCTTCTCTGGGGGACCATGTATGTCTCTCTAAGTGTCCTCCTTGTTTCCTAGCTTCTCTGGCAGTATGGATTGTGGGCTGGTAATCCTTTGCTCTATGTCTAAGATCCATTTATGAGTACGTAATACCCTGTTTGTCTTTTTGTGATTGGGTTGCCTTGCTCAGAATGGTTTATTCTAGTTCCATCCATTTGCCTGGGAATTTCAAGATTCCATTGTTTTTTTCCCCCTGCTGAGTAGTACTTCATTGTGTAAATGTACCACATTTTCTCTATCCATTCTTCAGTTGAGGGGCATCTAGGTTGCTTCCAGGTTCTGGCTGTTTCATATAATGCTGCTATGAACATAGATGAACAGATGTCCTTGTTGTATGAATGTACTTATTTTGGGTGTATGCCTAAAAGTAGAATTGCTTGGTCTTGTGGTAGACTGATTCCCATTTTCCTGAGGAATCACCATACTGATTTCCAAAGGGGCTGTACGAGACGGCACTTCCACCAGCAGTGGAGAAATGTTCCCCTTTCTCCACATCATCTCAAGCACAAATTGTCATTGGTGTTTTTGATTTTAGCCATTCTGGATAGTGTAAAATGGTATCTCAGAGTTGTTTTGATTTGCATTTCCCTGCTGGCTAAGGATGTTGAACACTTTATGTGTCTTTCAGCCATTTTATATTCCTCTATTGAGAATTGTCTATTTAGTTCTGTACCCCAGTTTTTAATTGGATTATTTGGTGTTTTGGAGACTAGCTTCTTGATTTCTTTGTAAATTTTGGATATCAGCCCTCTCTTGGATGTGGGGTTGGTGAATATCTTTTCCCATTCTGTGGGCTGCCGTTGTGTCTTGCTGACTGTCTCCTTTGCCTTACAGAATCTTCTCAGTTTCAGGAAGTCCAATTTATTAATTGTTGATCTCAGTGTCTGTGCTAATGGTGTAATGTTCAGGAAGAGGTCTCCTTTACCAATTCATTCAAGGGTATTTTCCACTTTCTCTTTTAATGGGTTCAGTTTGGCTGGATTTATGTTGAGGTCTGTGACTCTTTGACACCCACATTCAGAGGGTTTGGTTCAGTCCAGTGCTGGTTCCCCAGATTTATGACAGGGGTCCTTGCACTCTCACTAGGTCAGGTCAGCTGGTTCTGTCACTTTCTCCAGCACAGTCTTGACTCCTTTGCTCATTTCCCTTCCCTCTCTACATCTGGATTCCAGGAGTATGGTTAAGTGCTTAGCTGTGGGTACCTGATTCTTCTTTCATCAGCTACTGGATGAAATATCTAGGATGGCAATTAAGGTAGTCATCAATCTCACTGTAGGGGAAGGGCATTAAGGGTAGCCTCTCCACTACTGCCTAGATTTTTAGTTGTGGTCATCATTGTGGATCTCTGAACATTTCTCTAGTGAAAGATTTCTCTTTATACCTTTACTGTCTCCTTCTATTAAGGCATCTTTTTTTATTCTCTCCTGTATTCTTCATCTGTCTGTCTTCCTGATCCTTCTTATTCTTACCCCTCCTCTTCTCCCCTTTTCTTTTTCCTACCCCTCTTCCCCCATGCTCAAAATTTTCTCAGGAGTTCTTCTCCCTTTCCCCTTATTTGGTGGACCATGTATTTTTCTCTTACCTTCCTCCTTGTTTCCTAGTTTCTCTGGAGGTGTGGATTACAGGCTGGTAATCCTTTGCTCTAAGTCTAATATCCATACATCAGTGAGTACATATCATGCTTGTCTTTCTGTGATTGGGTTACCTTACTCAGGATAAGAGGAAAGTTCATAGCACTAAGTGCCCACATGAAGGAACTGGAGAAGAGTCGCACTAGAGAATTAACAGTACAACTGAAATGTCTAGAACAAAAAGAAGCAAACACACCCTGTGGTAGTAGACAAAAGAAAATAATCAAATTGAGGGCTGAAATCAATAAAGTAGAAACAAAGAAAACAATACAAAGAATCAATATAAATAAACTGTTGGTTCTTGGAGAAAATAAACAAGATAGACAACCTTTATTCAAACTAACAAAAAGACAGAAAGAAAACATGTAAATTAACAAAATCTGAAAGGAAAAGGAGTGCATAACAATGGACACTGAGGAAATCCAGAGAATCTTCAGGTCATACTTTGAAAACCTGTCATCTAATAAATTTGAAAATTTAAAGGAAGTGTACCATTTTCTGGAGAGATAGCATTTACCAAAATTAAATCTAGAACAGATAAGCAATTAAAATATCACTATAGTCCCTAATGAAATTGAAGCAGACATCAACAGTCTGCCAACACAAAACAACCCAGGGCCAGATATTTACAGTGCAGAATTTTACCAAAATTTCAAAGAAGATTTAATAACAATACTCCTCAAAGTGTTCTACACAATACAAGCAGTAAGGTCATTGACAAACTCTTTTTAAAAGGTTACAACTACATTGGTACCCAAGCCACACAAACACCCAACTAAGAAAGGGAACTATAAACCAATATCACTCATGAACTTTGATGTAAAAATACTAAATAAAATACTGGCAAATCGGATCCAAGAACACATCAAAAAATCATCCACCGTGATCCAGTAGGCTCCATTCCAAGGATGCTGGAATGGTTCATCTTATGAAAATCCATCAATGAAATTACCATATAAACAAACTAAAAAGGAAAAACCACATAATCATCTCACTAGCTGCTGAAAAAGGCTTTGACAAAATCTAGCACCCATGGAAAATGCCCTCAAGAGATCAGGGATGCGGGAACATACCTAAACATAATAAAAGAAATATACTGCAAACAGATGTCTTTTTATAAGTGGATGTATTGCATACTTCTTTATAAAAAATCAGGTAGCTATAGGTTTGTGTATTTATGTTTGGCTCTTTAAATTCAATTCCATTAAAGAATGTGTCTATTTTAATATGAGTACAATGCTAGTGCTATTTATTTTACTATAGCTCTATAGTACAATTTGAGGTCTAGGATGGTGATTCCTCCAGCAGTTGTGCTATTATTCACATTTTTTAGCTGCCCTGGGTTTTTCTGTGTTTCTGAATGCAGATGAAAATGGAGAATAATTGATGGATAATTCAGTTTTTTGATGGCAGTCATGACTAAAGTAAAGATGGAAAAACTTACTGGATTCATTTTGAAACAAACTAGAAATGTCCCACTATTTCCTGGCTTTTCAGATTAAATAAGAAAAGCATAATGTCTGTGTATTTTTGAAGTGAGTGAGATTTTCAAGAAGAAAATTATCTCATTGTTACTAGTTTATTTCTTAGAGTTATTTTCTCTCATCAGCAGACCATTGTCCAGTGAGTAGAATTTTGAACAAGTGAAGCTTCTTGCCTATCCATGTGAATACACCTGTGCTACCTGCCTATTCTTATCTGAAGGAAGGATGGCACAAAATTCAACCAGTTATCAATATTTATTGTCTGCTGTGGTAATTTATCCTTAGAGCACATAAAAGATCTAAGGAAATAAAAGCAAAAGTTTACTGTATAGTTGAAAGACTTAAAAGTATCATCGTTCATAACATACACTTGACAAAAGTAAACAGTGGCTGCCACCAATAGTGTAAACATTGAAGCTGAGTAGTCCTGAATGATAACCCTCCCAGTCTTAGAGGTAGACTTGACATTTCATACATGGAGAGGTTTCAAACTCTGTTCTTTCTCACCTCTAAATAGCATGGGGTTATCTAATGTAAAATTCATAGTATTTGACATAAAATCAAGGTATACCAAGAGTCTAAAGAAATAAAACATACACTATTTTATTTATTAATAAAATAAAATATAATATAATAATATGAAACAAAAAACATTGCTTCAAAGCTGGACAAAGCAAACCAACAGAAGGAAAAGAGCCCCAAGATAAGTCACAAGAGTCAGAGACCCACTCAATCACACATTTAGGAGTACCATAAAATTACAGCAATTACAGGGGTCAGATTCCTGTTGGCCCTGTTCTTGCTGCTTCAGTCTTTATGAGTTTATATGAGCTTGGTTCATAGATTTAGAGGGTCTTGTTCTCCTTATGTATCCTGTCCCCTCTGACTCTTACACTCATTCTGCCTCCTCTTCTATGGGATTTCCAGAGCACTGAGGAGAGAGAATTGTTGGAGACATTCCATTTAGAACCATGTGTTCCAAGATCTCCCTCTCTGTGTAATGTCTGGCTAATGAGTCAATTGGTTCTATTTACTGTGGGAATAAGCCTCTCTGATAATGGCTGATAAAGGTAATGATCTATGAATCTAGCAGAATATCATTATGAGACTTCTATTTTTACTTTATTTAGGCCAATATTATTTTGTTTTATACTAGCTCTCTGCACTATCTAGTTTCTGATTCTAGGGACCTAAGCAGTATGGTGTATGGGTTCTATCATGTGTTTTTGGGCTTTATGTTGATTCAGACATTGATTGGTTACTCCCCCAAACTTTGTGCCACCATTTCCTTAGCATATTTTCAGGCAGAACAGATTGTGTATCAAAGATTTTGCGACTGGGTTGGTGCTTACATTTCTCCTTTGGTAGCCTATGGAGTACCTTCACTACAAAAGATACTAGAATATAGGGGTGAAGGTTCTATGTAGGCAGTATCTCACCCTTTCCTTGTTCAATGAATTGTGTTGGTATTGTTTTCAGCAATTGGGTCTTACTGTCAGCTTGTAGAGAACAACTTATTGTCTTAGCAACAGCATGGGTTGTTGTCAATTTCCTGGGACTCCTTAGGCCAACAACTCAATTGAACGTAACTGAAAATTTCGTTTGCTGACAGAATATGTCCAGTTAGGACTCTATATCCTTCTTAATTTGGAAACTTCAATAGAATTGACTTCATACATTTTAGGAATGGTCCACTGCAGTAGTTTCCTGCCTTATGGCTTTACTGCTGTGAAAAGACACCACGACAATGGCAACTCTTACAAAGGAAAACATTTAATTGGGACTGGCTCACAATTTCATAGATTTAGTCCAGTATCTTCATGGTGGGAAGCATGGTGGCATTCAGTCAGGCATGGTGATGGAGAGGTAGCTAAGAGTTCTTTATATGGATCTACAGGCAACATAAAGAGAATCAGACATACTAGGAATGTCTTTAGCTTCTGCGAAAAGCCCACCTCCAGTGATACATTTACTCCAACAACACTACATCTACCAATAGTGCCATTCCACATGAGCCTATGGAACTATTTTTATTCAAACTACAAAGTTACAGTCCTTAGTCCCCTTAGGTTTATAGTTATATTATCTCATAATGCAAAATGCATTTAATCCAAATTCAAAAGTCCCCATCGACTATCACAGTATTAAAAATGCTAAAAGTCCAAAGTTCAAAGTCTCTTCTAAGACTCATGAAATTTCTTAACTGTAATCCTATGAAAAATCAAAATGAAAAAGCAGAACACAAACTCCCATCATACAGCTTTTCAGGATATACATTAGCTTTATAAAAGGGAGCAAAATGAGCATAGTAAGGAAATACTGGGCCAAAACAAGATTAAAAAAAAAATCAGCAGGGCAAAAATCTCCATGTCTGATGTCAAAATGTGCTTCAGATCTTCAACTCTTTCATCTTTGTTGACAGCAACACATTTCTTTCTCTTGGGCTGGTTAGCAGCTCTCCTTGACAGGTATCTCATGGTTCTGTCATCCCCAATATCTTGGGGTCTCCAAGGTAATGCAGGCTAAACCATTACAGCTTCAAACAATGACCTTTCTAGATGTAGTGACACCCCTGACACCTGCCCAGCCTCAGTGGCTTTCCTTGGTCAAGCAAAGATTCTCCAACCCCTTTCTTCTATTGTTAAGTCTAAAGCCAGAATCACATGACTGACCCTGCCAAGTTCTGCTGCTTGCTAGGGCTGGAACATGACCCTCCTGATCAATTACATCTTCATCAGATTTCTGTTTTTGATGTTTACTTTCACTGCTTAAACTTGCCTGTCCTAGAACTCTCTATTTATATCAGGCTGGCCTTGAGCTCTGGAATTCACTTGTCTCTTCTTTACCAGTGTTGGGATTAAAGGTGTGTGCCACCATGCCTTGCCCAAAGTTTTTCTTTAATTCCTTTTAACAACTTGGAGGCTTAGCTGGGTGGGGTCTGTCACTGAGGTCACTGTTCCCTTTAGTCCATTTAACATCAGCCTTTTCTTCAAACTGTTTATTTCCTTGAACACAGGATTTAGTGTCATTCCACTTCCTCATGCCCCATGTCTCCTTGACATGTACATTTTGTATTTTTTCTTGCTCATCGTGCTCCTTTTCATTAAAGATTTTCATAAGAGTGAGCACTAACAATCACATGGCAGAGTCAGTTCTAGTCTTTTTGAAATCTTCTCCTCTGCCAGTACTGTAAATCTAACTCTTCAATTTAGCCTCAGTTAGACTTTTTTAGACAAGGGCAAAGTACAGTCACATTCTTCTCCAAAATATCACAAGAACAGTCTTTAGGCCATATATTATAATTCTCTTCTGAAACCTCTTGAGTCAAGCCCTGACAATAAAAATTACCCTCAGAATCATACTCTTTCATGTTCCTTCTGGTATGGTTGATTAAGCACTTTTTAAATCATCCCACTGCCTTCCTATCCCAATGTCCTAAGTTCTACATTCCTCCTAATAAAAACATCATCTGGCCTATCATAGCAGTGCTTTAGTGCCTTGTATCAACTTCTGTCTTAGGGTTTTATTGCTGTGAAGAGACACCATGAACATGGCAACTTTTAAAATGGAAAACATTTAATTGGAGCTGCTTTATGTATTTCATAGGGTTAGTCCATTATTGTCATGGCAGAAAGCATGGGGACATGCAAACATGGTGCTAGAGAAGTATCTGAAACTTCTACATTTAGATCTGCAGGCAGTAGCAAGAGACTCACACATACTACGCATGGCTTGAACTTCTGAGACCTCAAAGCCCACACCCAGTGACATACTTTCTCCAACAAGGCCACACCTCTCAGCAGTGCCATTCCTTAAAAGCCTATGGAGCCATTTTTATTCAAACACCCACAGTTTCCACACTACCCCTCAATTTTAGTAGTTTCTCTATACAGTCTCTCCCTCAATTCTATATTCTCTCCTGCTCTTCACCTGTTCCTTCCATTTCTGTTCTCTTACCTCCAGTCCACCTATAAAATCTATTATATTTTCCTCTCCCAAGGAGATCCATGTTTCTGGCCTAGTCCCTTTATACCTAAACTCTCTGGGTCTAAGGATTGTAGTTTAGTTATCATTTATTTGATAGCTAGTATTTATATGTATGAATATATTGCATCTTTATATTTTTGGGACTGGGGCACCTTACTCAGGATGTTTTTTTCTAGTTTCAACTGTTTGCCTGAAAATTGTATGACATCATTATTTAGCTGCTAAGTAACACTCTACTGTGTACATGTACCACAGTTCCTTTACTCATTACTCTGTTGAGGAACATACACATTGTTTCAAGTTTCTGGCTATTATGAATACCACAGCAATGGAGATGGTTGAACAAGTGTCCTTTTGGTATGAAGAAGCATCCTTGTGTATATGCCCAAGAGTGGTATAGCTGGATCATGAGGTAGATTGATTCCCAAATTTCTGAAGAAATAACATATTGATTTTCATGGTCTTTTACTTGCTTTATTAGAGTTACCACAAGTTATTTCATATTTGAGGCTATTATGAAAGTTGTTGTTTCCCTGACTTGTTTTTCAGTCCACTTGTAAGGCTTTATTGTGAGTTCATTTTATATCCAGACACGTTACTGAAAGTATCCATCAGCTGTAGGATTTCCCTAGTAGATTTTTTAGGTTTGCTTATGTATACTATTTTACCATCTGCAAATAATGGTACTTACTCTTACAGTTCTTAGTCACTTGGATTCCTTCAGTTGCTTATTGCTCTAGGTAAGAAGACTTCAAGGACTATATTGAATAGGTATGGCAAGAATTGACAACCTTGTCTTGTTCCCGGTTTTAAGTGGAACTGCTTTAAGTTTCTTCCCATTTAACTTGATGTTAACTATCAGATTGTTATATTCTGCCTTTCTTATATTTATGTCCCTTTTCTCCCTAAACTCTCTTGGACTTTCATTATGAAGGAGTGCTAGATTTTGTCAAATGCCTTTTCTACATTTAATGAGATGATGTGGCTTCTGTCTTTCAGCAGTTTCTTGATATGTTATATTATATTTATTAATTTAAGTACATTGAACCATCCCTGAATCTCTGGGATGAAGTCTATTTGATCATAATAAATGGTCTTTTTGTGTTTTCTTAAATTTAGTTCGAAGCTATTTTGAGTAGTTTCCATCTTTGTTCCTCAGGGAATTTGGTCTGCAATTCCCTTTCTTGTTTGTTTTTTGTGTATTTTACTTATCAGAGTAACTGTAACCTCATAAAATTAACTGGCTAATGTTCCTCCATTTTCCATTTTATTCTATTCTGTCTTATTTTCTAAAGATTTTATTCAT
The DNA here is from genome assembly GCF_003668045.3 of Cricetulus griseus. Classification (NCBI taxonomy): domain Eukaryota; kingdom Metazoa; phylum Chordata; class Mammalia; order Rodentia; family Cricetidae; genus Cricetulus; species Cricetulus griseus. Next base: position 121,970,558 of record NC_048595.1, read on the forward strand.
GTTGGCAAGATTAATTTAATTACTTTTTTAATTCATGTGTATCTGTGTATGCACTTTTTTATACAAGTACCCTCAGAGGCCAGAAAAGGAGTCAGATCTCCTGGATCTGGAATTAGAGGCAAATATAAACTGACTGACCTGGGTGCTGTGACCCAACTATCAGTCCTCTGAAAGAGCAAGTGCTCTAAACTGCTAAGCAATTTTCATCTCTTCAGCCATGCACTCTGCCACAATTTGGTCCCCCTTTGACCCAACCCCAACCCCAAATCTCAAATCTGAGTCTGTATTGGTGTGGTCCTGTCTCCACATCCTCATCACTGGGATTAAGACTATTCAACTCATCTGGGTTGTGGTGGTGCATGCCTTTAATCCCAGCACTTGGAAGGTAAAGGCACACAGATATCTATGAGTTCAAAGCTGGCCTGGTCTACAGAGATAGTTCCAGTAGAGATGGGGCTATTACATGGAGAATTCGTGTCTTGAAAAACCAAACCAACCAAACAAACAAACAAACAGAAAAACAAAAAAGACTAGGCTGGGGAAACCCACAGAAACAGCTGACCTAAACAAGGGGAAGTTCATGGACCCCATACTGACAGCTTGAAAACCAGAATAGGACTGAACTAGGCCCCCTGAATGTGGGTGTCAGTTAGGAGGCCTGGGCAGTCTATGGTGCCTCTGGTAGTGGTACAGCATTTATCCCTACCTAGTGTAGGATTGGATATTGGGTGCCCATTCCTCATAGAGGGATACTGTCTCAGTGTAGACACATGGGGAAGGGCCTAGGCCCTGCCCCAAATGATGTGACAGACTTTGATGACTCCCCCATGGAAGGCCTCACCCTTTCTATGGAGCAGAAGAGGGATGGGATGGGAGTTGGTGGGGGAGCTTGAGAGGATGGGAGGGAGAGGGAACTGGGATTGATATATAAAATAAGATTGTTTATAATTTAAATTTAAAAATGGAGAAAAACAAGAAAAAAAAGAAAATTAATCCACTCATTTTTCTAGAGATTTGAAGTTGGGTTCTCCTGATTTGCAGAACTGAATCGTTTTCTGGTCTTCTTTAGATTATAATTTTACAAGTTTTTTTTTCAGACAATAAACTTCAAAATTCTCTCCCGATAGTATCATATGCAACTATCAATCTTAGTATGAAAAAATTAAAGTATTTGATAAACAGTTATTTTAACATGGTCTTTGTACTTCATAATTCTCATACAATGAAGCAAAAGTGAGGAGTGGTAAGTTTAGTTATAGTACAGGCAAGACTTCTAAATTTTGCATACTGTTGACACAAGAACAAGAACAAGTCTTTGTTGAGACTTTCCAATGAAACAATATCACATCAGTCACCATTACTGAGTTAAACAGAATTCATTTTCCTTTCTGAGAAATGCAATTCTTCCTACTTCTTTTCTAAGCAAAAATTGTCATGATTTTCAAAGGCATCCTGTCTTAGTCTCAGCAATAGAACATTGACTAAGATACTTGCCTACCACCCATGGTATAGGCATACCTCAGTTATGCAGTGCAAATGTCTCCAATGAATATGTCCCCCAATACAGTTTGGGCTTTGAGGTCTTCTATGCTTAAGCTAGGCAACTCTTATAAAGGAAACTTTTAATTGGGGTGACTTACAGTTTCACAGGTTTAATCCATTTTCTTCATGGTAGTAAGCAGAAAGAAATGGTGCTGTAGAAGGAGCTGAAAGTTCTACACCTTGAAACACAGGCAGCAGAAGCAACTCTGTGCCACTTAGGTCTAGCTTGAGCATGGGCGACCTCAAATCCCACCCCCACAGTGATACAGTTCCTCCAATATGGCCATAACTACTCCAATAAAACAACACCTCCTAAAAGGTCCACTCCATATGGGGACCATTTTCTTTCAAACCACCACAGCAAGGCTGTTTATACAATGTGTGGGTTCACATTATCTTACTGCTAATAATTCTTGGGCACTCTACTTGCTTCATAATGTCATTTTCCAAAGGCAATGTAATATTCCATTTTTATGGGGTCTCTCTTCCCAAGACAGCATTCCATAGCTCATAGTAACAGAGCTATTTTAGGCTCTGTTCCTAGACATGATGGGTACCTACTTTAACTGTGAATAGGAAGTTTAGTGGTCACCCTTGAATGTTCCACGTTGACCTCTGTCTTCAACAAAGAGAGATGGCACAAAGCCTCCCACAAAATATTTTTCTATAAAATCTAATCCCCATCTTTCCTGCACATAGGCATACAGCAGGTATAGGACCATCATGGAAATATGATGTAGCACCCAAATTCCCAAGAAGAGAGAGTGAGAAGTATAGAATCCATACCAGGGAGGCAGCTAGGAAACAGCCTCATGAGGCAGCATCAGGATCACATGGTCCACTTCATCACTGGGCTTACAAAACATCAAATAACACAAGTAGATTAAAAAATAGAAATGTTAAGATTTCTGTAACATAGCAATACAGGGGCTATGGAAATGATTTAATTGGTAAAGTGCTTGTTGTCCAAGTGTGAGGGCCTGAGTCTGGATCACAAGCACCCATGTTAGAGCAGGGTATGATGGCATGCACTTGTTACACTAGTGATGAAAGGGAGCAGATACAGGAAGATCCTGGGGACTCATTGAAGCAGCAAAATCCAAGTTCAATGAGAGATACTTTCAAAAAATAAGGTGCAGGGTGATAAAGGAGGTCACAATTCTCTATTGAACACAAACTATGCCCTACATGTGAACTACCATATACACACACACTATACACACACACGCACACAAACAGACATGCACGCACACACACATTAAAAAGATAAAATAGTGGAGTATGGTGATGCAAGATTGTAATCCCTGTTCTCCTGTGGCAAAATTTAAAGGCCTGCCTGGGCTACCTAGTGAGACCATGTCTTTAAACAGAAAACCTGTTTATAAATGGAAATGACAGCACGTTGATCTCCAAGCAAGACTATTTCTCAGGACTGGAGTGTGCCAAGAAATTAGTCTGGGTGACAGGGACACAATACAGCCAGGCCTTCAGAATTCTTTTAGCTTTAAATGAACTGGCTTTAAATGAAACCTTTAGTCTTTTAAAAATTGTATCTCATGTGTTTTGTTAGCTATTTTTTTTTTTTTTTACTAAATCACCATGTTGTTTTGACATTTAGAAGACATTAACACTTTCAAGTGGCTTTGATGAGATGGGTCTGCTGACTTTCGTTACTTCATCATATCATAGTATTATGGTAAAGACATGTATTTTACTTTCATGCATTTCTTAGTGATCCCATTATTATACTGTAATTATTCCTTCAAGACAGAAACCAAGTTCCACAACTCAGTAAGGGACTACTTTACTTCATCTAGAACAATGAATTTTCAGCATATGACTGTCAACTGTGAACTGAATACTCCTCAAGGGGCCCACTATAGCATCTGTAGTCCCATTTTTAAATTTTGTTTAGGAAAGTCAGTCTCTCCCTCCAGTCCCCCCCTCAACACACATACTTCTTTAACTTTAGTTCTTGTCAACATGAATCTTGCTTGCTGTAGTGTCTCTATCTTCACAAATGGCTAAATGTATTATATAATTATACAATTGTACTGGGTTCAAATTGTTCTGATTTTATGGAAAACATCTACTTTTAAATAGATGAATTAAAACTGTAAAAATTTTAAGAGAGATTTAATTATTTGAAACTTGATCATGAATGCTAAAATTTTTAAATAGTACCAAATAAGTATAGTCATTTTTATTGAACATTGTGCTGTATCTGTCTGACATCATTTGCAGCTTACCCCATTAGATGCTTACAATTCATCTTGCAGCATTGAAAAGTATTACTGTTTTAATTTCATTGAAAAGGAAACTGAGACACAGCAGAGCTAAACAATCTGCTTGAAAAAATAAGGGAGGTGCAGTTTCTTCAATACTCAATTTGTTTTCATCTATCCTGCTAGGTTTTTGGTACCAAATGTCCTGCATTTGAAAAAATATTATGAATTCTACTGATGTTGGTTATATATTTGTGTGTTTGAAGTTTTGATACATTGTGTTTCTGTGAGATGGAAAAAAGTTATAGAAACAGGGTTTGGATAGAGGAAGTTCTTTCACACACAGCCTCTGGTTTTCAGTTTTATGTCATTTATTGGAGAATATTGATGAATTTGGCATGTGGGTTGATGACATGGCTTTCAAGAAAACCTACTCTAGAATTTTTTTGCTACTTTTGGATTGCATCATAAAAGTATCTATGAAAAAAAATCTCCACACCAGTGTTATTTGGATACAGCTGTGCTAACAACTAAAATCTACTGTATCTTTCATCATCCATTGAGTATGCATGAATCTTAACGATGTGAGTTGGACCTGCTAAATTGGGTAAGCTAAATTCAATCTTTCTATCCAATTTCTAAGGGCTTATTCAGTGCTGGATCCAAAGTACCTCGCTGGCTAGTGAAAGTCTGGTCCCTTATGTCGCCTCATTATCAAAACCATCCCGCTAATTGATCAGTTCCAACATTGTTCTCTATACTTTATTGCCACCATCAGCACAATCATCAAGAGGGATGCCACATCCCTCCAGTGGCATCAATTTCACAAAAAACAGGGTTATTTTGTGGTTGTTGTTGTTTTGTGGCCATTTCAAAAAGCTCAAGAGCATTTGAGCCCCCTCACTGATATAATTCAGTATGAGTTCAGAGGAAGAAACTCTAGTGAAGAAAGCATCAGTCCTAATAGCAATTGAACTAGCACAAAATGTCTTACCTATGCCTGGAGTGATCAAAAAGTTAACAAACCTCTCTAGATGTAGTAGAGGTATTTCATCTACTCCTTCCAATTTCTCAGTCTGTTCCTTACAGCTTCCTTACAGCTGTGTGAGACATCAGGGTTTCCCTCCACCTGCATTGTAGTAATGGTTGGATAAATCTCAGGAGGTAGGAGAATGTGTATTTAGTATTTATTTATGTGCAAACCAACTCTTATCCCTTATTCAGTGATCAGTAGCTGTCACCCATTCACCAATGCCCACCAAACTTGGCAAACTGCTTCGCATTGATACAGTGTTTTGGGTCCTCTGAATCAGTCTTGAGTATCTTCATATGCTTCACAACTTTCACAGCCTGTTCACTCCAAAGTGTTCATTTATCTGCAGCCAAATCTCAGAGGCCTGGAGGTGCTAGGCCAGCATCAGACTCCATTATCAGCGAGCTAAGCTGTTGAGTGCTATCCTTAACCTGTTTCATTTGCCTAGAGTAAATACTCTGACCTTAAATTTTCAACAAGTCAATAGCATCCTCATCTAGAGCTCAGATGGCCTTAAGGTCCTTCTCATCCTTGGTTTTCTTCTAGTTGGCACCTAGGTAATCTGCCATTTTAGGAGCACAAGTGCCTCGGTGCCTCAGTGCCTCAGTTTTTACACAGCCCTTTCCTTGATTCCAGTGTCAGTGGTTTATTTAATACTATTTTAAAGAAAGATGATTTTCACAGATGATTGGGTAATACAAGGCTCATTTCATTGTGTACTTGGATGTGTTTGTCTATAAATTTAGTCGTCAAAATATAATGTAGCTTTAAATCATACACAAAGTTAAAGAAGCATCTAAAAGACTATTCCATCTGAAAAAGATAATCTTTGTACATGTTTTAGGAATAACGACATTAGACATTTGGCCGTAATTCTCTTCATAAGCATTTATGAAGCCTCCCTTGCTGATGGATAAGAAGCACTGATTCTAAAGATATCTTTGAAACAGACCTCAAAGACAATATCAATTCAGGCTGCAGGGCAGGCAGTTGTAATATTTATGTTGCAAAGTTAACTTGGGATATGTTTATTGTATTCTGTTTTGTTTAATTAATTCTCTGATTAGTTCTACAATTTTATATGCATTTTCTGAAATATTTGACTTTCTAGACCTGAGATTATAATGTTTCCTCAGTAATTATTAAGTACTTGGTATATTGAAAGGGTAAATGACTTGGGGCATATTGTTTATTTTTAGCTGTAAACTTCTGAGAAAAAGAAGGTATAGGGATGTTCTCTCACCTGCCCCACTCTGTATAAAAACTGACCTCAAATCCCCATGAGAAAGGATCTCTGTATACCACAAAGAGAAGAACATATTAGCACTGAATGCTGTCAATCAGTTCAGAAGTAGAAACAAGCTAACATAAGCCCTATGTTTCCTTATTTTCTTTCCACAAATCTCCTGATCACTGTCTATGTTTTCAACACATATATTTTTATTGAACATAATTTTTCATACAATATATTCTAATCTCCTTTCCCTCTCTCCCAATTCCTCCAAATCTTCCCACCTTCCCATTCACCCAACTCTATTGTCTCTCTTTCCCTTCCTCCTTCCCTCCCTCCCTTTCTTTCTCCCATTCTTTCTTTCTCCTTAGAAGATAAACAACATGAAGGATCCATCTCTATGTTTTGAGGGGTGAAAATGTTTTTGAAATTTGAGTCTAAAGCATTCTCCTGCACAATATCGTTCCTCCACAACACTGGCAGAAAAAAAAAGATAAACAACAACATAAAAAGAATACCAGAATTAAAAAATAAAATAAAGACAAAGCACAAGAACACACACACACACACACACACACACACACACACACACACACACACAAGAGAGCTGGGCATCAGGGGTGCACACCTTTAATCCCAGCACTCAGGAGGCAGAGGCAGGCATATCTCTGTGAGTTTAAGGCCAGCCTGGTCTACAGAGCCAGTGCCAGGATAGGCTCCAGAACACACACACATTAAAAATCCTGAAAACCCAAAATTGGAAACCATAATATGCAAGCCAAAGTAAAACAAAACAAAACAAATGCCCAAACAAAATTAATGAACCCTGTGAGATCCCATTGGAGAAAACTAATTTTTCCTTCTGAATTGAGATAGCTTCTGGGATAGGGATGGGAGACTTTTTTCACTTCCCCCTGTCAGCACAAGGCCCCATGTTGCTTAAACATGTACCATTATTGTGCATGCTGCCACAGGCTATGTGTGTTCCTATGTGTGTCAGTCCTTTTGTGTCTGGAAGACAATGTTTTTTTGTTGTCATCCATTTTCTCTGGCTCTAAGGATCCTTCTGTGTCCTTTTCTGCATAACTCTGTGAGTCCTGAGGGGAGGTATTTGTTGTAGACATCCCAGCTAGCATGGAGTGTGCTCCAAGGTCTTTCATTCTCTATACATTGTCCAGTTGTGGGTCTCCATGTTAGTTCCCATCTACTGCAGGATGAAGCTTCTCTGATCGCAGACAGAAAGAGAAGACCAGATTTACAGGAATAGCAGAATGCCATCAGGAGTCATTTGATTGCTATGTTCCTTTATTAGAACAGTAGTATTTGGCTTTACCCTAGGCCCATAGCTATAATTTATTTTGTCTAGAACAAATCCTATTATCTTGCCATTTCTTTTTCTGTTTGTTTGTTTTTTCGAGACAAGGTTTTCTGTATTGCTTTGGAGGTTGTCCTGGAGCTCCCTCTGTAGACCAGGCTGGCCTCAAACTCAGAGACACATCTGCCTGCCTCTGCCTCCCAAGTGCTGGGATTAAAGGCATGCACCACCAATGCCCAGCTTTTATGTTGCCATTTATTTACAAATTATGCTCTTTTTTTGTCCAAATTGTATGTTTGATTTCTTCTCTGTTACTTCTTCCAATTTTCATGACTAAGGTATATGAAAATTAACATATTAATCATTAAGTACTATTATTTTACCTCATGTTGATTTTAAAGGTGAAACAAACATCCCATATGTCTTATTCATTTTCTGTTGTTAAAAAAGAATATCCAAGCCTGGTTAATTTACAAGGAAAAAGTTAAGTAGTTAACATTCTGGCAACTACATCTGGCTAAGACCTCATATTAATTCATAGCAGGAAAACATAGCTGTCCAAAAAGCTAAAATGGGGAAAGAAAAAGAGCAGTGGATATTTTATAACAGCTTGTCAACCCATTCTCACCACAATCATATTAATCTCTTTTAGAAACCCAACCCTCAACACCTCTCAACAGGAGGATACTGCACACAATTCTGAGCATAAGTTTTGGTAAGGACAGACCCCGGCCCATTTCTTCTTTGTTTCACCATCATGAAACAGGTAAATAGAGTTTTAAATAATTTCATGGCCCAAGATTTTGAATTCTGCAATTGACATGTCTGGACCAAATATGTCCTCTAATATCTTGGCAAAATATATTTTATTCTCAATATTGGTGGATTAATTAATGTTTTCCTGCTTAGTTGTATGTTAGTTTCTCTGTAAGTGTGGGCCTTTCTTCAGTGGTCCATTGATGGGGGAAGTACTTCTGTGTTTGTTTATCTTATTGATTGTTAAATAAAATACTGTTTGGCCAATGAAATGGCAAGTTAGACAGGACTAGGAGTCAGAGAGGATTCTGGGAAGTGTAATAGAGAAGTGATGATCCAGGCAGGAAGTGACATAGCAAGGAGAATCATATTTAATCGAAGGAGAAACAGGAAGGGCCCTTTTTTTCCTTCGGTTCCTGCTCCAGCGGCACAATGTGATCCAAGGAGGGACACCAATAAGGCATCCGAAAAGATAAGTCTTATAAAATATATAGGTTTATGATAGTTAAGACTGAGCTAACAGATGAGAATCCTAGTCATTGGCCAAGCAGCATTGAACCTAATACAAGTTTCTGTGTATTCATTTGGGCCTAACTCGGGCAGGCGGCTGGCATAAAGCTCACACGTGGCGGTGGGGCTCAGGCAGCTTTTGATGGAAAGATTTATCATAACAGTCCATGTTTTCATACACAAACACTGAAATCCAATAAATCTTGCTGAAATGGTGCCTACTGCTTCACACTCATTCCCCCCAGACTCAACTTACCCTGTGACAGCTTATTTAGAGAAACTTCCTTGAATAAAATTCTCAATTCCCACCTGTTGCCACACAAGTTTATACCTTCTTCTAATTACTTCCTCTGGATCCTGTGTTTAGCCGATTTATCCCACTGGACACATTTGCTGAATTTCTTATATTGCTCCCCAAATAGATTATTAGCTAATGGGGGGGGGCAGAAACTGTAGTTTCTATAGAAGAATGTCCAGCATTTAAAAAAGATGTTAAATATTTGATAGACTCTGAAATGTAGATCAGAAAAGGCAGTGGGTCTTAATATTATCCTTAGCCACACCTTATGTGGGCCCCACACTGCTTATGCTTTCTTTCTAGTCTTGTCTTCTCAATTTCCTCACACAGAGTGGCATACATAGGCATTATTGTTTTCATTTGTCCATTTTTTGGCTGGATCTTGCTAACCTCCAAAATATATTGGTTGGTACATTTTTCTTTTATTTTTTTGTGGTTGCCTGTACCCTTTCCACAGTGCTATTTCCCAAAATGTTAACAAGAAAAAATTATAGATCACATTGTAAACATGAATAGAGGGAGTCATTGGTTTAAAGAGAAATCTGGCACGAGGGAGATTTCCAGAGATCTACAAGGATGACCCCAACTGGCAATCTAAGCAATAGTGGGGAGGCTACTTTAAATACCCTTCCTCGATAATGAGATTGATGGCTACCTTATATGCCATTGTAGAGCCTTCATCCAGTGGTTGATGGAAGCAGAGGCAGACACCCACAGCTAAACACTGAACTGAGCTCCTGGAACCCAGTTGCAGAGACGGACAAGTGATGAGCAATGGGGTCATGACTGGGCTGGTGAAACCCACAGAAACAGCTGACCTGAACAAGGGGGAGCTCAGGGACCCTAGACTGATGGTTGAGAAGTCAGCATGGGACTGATCCAGATCCCTTGAACATGGTTGTCAGTGAGGAGGCCTAGACAATCTATGAGGCCTCGGGTAGTAGACGAGTAATTTATCCCTGGCACACAAATGGACTTTGGGAGCCCATTCCACATGGAGGGATGCTCTGTCTGTCTGGACACATGGGGGAGGGCCTAGTCCCTGCCTGGGATGATATGACAGACTTTGGAGATCCCCCATGGAGGGCTTCTACCTCCCTGGGGAGCAGAGGGGTGATGGGATGAGGGCTTGTGGGGGGTTGGTTGTGGGGGGGGCAGGGAAGGGGGAGGGAGCTGAGATTGACATGTGAAGTAAGCTTGTGACTAATTTAAAAAATAAAAAAGAAAAAAAGAAATTAATGAAACAAACAAACAAAAATGATCAGGAAATACCGTGTAGCACTGTCCCTTCTGATTTTAGTAGATATTTGAGAGTTTCATATATGTTTTATACATAGCCAAATAATTTCAAATATTAACAGGTAAACTTTGTTTTCCTAACCCTGCATTTTCCCCATCAAGACCAATCTGAGATGTACCAATATTTTTGGATGTGTGGTCTTTCACTTGTACCTCATTAACTTACCAAGGCTACATTCTTAAAGAATCTGTCTCTCCTCCTCCCAACAGCTAAAAATTTCCAATTGCTCTGTGACTAGGGGTGGATTTCTTACCCTACTCCCTGCTCCACATTGGATTTGGTCAGGCTTGGACTTGCACAGGTTTTATCAATGCTGCCCTAACCACTGTGAGTTCATATGTGCAGCTGTCCTGTTGTGTTTAGAACACATTGCTCCCCTGTGTTCATTAACTGCCTCTGGCTCTTACACTCTTTCCACTCACTTTTCCACAGTGATCTCTGAGCCCTGGGAGGAGAGGGTATGTAGCAGGCTTCCTTGGACTGCCAGCCACAAATCATGACATGGAGACTTAGTATTAATTATGAATGTTCAGCCTTATCTTAGGCTTGTTTCCAATTAGCTTTTTTTCTAACTTTAACTAACCTGTTTCTTTTTGTTTTGACATGATATTTTTTAGTTTTAAAACATTTTTTTCTTATTTTAAATACAAATCCCAGTTCACACTCTCTCCCCACCTCACACTCTCCCCACCTCCATTCTCCCCACTTTCCCCCACTGCATCCCATCCACTCCTCAGAGAGGGTAAGGCGTCCCATGGCAAGTCAATGAAGTCTGGCACATATCACTTTAAGGCAGGACAAGGCCCTCCGACCATATCTAGGTTGAGCAAGGTATTCCTCTAAAGAGAATGGGCTTCAAAAAGCCAGTTCAGGCACTAAAGATTAATACTGGTCCTACTGCCAGTGGCCTTACAGAATGCCCAAACCATACAACTATCACCCACATTCAGAGGGCCCAGTTTGGTCCCATACAGATTTTCCAGCTGTCAGTTTGGAGTCATAGAATTCCCACTAGCTCAGGACAGCTGTTTCTGTGGGTATCCCCAAAAATAATAGTCTTGACCCCTTTACTCATATTATTGTTCCTTCCTCTCTTTGAGTGGGTTCTGGGAGCTCTGCCCAGTGTTTAGCTGTGGATCTCCAAATCTGCCTCCATTGGTTGCTGGATGAAGGCTCTATGAAGATAATTAAGGTAGTCATAAATGTGATTACAGGGGAAGGTTCCAAGAGTGTGGCCCACCATGTCCTCCAAGCCCTGGAGGGGCTTAAAATGGTGGGAAAGGACCAAAATGGGGGCTGCATTCTAACACCTCGGGGACAGAGAGCTGAACAGGATTGCTGGACAGGTGGCAGCTGCCAACAAGAAGCATTAGAACAAAGGATGCTGAGTTAATGAATTGCACCATTCATAAAAAAATGAGAGAACTAGATGGTGGAGATGGGGGAAGGACTTAGAGGGAGAGCAAGGAAATCTTGATTGAGGGAGTCATTATGGGGTTAGTGAGAAACTGGGCACTAAGGAAATTCTTGGAATTGACAAAGATGTTCTCAACTAAGATCCTAAGCATTAGTGGAGAGCATATCTGAATTGTCCTTCCCCTGTAAGCAGATTGATGACTACCTTAGCTGTCATCATAGAACCTTCAACCAGCAACTGATGGAGGCAAATGCAGATATCCACAAATTAACCCATTTCTATCAACCTATGTACTGCCCTGAGGCTCCTTTACCTCATCTACTTATTATCTACACTGCTTTCCTGTTTCCTGTGTCTGGTTCTCTGACCTCCAGCTGGCCCATGTCTGCCTAGTCCCTCGTAGGTTGCCTCCTGACTGGTTCCCCCTTTCTCTCTACTCACTAGCCCCACCTATCCCTACTCTGCCTAGCTATTGACCATTCAGGTTTTTATTAGACCAATAAGGTGCCTTAGGCAGGCAAGGTAAAGCAACAACACATCTTTACATAGTTAAACAAATGCAGCATAAACAAAGGCAACACATCTTTACAAGGTTTAATAAATATTCTGTAGCACAAACAAATGTAACACATTTTTATTCAGTTAAACATTCTATTCCACTATAGGGGTAGAGTATATATGCAATATAGATTTGTTTTTTACAGTCTCTTCTCTTCATTTTGGCCAGTTGTGGGTCTCTGTGTTAAGCACCATATACTATAAATAGAACTTCTCAGATGTGGGTTGATAGATGCATTAATCTATATGTATAATGATAGTTCATTAGGAGTTGGTTCAATACTATGTACATATCTGAAAATAATGGTAGTAGATTCTCCCATAGGACCTATGGCCTATCTCAGGCATAGTTTTGTCATAAGCAAATGATGCAACACTGGGAGTTTCATCTTGGAGCATGAGACTTCATTTCAATAAGAAAGTGGTTGGTTGGTCCCTCCCCAAATGTTTGTACCACAATTGTACATTGGAAATGTCTTGCCAGGATATCCATTATTGTAGTTTGCAGGGCTCACAGCTGTGTATAACCGATTATTGCTTTTAGCGTGTATAGCACCTTCTAACACCATGAATTTTAGCCAGAAAGTATAAAGCATCTAGTTAGGTATGAGGCTGATTCCTCTGTGTTTTATGAATCAGTTATATAGTATCTTTCATTACACTACATCACGGCAACAATGCCTTACTAGACAACATACACTAAGAAAAAAATGCTTAGCACCAAGAACAGGTTGTTTAGTTTGGAGTTATTGCCAGAGACGTCCCACAGATCCTGAAACATTACATGTATTGTTAATACCATTGGTTACCCTTTGTCCCTTTTAAAGCATTAGAAGATGTTACATATTGGAAGGTCTGTAAAGGTCTACAGCTGATATGCAAGCCATGTAAATTACATATCACACCCAAATTTGCCTCAGATTATTTGACCATAAATCAGTAGGTAGGTGCAGTTTCTCATTATCTGAGGTTTTTGCTTCACATCAAAGAAATCGTGTTCTTTGTCAGTGCCACCACTGACAGGGTCTATGTACATACAGTTTGCACAGATAGGCTAAAAAGTAAAACTTTATTGTTGCCATTTAGGTTCTCCTTTTCAATTTTTCCTCTAATTTCTCATTGACAAATATTATCTCAATTGAACCTTAAAATCACTACAGAATACATTTGCTACAAATAGCATGGGTATCAAATTTAGAATACTATGAAGAATCTGTAAATCATGGTAATTATCATGAATATGTTAAATGCTTTTCTTGCATTGTAGCATGCCTTAACATAAATCTTACATTTATTTTCCTAAGTACATCAGTTAGTTACAAGTCATTTAATGATATAGAATATAGTCAACCTTACTTATTAAGGTTTTTGTTTAATTATGTTCAAGGTTGTTTTGAATATAGCTACCATATCAGTCCTATTCTAGCTGCTCAGGTAGCCTTTGTAAATTGGAGTGTGGTCGCCTATTTGTTGCTCACAGTGTCTATAGTACACAGCACTTTAAATTTAATATATTTGCAATTCCCCTTTGTATTTTTATTAAACTCTCTACTTATTCTCCCATTCTTCTCTGACTGACAGATTCATTTCTCTTGTATGTGTTTCTGCTGCTAATATCTGTAATTCAATAGTCAGAGAAACTAGAAATTAGTTTGTTCCCTTTTTATTGGCAGAATGTATTTACTTCTACTTTCATTTTACTTTAAGTTAAAGGAGAACACACTTTCTAGATGGCTTATTTGCAGTGTAATATTGAGTTTTAAAATTACAATTAATACAGGTGCTCACCTGCTAATCATACACACATGTCAATTTAAGGTCATTTCACATTCTTCTTGTTGGCTGGTCTTTTTGTAGCATTCAAATGCAGATCAATGTTTTTCTTCCTCTGTTTTGCTATTTATTTGAGAAATATTTAGGTTTTATGAACATGTGAAAGAATTTTGAAATTAAAATTGGATTGCAATTTTATAATCAATCAAGTATTGCAATGTAATGTTGGTGCCCTTATAGATGCATCCCCCCTCCTTTTGGAGATATAAATCCATTAGGTGTCCCGAGTAAGGGAAGATGCTTTCGTTTGGATTGTTCTCGTTCTGATTGTTCTTTAGGAATTCTTGCCATGCCACATATTCATCTTTGTATAGTTAACGTGTCCTCTGCTATCTAAACTGTTCTTGGCTTTTTATCTTTCCTGGTTAGAAATAATTCTTATTGACAAGGTGAGAACCTGATTGGGTATTTCAAGGCCTTGCTTTGTGTGGGAACTGTCATTTTTCCTTACCAGCCTTCTTTGAGAGGCAGAGCTTTCCTTCAGAACTGAGGAAGGAAAGCTAGGACAGCTTTCTGTGCATCATGGCAGAGCTCTCAGAGTCAGAAAGTTTATTAAATTTGAACAGTCATTACTGATGAAGGTAGGAACACAAATACTTTGACTGTTCTAAGTTCTAAGTCTCACATATAAACACTCAGCTACGTTTATTGTCTCAGCTGCATCATGCCAGATATTATACCAAGAATACAGTTAGCTAGATATTCCAAATGCATTTTTTTTGTTTTTGTCACGTCACTCAGACACTTCTTAATATATGTACCACAAAGGTTAGCCAGCTTTCCTTCCTTCTCATCTCACCCTTCACTCTCAGAGACCACTCTTTGTTGGTCAGCTTACCTTAAACTCTCTGTGTATGGAAGCCTGAACCTGGACTGCCTAAATGCTCAGTATTGAGATACCATGTGTGGCAACTGCCAGGCCACCTCCTTTCTATAACTCACAGCATCCCCATCAGTTCCCACCCGACATTTTCTCCTACTTAAAAACCTTGGTTTGACATCTCCAATCAATGATTTTAATTTTCTTTCTTTGGTGGATATTTACACATTAAGTTACTCTTGCTACGATTTCATTGTATTTGTTTTCTTATCTTATCCTTATGGCCTTCTGCAGAACCATTAGATTACAGAACCTCAAGGACCGAATCGAATCATCTTTCATTTTTTTAAAAATCTTTAAGACCTTTCATGGTATAACAATTCTGCTTCTCTTCTCCTCTTTTAAATCACTAAAGGAGAAGATACAAATATTTTCCTTCTAGGGAAGTTGTGGAAAGCATTTTTTTCAGTGGCTAATGATTTGTACTTTGGACTTAATGGTCCATCTAAATTTATTAACTAATAGCAGGAAGAAAGGAGAGCTCCAGTGGTAAGCTGGAAGGGATAAACAAGAATAAGGGAAAATACTTCTTCTAAGGCATAAGCTAGAGAAGGGGACCAAGGAGTAACAGGGTCTGTGTTAGAGAAACCAAAGGCAGATAGGAAGCAGACTGATCCAAATGGGAAGTCTCAGGCACAGCTGTGAAGGTGACATAGTAAAAAGCCTCCAGCAGAGGTTATCGTCTTTGGCTCAGGAAATGCTGTAACATACAAACCATACTCACTGAAACTTTTTAGTGGAGCAGACATTCTTGCCTCTACCAAGGGAGGATATTTGACCTTGATAACACCAGACATCCATGAGCTGTCATTCCAATTTCTTTTGCCCTTTTAGGCAATGAATGACTTCCATGTGAAACAGGATTTTGTCATAAGTCACCTATATACCATCTCTGAGGTTTTTCTATCAACCCAGGTTTCAAATTATATCTGCATATCTATTTAAGTGTCAGAGACATTTTGAAATTAGTAAATCCCAAGTTAGTCTCTCTGCTCTTTCCCTACTTACACGACATCAGGATCCATATACTTTAAACCACACATGCAGAAGTCATTCCAGACATACTTATTTGTGTGGCATAACCCAAAAAATTAACAAAGAATTTATATAAGTAAAAGCATAGTTAAAGAAACTACCAATAACATGGTAGTATGTCTAAAATGAGGGCAATAGGAAACTAGAGCCTATTCCTGGGCCTGATAGGGATGGGAGTATATGAAGGGGAGTGGTAGAGAAGGCAGTGAGAGGTGTGAGGATGTAAGTACATGTACATATGGCTTCCAACTAATGACTGTAGCCAGCTCTCAGCACAGTGTGAGGATGTTGGCAGAAACAATCTCCCATAGTGACTCACTCTGGCTCTTCAGAGCCCCTGTACTGTTCTCAAAGACATAGAAGAAAAGGAACAACATAATCCTGTTGATGTAACCTTAGAGAGTGTCCTAGCATATATAGCAGTTTAGGAAAGGACAAAGAGTAATCCAGGCAGAAGAAAAAACAGAGTAATTATAGTCAAATATATTTCAAACCCCTATGTTGTTTATTGATTGTTTCATGGGAGTGTGTCTCTAACTTCTCTACAACTCTCAGCCTTTTCTTAAATAAAAATCATAGGAACATTTTTAAGAATAATAAGCACTTTACAAAGAAGAGCTTAGTGAAGGAGTTACCCAGAAACTTCTGAATTGGAATATGTACAGGCTGGTTTTGTGAGTTGACTTGACACAAGCTAGAGTCCTGAGAAAGGAAGGAGCTGCAGTTGAGGAAATGCCTCCATGAGAACAACTGTAAGGCATTTTCTCAATTAGTGATCATTGTGGGAGGGTCCAGCCCATTTTGGGTGAAGCCACCTACGGACTGGTGATCCTGGGTTCTATAAAAGGTGGGTTGAGCAAGCCAGGAAAAGCAAGGTAGCAGCCTACCTCCATGGACGACGCATTAGTTAGGATCCTGCCCTGTGTGAGTTCCTGTCCTGACATCCTTTAGTGATGAGAACCAATGTGGAAGTATAAGCCAAATAAGCCCTTTCCTCCATACCTTGCTTTTTGCCATGGTGTTTCCCTAAGTAACCCTAACTAAGACAAAAGAGTAGCTGATGACTTCCATACTTTCTTCGTACACATTCAGAGTAATTGCCTTCATTTCTCCTATACTCAGAAGCCAACATTCTTTCTGGCTTGTTCAGTTCCTTGTGAGCATGAAGCATTTCTTGAAGACACCCTCTGCAGTACTTGTTCACTCACACACTGACACATAATCAAATGTTTTACTTTGGTTCCATTATGTTTTCATCAAAATACTTTGAAGGGAAAAATGATTGACAGTACCAAGTTAATTCAGTTGAGGACAAACAATCTTCAAAGCATAGTTGCCTCTCCCTGAGCTGGCTCAACAGTTTGCAATATTGAATTCATAAATTGAGTTACTTCTGTCTCTGACCGACTTTCCTTAGAAGTAGATATTATTCTCTTTCTTTTTACATAATCAATTATGGATTAAAGTAGGCAACATGGGTTGTTTGCTACAGATCAATTTCTGTATAAAACCACAAAAGGGGGAATCATAAAGAAGAGTGTGAAGATTTTCTGCTAAATAAAGGCTCTGCTAAGAAAATCTAAAAACACTTCTGCCTTTGGCTCCCAGAAAACTGCATTTTTCTTCCTGTAAGTTGCTGTGGAAATTAAAACCCATGATGCCACCCAGCTTAATTTTTGAAAGATGATTTTATTTATTTATTTATTTATTTATTTATTTGTGTGTGTGTGTGTGTATGTGTGTGTGTGTGTGTGTGTGTGTACATGTGTGTGCTTGAGCAACCTTCCATGGCATGTTTTCAGAGAGGATGACTTCAGGGAGGTGTTTTTCTCTTGTCACCATGGAAACAAGGTATTAAATGCACTCACAATTTATATTGAAATTTCCTTCGCCCTCTGAGCCATCTCTCTGGACAGTCTTCCAAGTGCTTGTCACCCTGACAATACACCTGGGATAACCAACTTATAAGAGGAAAGATTCATTTTGGCTGTTAATTTAAGAGCTTTCCATCCATAGGAGTTTGGCCCTACTGCTTTGGGCACATGGCATGGAGATACATTGTACCAAGGAGCAGGTAACCACCTCATGGAAATTGGTCACAGAGAGAGCAATTTGTTTTTTTATATGAAGATGCCCCTCTCCCTAAAATCATTAAGTTCTCAATCTATAAATAGATTAATGCATACATACGTAATTAGCCTTCATGACCAACCACCTTCCAAAGGTCTCACCTATGACCACTGCTGAACTGGGAACCAAAAACTTTAACACATGAGCTTCAGGGAGCTGTTTCAGCTTTAAACTATGATGTTTGCCTACAAATTCTCTGATAGCACTCTTAGTTCAACACATGAAATCTAAATCACATTACTTTAAATACAAACTAGGTTTTAGTGACTTACTTCAAAGAAGTAGAATGACAGCAAAAAATAATAGAGATCACCCCTGTTATTTCCCAGTCTAAACTCACAAGAGGGGCTTTGTCTCTGCTGGGGACACAGCTGTTGGGATTGGTAGTTTTCCATGTGCGAAGTCTGTTTCTGTGGATGTTGATGTGCTTATCACACCAAGTCAAGACAGAGAGAAACTGTAGGTGCCTGCTCAGTCCTATTGCTGCTCACATATGGAGTGTATTTTTGATAAATTCAGCTTCATTATTGATTGACAACAATCATATAAGGGACTTTAACTGAAATTTGGTCCCATGATGGAGTGAACTGGCAGAACTATAAGGTTCTATTGTTGAGAGGGATGCTATTGTTTTATACTACCAATATCTGTTATGCAGCATCAGCCCCTATGGCATTGTCTCTCACATCCTCATACTCCTAACACCTACCTCAATAATGTTACTCCCTATGTGTCTATGGGGTGCATTTTTATTCAAACCACTACACCAACTTTGATTTTTGTGAGATGATTGGAACTTTGAATAAACACTAGTTATCTGTGATATTTTCTTGACATAAGACTGTTGACATTTGAATTGGAGAAAATAACAATGGAGTACAAGAATTTCATTCAGAGGCAAGTCAAAGTCAACAGCCAGTTTCACAAAAGTTGCAGGATTCTGTGTTACCTCTATGCAACATATATCTAGTTTTCCAACTTCCTTATGACTTTATGCAAGCCTAATTTCCCATCCTATAGAGTCTTTTGGAAGAACAGAATCCACAGGCCCAGGGACAGTCCTCACCAGTCAGAAGAACAGCCTAGCAGCTCTACTGGAGGCCAGGCTGGTCCTAGGTACCCCAGAGGAAGACTTGGGCTTTCCTGAAGGCCAGACAGAATTTAGAAACTCAAAAAGTCTTCATCTTTCCCAGCTCCACCAAGATGATATCACAATTTGTAAAATTTATGTTCCAAATACAATGGTAACCACATTTGTATATGAAACACTACTAAAGCTTAAATCACATCTCAAACACCACACTTTAACAGTGTGAGTCTTCAATACCCTACATACACCAATGGACAGGTCATACAGTTAGAAACCAAACAGAAATAGCAGAACTAATTGATGTTATGACTTAATTGGGCCTAAAAGACATCTGTAGAATGTTATACCCAAACATCAAAGAATATACCCTCTTCTCAGCACCTCAAGGAAACTTCTCCAAAATTGACATGTACTTGGTTGTAAAGCAAATCTTTTTTCCTCCATTTTTATTTAAATTACAAACAAGATTGTTTTACATGTCAATCCCAGTTCCCTCTCCTTCCCCTCCTCCCCTCCCCCTACCTATCCCATAACATTTCTGCTCCCCAGGGAGGGTGAGGTCTTCCATGGGGGGGGCTTCAGCATCTGTCATATCCTTTGGGATAGGGCCTAGGCCCTCCCCTGTGTGTCTAGGATGAGGGAGTATCTCTCTATGTGAAATGGGTTCTCAAAGTCCATTCCTATGCTATGGATAAGTACTGATAATACTGATAGGAGGCCCCATAAATTTCCCAGGCCTCCTCACTGACACCCATATTCATAGGGTCTGGACCAGTTCCATGCTGGTTTCCCAGTGATCAGTCTGGGGGCCAAGAGCTCCCATTTGTTCAGGTAAGCTGTTTCTGTGGGTTTCACCAGCTTAGTCTTGTTCACTTTGCTCTTTACTCCTCCTTCTCTACAACTGGATTCCATTTCAGTTCAGTATTTAGCTGTGGGTATCTGCTTCTATTTCCATCAGCTGCTGGATGAAGGCTCTAAAATGGCATATAAGTTAGTCTTCAATCTCATTATCAGGGGAGGGCATTAAGGTAGCCTCTCCACTGTTGCTTAGATGGTTAGTTAGTGTCATCCTTGTAGATATATGGACATTTCCCTAGTGCCTGATTTCTCTTTAAACCTATACTGGCTCCCTCTCTGATTGTATCTCTTATTTTGCTCTCCTCTGTTCCTCCCCCTACAGGAAGTTTGTGTAAGGGGAAGTAAACAAGTCTTAATAGATACAAAGTAATTGGAATAACCCACTGTATCTTATCAGATCACTATGGATTAAAGTTGGAGTTTAACAACTCAACCTTCAGAAAGCTTACAAACTCATGGAAACTGAACATGTCTCTACTCAGTTACAACTGGGTCAAGAAAGATATGAAGAAAGAAATTAGACTTCCTAGAAATCAATGAAAATGAATGCATAACATACCCAAACTTATGGGACACAATGAAAACAGCGCTAAAAGGAAAAGTTCAGATATTAAGTTTCTGTATAAAGAACTTGGAGCCATCTCATAGTAGGAACTTAACAGTACACCTAAAAGCTCTAGAAGAAAAAGAAACAGGCACACCCAAGGGGAGTTGAAGGCAGAAAATAATCAAACTGAGGGCTGAAATAAATGAAATAGAAACAGAAAAATATAAAGAATCAAGGAAACAAAGAGTTGGTTCTTTGAGAAAATCAACATGATAGACAAATTCTTATCCTAACTAAGTAAAAGGCAAAGACAGAACATCAAACCAGAAATGAAAATGTTGCATAACAACAGACACTGAGGAAATCCAGAGAATCATTCGGTCATCTTTCAAAATCTACACTCCACAAAATCAGACAATCTAAAAGGAATAGAAAACTTCTTGTTAGATATCTCATGCCAAAATTAAACTAAGATAATCAATTTAAGTAGACTTATATCCTCCAAGGAAATGGAAGCACTAACTAAAAGTCTCCCAACCAAAAAAAGGATCATGGCTGGATTGTTTCAGCAGACTTCTACCAGACTTCCAAAGAAGAGCTAATACCAGTATTCCTCAAATATTCCACAAAATAAAAACAAAGGAACATTGCCAGTCACCCTGATACACACAAAGACTCAACAAAGAAGGAGAATTACAGACTAATTTCCCTTATAAACATAGATCAAAAAATACTCAATAAGATACTGACAAACCAAATCTAAGAACACATCAAAAATATCATCCACTGAAATCAAGTGGGCTTCATCTTAGAGATGCAGGCATGGTTCATTTGTCAATGTAAACCAGCATATAGACAAACTGCAGGAAAAAAAAAAAAACAGATGATCATTTTATTACATGCTGACTAATCCTTTGACAAAAATCAAACACGCTTTCATGATAAAAGACTTTAAAGATTATGGATACAAGAAATGTACCTGCATATAATAAAAGCAATTTACAGCAAACTGGTAGCCAACATTAAATTAATTGGAGAGAAACTCAAAGCCATTCCCCTAAAATCAGGAACAAGACAAGGCTGTTCATTCTGTCTGTATCTATTTTATATAGTACTAGAAGTTTTAAATAGAGGAGTAAGACAACAAAAGGAGATCAAAAGGATACAAATTGGAAAAGAAGTCATATTTGCAGATGACAAGCTGGTATACATAAAATACCCTAAACATTCTACAAAGGAACTCCTATAGCTGATAAACACCTTTAGCAAAGTGACTGGACACAATATTAACTTAAAAAACAAAACAAACAAAAAACACAGTAGCCATCTTTCATAAAAACAGTAAAGGAAAGGAGAAAGAAATCAAGGAAACAATGCTATTCACAATATTCACAAACAATATGAAGTATGTCAGGGGAACTCTATTGAAGCAAAGGAAAGATATATATTACAAGAACTTCAAGTCTTTGAAGAAATTGGAGATGATATCAGAGGATGGAAATCTCAAAAGCAATTTACAGATTCAATGTAATCCCCATCAAAATTCCAACACAATTCTTTACAGACCATGAAAGAACAACACTCAACTTCATATTAAAAAACTAAAAAAACCCATGATATCTACAACAATCCTGTACAATAAAAGAATTGCTAGAGGTATCACCATCCCTGATCTCAAGCTCTACTACACAGATACAGTAATAAAAAACAGCATGGTATTGGCATAAAAACAGACAGGTAGATCAATGTAATTGAATCAAAGACCCAGACATTAATCCACCACCTATGGACACCTGATTTTTGATAAAGATGCCAAAATTGTACAATGCAAAAAAAGATAGTGTCTTCACCAAATGGCGTTGGCATATCTGGATGTTGACATGTAGAAGAATGTAAATAGATTCATATCTATCACCCTGCACAAAGCTCAAGTCTAATTGGACCAAAGACCTCAACATAAATCCAGTTTCTCTGAACCTGACTGAAATGAAAGTGGGAAATTTCCCTGAATACATTGGCACAGGAGACAACTTTCTGAACAGAATAGCGATAGCACAGAAACTAAGATTGACTAAACTAAAATTAATAAATGGGACCTCATGAAACTAAAACTATTCTGTAGGCAAAGGACACTGTCAATAAGACTAAATGGAAGCCTACAGAATGGGCAAAGATCTTAACCAACCATACATCTGACAGAGGACTGATCTCCAACATACATACATATTTACTCAAGAAATTAGACATAAAAAAATCAAATAACCTAACTTTCAAAATGTGGTATAGTCCTAAACAGAGAATTTTCAATGGAAGACTCTCAAATGGCATAAAGACATCAAAAGAATTGTTCAACATCCTTAGCCATAAGGAAAATGCAAGTCAAAATGACTCTGAGATTCTATCTTATATCTGTCAGAATGACTAAGATCAAAACCACAAAGGATAGCTCATGCTGGAAAGGATATGTATCCAGAGCAACACTTCTCTAATCCTGGAGGGAGTACAAATTTGTACAACCACTTTGGAAATCAGTATAGTGTTTTCTCACAAAGTTGGGAATCAATCTACCTCAAGATCTAGCTATACCTCTCTTGGGCATATACCCAATGGATGCTTAATCCTATGACAAGGATACTTGCTCAACTATGTTCACATCAGCTTTATTTCTAATAGACAGAATCTGGAAACAACTTAAATGCCTCTCAATTGAAGAATGGAATGTTACTTTTCTCTAATTTGCTGCAGTCATAATGCTAACAAAATTTTAACACTACAAATAGTAAGGGTTAGATATGTTCATGATTGGACCCACAGAGACAAAACTTTTGTTGAGTACCTGTCACATGCTTGAAGCTCTCCAATCCTGTTTTGGCATCCATGACAATTCTGAATAAAATAGGCTAGATAACATCAGTCAATTTATTTTCTTCTAGAATTAGAAACACACCACTTCCTCCTGGCCTCAGTGCAAGTCTGTGATCAAATATTTCTTTCTGTCACTGCTATTCATAAAGAATGGCCTAAATAACTTATATTAGCAGATAAAAGAGCAAATGAATGGAATAAGTAGTACCTGCTTTTATCATTGTTCTTTCTTTAAATGAGAGATTAGATGGTCTTCTGAAATCTTTCAAGCAAATTTTTTGAAAAAAGTTTAGAAAAAGTGTGCAAGAATTATAAGGCAGTCTTTCTTAGTGGAAGTAGATGACAACATTTGGTCCTAGCAATATATTTACTGACATAAAGTCAGAGTGATACAATTTTGCTTTTTTGACATGAATGTTTTTCACAATTACTATTTTATAAAATATGTGTTTCTTCCTTGTCACATTATTTTGAAGCCTTGCTTTTTAATTTTTTTCTGCTTTCCTTCTCTTCTAAAATTTTGATTCAAAAAATAATCCATAATGTATGTTTGTATTTACTATGTAGCTATTTACTCCAAACCAACACATTTTCTCCATAGAGAGGATAGATGATTGTACAAGGAAAAGTAACACTTAACAAAACAAAGAAGCCAGCTGTTACAAGACTTGGGAGTTCCTTCCTTGTATGTGAACAATAGACAAGTGCTCAGAAAGAGGAAACTTTAGTGAGCTGCCTGCAAGTTGTACAGAAAGCTCTATGGAAGCAGCCTTTCTAACTCAATGTCCAAGCTATGGATCTGCTAGTGATGCTGCTGCCTAGGAGTTTGCCAATGTTCCTCGAAGTGAACAAATTAACCTCCTCAGTTCATCAAGCTAGATGTGAGTGGGATCTCTTTGGTCTGTTGGTGCCCTATCTGGAGTGAATAGACGTTTGTTTGTTTTCATCTTCCCAGGAAAAGCCAAAGAGTAGTTTTCTGTTTAGCTGTGTGGAAAATGTTTTAATGAAGAACTTTTTGCATTAAATATGCTTTTAAAATTGTTTTGAAATGTATAGCTGACGCAAATGGCTTACTTAGGGAATTAATAAATACAGTTGTCATTTTTAAATTTTTGATAGTGTAATATAATTATGACATTTGACATTTGTACACATATTCAAACTCATTTGATCTCAGTGTTCTTTTATTTCTTAGACCATATCATAAGTTTAATAACATTCAATAATATACATTTCTTGGGAAACTTTGCTCCCTCTAAAAAGTGCATAGTTATATGACAGCTTAGAGATCAGCCAGCAAGGGCCCTGATGAAAAGCATGTACTCTTGGGGACTGATTGCCTCACAAATATATGTTTCCAAAGTACATTGGAAGTTATGGTTTCAACACCAGCAATGAAGTGGAAAATATGCAGTTCTAAAAGCATATTTATAGTGTGATAGTTTCTTCATTTAAAAATCTTTGTATTTACTGTGTATGATGCAATACTAGGAACTGGAAGAGGCAGGTATAAGTATTTAAAATGAAGGACAATGTATAGAACTAACTATCACATATAGGTCCTCAAACACAGAATTAAACAGTCTTTTATGATATGTGTATGCATGATATATGTACGAGTGCATGTGCCATGGTGTACCTATGGAAGACAGAGGCTAATTTTGGTAGAGTCAGTTTTATCTTCCACCTTTATATGTGTTCCAGGAATCAAATTCAGGTCATCAGGTTTGTGTAGCAAGCATTTTACCTCATTGAGCCAACTTTCGAGTCCAGAAATCACTACTATTGTGTCCTACTGCACATGCACAGATATAGTGTCTTATCATCATTCCCTATGCAATATAGTACAATAACTATTTACACAGCATCCACATTGTATTAGAAATCATAAACAAACTAAGCATGGCTCAAATATAAGGATATATATATATATATATTATATATATATAATAATATGTGTGTGTGTGTGTGTGTGTGTGTGTGTGTGTGTGTGTGTGTGTGTTATATGCAAATATTAAGCCATTTTATATAACAGATGGGAGAACCCACAATTTGACAGTTTGATCACTGTTGTACCCTTAAAGAACAGAGGTAGGTATGAGTGACAGAGTCCATGTTCTGGTGTCCTGAGGATACACCATATTTTGATTAGGGAAAGGGACAGATAAAGAATATTCTTAAAAAGAAACAGGAAACATCTGAGTCAGAGAAAAAGGAACTGGATCTGTAGTAGGCAGTGTGAATAAGTAACTAACACTTTTAGTAAGTTATTGAGTTTTCTATGCTTCAATCTGTCCTCAGGAAAAAGATGGTGGGACTCCATTGCCACTAGGCTCTTGAGAAATTCTCAGTATCTAATCTATTTATCTGTCTTTTGCATTTGCAAAGGCCAGGCTTAAGGACGTTAAGCAGCCAAAGAGGAATTAACTGCTGATCTGGTTCTTAGACATTGGTTTCAATTCTATTTATTTTATTATCAAACTTACATGAAAACAAATTTGGTTATTGTTTGCAACAAAAGATCATTAAGCAGAAGGCATCTCATTGGTGTTGTAATTAACAGACTTTGAAGAGCTCAGGAAGCAGTTTCCAACCACATTGTTTTCCTTCTTTTGTACAAAAAGAAGTCTCTTTGTACAGGTTGAAGCATAAGATTAGATACTAATTTGATTCTTTGCATTATAGAACAGTCTTTAACACAGTGCAGAGATATGGGCTTATCTGGTGGGACTGTGTTTGAAAGACATGCTGCTATTACAGGAGATAAGGACAGACCAGCTTTGTTTTCCCAAATTATTCAGAATGGAAATAATTGGCTGATTTTCTGATATACAGATAGATCTCATGTATTACCTAGATACCAACAACACGTGTGCCACCTAAATACCTTCCTTCCTTACTGGGAAAAAGATACTCCTTTTCACAAAAGGAAAGGAATCTTTCTTTGTGCAGGTACTTGATAGTACCTTCAGACAAGAAGAATATTAAATAAACCCCATCGTTCTGCCTAGAAAGAAATCTGCTCTCCCCAACTACTGATAAAAGTTCCCTGGCTCACCACAGGGCCTCAACATGGAGGCACTGAAGAACAGGGAAGTGGCCACGTAGTGATAGTTAACTAGAAATAATACAATCACAAGACTAAGGTAAAGATATAAAAGACAGCCATTCTTTAAACCTTGCTGTTCCTCAGCTGTCTTTACCTGTTTTAACTCTTATGTTGTTTTATATTTTCACTTTAGAAATGTTTCCAAAAAATAACTCTTAAATAGTTAAGTACCTTTATTTACCCAATAATCACCTCTAATGTGGTTATGTTCAACAACCTTCCCAACCCTTAGTAATCTCCTCAAATGGCCTCTTTCAATTAGCCTGGGTTCCAAGTGTAATCAATGTTTAAATATACAAAACAAAATCTTAGAAGAAAAGACTTACATATGAGTGAGAATGTATAGCATTTATCATTCTGGGCCTGAATGACCTGACACAGTAAAGTTCCAGTTTCACTCCTGTGCTTTTAAATGGCACTTTTCTTTGCAGCTGAATATAATTTTATTGTGTATATTCCACAGCACAATTCCGTTACCTATATATCAGTTGATAGGCATCTAGGTTTCTTCTAATTCCTAGATACTGCAAATTGAGCAGCAGTGAGCATGGAAGTACAAGTAGATATAAAGTACTTTAGTGATATGCTCAAGAGAGGTGTAACTGGGCACCTGGTAGTTCCACTTCTAGTTTTGGAGAAACCTCTGGATAGAGTTCCAAAGTAACTACATTAGTATATATTCCCACCAATAGTTATAAGACCTTCCCTTCCCATGAGTTCATTCTAGTATTTGTTGTCATTTACATTCCTGATGATGACTTTTCTATTTGTGATGACATCGAATTTCAAGTAATTTTAACCTGGATTTCTCTGGTAGTCAATGATAACAAACAAGTTTGAAAGTTTTTGCTAGCTATTTGCCTTTCTTCTTTTGAGATTTTCGGTTCAGTTCAATAACCCATATTTTATCTGAGTTGTTTGTTTCCTTGATGTTGAAATTAAACTATGTGTAAGTTTTAGACAGCCGTCCTCCGTCAGATGTTTTGTTTGCAAAGATATTTCTCATTCTATGGACTGCCTTTTCACTTGATTGACACAGTTTCCTTGGCTGTACAGAAAGTCACTAGATCCCAGTTGTCAGTTATTGGTGTTATTTCAACCACCACTAGAGTCCTATTCAGAGAAGTACCTCTACCTGAAAGTTGATGTACTTCCTACTTTCTCCTCTACCAATTTCAGGGTATCTGGCATTATGGTGAAGTACTTTATCATTTGGAGTTTTATCCAGGTTGAGAGATAAGGATCTAGGTCTATCTTTCTACATGTTAAAATTTAGATTTGCTAAAACCTTCTATGAATGATGCTGCTATTTTTTATTCAATGTTTATTTTCTGATATCTGTAAAAAAAAATCAGGTAGCCATAGTTTAGTGATGTATATCTGCGTCCTCTATCCTTTTCCACCTGTGTGCCTGTTTTATTTCCAGTACCATGCTGGGAGAAGGTTTACCAAAATGAAGTGTACATTTTAAAAACTATGTAGAAACCTACTATCTTGCAACTCAATTTTCATTGAATTTGAAGTGTGCGCTACAAGAAGGAATCCATACTTGGCACCATAAACCTGGTAAAAGGTTCATAGCTATGGATGGTAGATGTTATTTTGCTGAATGGTCATGATGACAAACTGCCTTCTAAACATTGTTTGTATCACAGATCTATGTGTCTACCAACTATGGTCAGAAAGGCTTCTTTCATAAAGTGGGCAGTGGTTAATAATAGAGATTCATAATAGTTAAAGTTCTGAGAATAAGTGACTGTGGGTGCTTGGTTTTAAATGGGATATGAACAAGATATAACAACCTCCCTGTTCCCAGGTAACTGTGTGGAAGAAGGAACAGGAAGACTGTAAGTGCTAGAGGATCCAAAGAGTAGTATGAAATGCTGTCTTCTAGACACATGGATGTTATACTCATGAACTCACAGAAGTTGTGATTATATCTATAAGATTAACACAAGATTAAGCCAGTCTTGAGAGACTCTTGAGGCCTCTAGCTCAACAACTATCTGCAGTTGATAGTTGCTTGGTGAGGTACTTTCATTTTTCCTTGGGAATTTGGACATTGGTAGGCAGTCTATGCTCCAGTGGATGAACCTACACTAAACTGCATATGGGCATCACTAATTGGATTCAGTGGGATACAGAATTATAAAACAGGAGCATATGAAGGTGAAAAGGGGATATACTGGGGACACCAAGGAAGTTACAGAAGGGTTGGTATGAATATGATGAAAACACATTGAATATGTGAGTGAAATATATTTTAAATGTTAATTATTTTACATAAGAATTGCAGGCTTACACATCTGGATTGTTTTTGGAATATCCTTTTCTCTGACATCATTTTTGTATCTTTGTTTCCCAAAGATAGTTGCATGTTTTCAGCTGCTGAAAGTGTAATGTAATTATGTTTTACGATTTGTTGCTAAATCAATTATGATACTGGTTTTCACTGAGCCACTTCTCCTCTTTGTTCATTCTTCCTGTGCTTTCACCTATTTTGTTCATATTACCATCACTCTGTACGTTACTCCCACCTCCTCTCATTATATTTCTACTCCCAAATACTCAGTCATTTCCATCTTCTTCTGTGGTCACTTACTCAGGGCAATGCCAGATGATGCTGAATGAGAAGAAAGTTCTATTTTATTTATGCTCTGCTAGCATAAAAACATGCAATATAACCCATAGAGAAAGGAATAGATGCTAACCAGAGAACACATTGTAACTTTCATTGCCTCACCATTTGACTTGTCTTACTTTTCTTCTGGTTGAGGAACAAGTCCTTCTTCTCTGGATAAGGCAGTTGTTTCTTTGGCCTATTGGTTTATCTCTGCTATCCTTATCGTTAAGTTTTTATTGCCATTGCCAAGACCTGAGCCCCAAGTAGAAGAAGCCTGAAGAATCTGTCACAGAAATACTAGTGCCATGAAATAAGAATATGTCTATCTACAGATCCTGCATTCACAAACATGTATGAAGTACAAAAAACAGACCAGAAAGGAAGATTTAATTTCATCCCCAACCCCATCCTCAGAAATGCCCTTTGAAAGTTGTTATCATGTTGAACAACAGAACCGAAGTGCAAGCTGTAGTTATTTCCAAATACAGAGCTTTGCTGGAGGGAATATTCCTTGTGGTGAAGGAGATAGACTGAGTACCAAGGTTACCTTGAATGTGGTCTGAACAGGTGTACATCCCACTGGGAAAGTCCTAGAGGTTTTGGAAACATGTTTAAGTCTAAATGCAATCTCCATGAAATGTTTGTAAGAACATCCACAGGGATCCAGAACTTTTTAGGTCATCTGCTTGCTGATTAAAAACAAATGTTTCGGGAGGGGACATACTTCTAATTATGCTCATTAATATCATCTTGATGCTCATGAACTTACATTTGTTTCCATTTTTAATGATAGCATGCTTTTGTTAGTGAAAATATTTCACCCCCAAGATAAAAAATAAATATTGATATGGGAAAGAAAAAGAAAACAGGGTAAGGCTATTGAGAAAACGCTCAGGAGACTATCTGGTTCAGTGACAATTTAACATATGAAATGTTTCACTGCCTTCTACAAGTTCTACTATCTGACCCCATTTTTATTCTATTAGAACTGCATTGGGTGACTTTCATCCAACAGACCTTCATTTCGATTTCTATAATGATTCTACTTCTTTTAAATATATTCTCCTAAAAAATGTCATAGACTAGAAATAGTAAATTTTACATGAGATCTGGCTTGAATGTGTACCCTCAAATTCAAATTCTTTTTTTTTTTTTTTTTTTTTTTGGTTTTTTTGAGACAGGGTTTCTCTGTGGCTTTGGAGCCTGTCCTGGAACTAGCTCTTGTAGAGCAGGCTGGTCTCAAACTCACAGATCTACCTGCCTCTGCCTCCCGAGTGCTGGGGTTAAAGGCATGCGCCACCACTGCCCTGCCAAATTCAAATTCTTAATTCTCAAATTAATGTCTTGATGGCTTTATGGTTAAGGATCTTAGAGGGTAAGGGTCATAATGTTAGAGTCCCCTGATATTTCCATTGGCTTTATAAGAGGAAGAAGACTTGAAAGGACACCCTGAGCCTCTTGCTATGTGATGCCATCACCGTGTTCTGATGCAGCACAGAGATCCACAATGGATTCTGGAATCTTGCAATTACCTTTTCATACCCTTAAGCACTGTTAGAAACATATTTTCTTATGCATCCTCAAGACTTTGCTATTCTACCATTATAACAGAAATAAACAAACACAACCAGATGTAAGAAAACACTCCATTATCATTTAAGTTTTTAAAGTTAGTTTCTTAAATGTTTACTTACCTATTAGAACTGATTGAAAATCATGTAAAAATAGTATTTGATATGAAAACTACAATCTCTACACATACATCTTCAACATTTATTATTTGCATAGACAATGAACTTATAATGAATTTGAAAAATAAATTGTACTATACTACTAAGATGAAAAATAGAGGAAAATAATTTTAATGACCATTAAAGTGAAGGAAAATTAATATTTTTGTAGATAGTTATCCACCTTAGTCTCAGTTTTCTCATATGTAATATTCTTATATTTTATACGCTAATTCTTGGTATTTAGCAGTGTAAAACAATATTTCATTCTTAATTTTTAAAATCACAAATGAACAAACACAAATAATTTATTAATCTAATTCTTTAATTTAATCTTCATGAATTTAATATTTTTTTGCAGATTTTTTTATTTGAATTAGAAGCAACATTGTTTTACATAACAATCCCAGTTCCCTTCTTCCTCCCATCCTCCCCTAATACCCCCCAACTAAAACCCTACCTATCACATATCCTTTCTGCTCCCATCTTCATGAATTTAAAGCATCTATTTTTCTGTTATGTAGAAAGACATGAGAAGCAGGCACTTTCACATGCAAAATTTCCAGTCAGGTCTTTTGAATTAACCCAAGTTGTGTAGTTGTCTTTGCAATTCTGTGTATTCTTCAGTGCAGTTAGGAAACATAAGTTTTAACCCTTTGAGTCAACTCCTTCCTTAATCTTCAAGTGAATGAATTAGACAATTGATTTTTTATTACATTTATTTATTTTCTGTGTGCCTTGTGATACCAGAGCACCTGTTTGGAGATCATGAGACAACCTCTGGAATCAGTTCTACCCTTCTATCATGTGAGTACCGAGACTGAACTCAGGTCCTCAGGTTGGAAGGAATGCATCTTTATTCACTAAACCATCTCAACAGCCCCCTAAAACCCTTAAAATCAAAGAATTTGTCTTTATTTCCTCCACTTGTAATAAGCATTGAACCTATGCCTCATACATTCAAGACAAGCACTTTATCATTGTAAAATATTCCCCAGTCCTAATTTTGTTTTAAAAGAGTATTGACAATTTATAAACAATTAGTTACCTCTCTGTCTTTTAAACTCTCAGCTGGGTACCTAGATGTGGGAATCACTTTTTTCAAGCACATTGCTTTTATAGAAAATAGGGCAAAGTCAAAATGTCAACTGTAGTTCCCTCTCAGCACAGACTTCTGTACCAAAAGTTCAATGATAATTAATGGGACAAGATACCGAATTGTGAGTCTGAAAGAATCTTCATAGATATGTAATATTAAGTTTAAATATTGGATCTTAAGAAACACAAAAGATTTACTGTAAATTAATAAATCATTTCTCTACATCTTCACTGGCATCTTCTGTTATTTGTCTTAGAGATCTTGATCATTCTAACTGAGGTAAGGCAAAATTTCAAAGTAGTTTTAATTGCCATTGCCTTGCTGGTTAAAGATGTTGAACATATTTTTAAGAGTTTCTTTGTCATTTGTGTTTCACCATTTGAGAAATCTGTTTAGCTTTGTACCCAATTTTTCATTGGGTTGTGTGGTGATATATTGTTTCTGATTTACTGAAGCCATGTTTTACTGATGCTGTTTATTCAGTTCTTTACATATTCTAGACACAAATCCTCTGTCAGAAGTATAATTTGTAAAGATACTTTTCCATTCTGTAGGCTGCTGTTTGCTCAAATGATGATGCCCTCTGTTATACAAAAACTTCTTAGTTTCATGAGGTGTGTGGTTCCTAAAAAAGAGGATCAAAATAGATGTGTTATTAGATTCAGCTGTTTCATTGTGCTGGTTAGGGGTTTGCCAACTTGTTAACAAACCAGAGTCACCTGGGAAGAAGGACATTCAATTGGGATATGCTTCCATTATATTGGTGCACAGAGAAGTCTATGAGGATTTTTGTTGTTGTTGATTAGTAATTGCTATGGAAGCTCCTGCCCCATTGTGAATGATGCCATTCTGGAGAAGGCAACTTGGGTGTGTAAGAAAGTAAACTGAGCAAGCAAGTAGGAACCAGCCAGGAAATACGTTTCTCCATGGCATTTGTATCAATTTCTGCCTCCAGGTTTCTGTTCTGAGTTGATGTCATGCCTTCCCTAGATGATGGACTCTAGCTAAGACCTATGATGAAAGAAACGCTTTCTTCCCCAAGTTGCTTTTCGTAGTGATGTGTTATCGTAACAAAGTAACTCAGACCCATAAAGGTAAATATTACATGTTTTATTTTTATGTGGTGTTAGCTTTTAAGCTATGGATATATGTATTTTACTTAGAACAAAAACAAGATTAGGTAGCTAGTAAAGGACCAGGGAAAAGGGAAGAAATTTTAAGAAAGAAGAAATAGAATGCAGTGTTACAAAAGGTTAAAGGGAAAATGAGATCAGGATTGAATGGCGTAAGGTATGGAAACTCAGGGTAGAGGAGGGAAAATAGGAAGTGATAACAATGCATTTTTATTTTGAGGTGGGGCATCAACGAGCTTCCAATCATGAGACATAGACTTATTAGTTTTGAATGGTCAGCCTAGCATAAGAACATTTCTAGCTAGCTCATTTTAACTTAAATTAACAGTTTCTCTTTATCTGCCTTTTGCCCCAGGGATTTTTACTTTTCTCACTTCTGAATATCTTACTTTCACTTCTCTATGTCTGCTGGCTAACGGCAGCTGCCTGGATTCTGGGTGTCTCCTTTGTTCTTTCCTCCTTCTTCTCTCATTCTTCCTTTCTTTAAAAGTCTACATTACTCCTCATACTCATTCCCTCTGCCTGATAGTCCCATCCAACACTTCTCCTGCCTGTTTATTTGCCTTTCAGCTTTTTATTAGGTCAATTAGGTGCTTTAGGCAGGCAAGTGAAACACATACCTTTTTTTTTTTTAATTTAGAAACAATCATTTTACATATCAATCCCCTCTGTCTCCTCTCCCTTCCATCCTCCCATGCCCCCTCCAACCCCTGCATCGACCCACCCCCACCCACTCCACAAGGATCGTGAGGCCTTCCATGGGGGATCATCAAAGTCTGTCACATCATTTTGGGGAGGGCCTAGGCTCTCCTACATTTATCTGTGCTGAAATAGTATCCCTTCATAAGGAATGGACTCCTTTCCTTATGTCCATTTGTCCATTTGTGCAATAGGGATAAATACTGGTTCCACTGTTAGAGGTCCTTTAGACTGACCAGGCTTCCTAACCCGCATTCAGAGGGTTTGGTTCAGTCCAATCCTGGTTCCCCAGGTTTACAGCTGGGTCCTTGTGCTCTCAATGGGTCAGGCCAGCTGGTTCTCTAGGTTTATACTGCACTATCTTGACTCATTTGCTCATCCCTCCTCCATCTCTACAACTGGATTCCAGGAGTATGGCTAAGTGCTTAGCTATGGGTGCCTGCTTCTGCTTCCATCAGCTACTGGGTGAAGGCTCTTGGATAGCAATTAAGGTAGTCATCAATCTCATTATAGGGGAAAGGCATCAAAGGCAGCCTCTTCACTACTGCCTAGATTCTTCATTGGGGTCATCTTTGTCGATCTCTCAATATTTCCCTAGTGACATATTATTAAGGCTCCCTCTATTAAGGTATCTCTTTTCTTGATCTCCTCTATGCCTCCCCTGTCTCGGTCTTCCTGGCCTCTCTTGTTCTCCTCTACATCCTCTTCTCCCCTTCTCTTTTTCTTACTTCCCTCCATTCCCCTCTCCCTCCTTGCTCTCAATTTGCTCATGAGTTCTTGTCCCTTTCCTTTTCTTTGGGGGATCATGTATTTTTTTTCTTAGGGTAGTCCTTGTTTCCTAGTTTCTCTGGTGGTGTGGATTGTAGGCTGGTAGTCCTTTGGTCTATGTCTAATATCCATATATGAGTGAGGACATACCATGCTTGACTTTCTGTGACTATGTTACCTCACTCAGGGTGGTTTCTTCCAGTTCCATCCATTTGCTTACAAATTTCAAGATTTCAGTTTTTTTTCTGCTGAGTAATACACCATTGTGTAAATGTACCACATTTTCTCCTTCCATTCTTCAGTTGAGGGGCATCTAGGTTGCTTCCAGGTTCTATGTATTACAAATAATGCTGCTATGAACATAGTTAAAAAATATGTCCTTGTTGTATGAATGTGCATCCTTTGGGTATATGCCCAAGAGTGGAATTGCTGGATCATGAGGTAGACTGATTCCTGTTTTCCTGAGAAACTGCCATACTGATTTGCAAAGTTGCTGTACAATTTTTCACTCCCACCAGCAATGGAGGAGTGTTCCCCATTCTCCACATCCTCTCCAGCACATACTATCAGTGGTATTTTTGATTTTAGCCATTCTGGATAGTGTAAAATGGTATCTCAATTTGCATTTCCCTGATAGCTAAGAATGTTGATCAATTTCTTAACTGTCTTTCAGACATTTTAGATGCCTCTATTGAGAATTCTCTATTTAGTTCTGAACCCCAATTTTAATTGAATTGTTTGGTGTTTTGGTGACTAGTTTCTTGAATTCTTTGTATATTTTGGAAATCAGCCCTCTGTCAGATGTGGGATTGAAGAAGATCTTTTCCCATTCTGTGGGTTGCTGTTTTGTCTTGTTGACTGTGTCCTTTGCCTTACAGAAGCTTCTCAGTTTCAGGAGGTCCCATTTATTAATTGTCAATCTCATTGTCTGTGCTAGTGGAGTTATGTTTATGAAGTGATCTCCTGTATCAATTCATTCAAGGGTACCATAAACTTTGTCTTCTAAGAGGTTCAGTTTGGCTGAATTTATGTTGAGGTCTTTGACTCATTTGGACTTAAGTTTTGTGCATGGCGAGAGATATGGATCTATCAGCAATCTTCTACATGTCTTTATCCAGTTGTGCTAGTACCATTTGTTGAAGATGCTTTCTTTTTTTTCTGTCGTATAAATTTAGCTTCTTTTGTCAAAAATCAGGTGTTCATAGGTGTGTGGGTTAGTATCAGGGTCTTAAATTTGATTCCAATGGTCTACCTGTCTGTTTTTGTGCCAATACCAAGCTGTTTCATTACTATAGATCTATAGTAGAGCTAAGTCAGGAATGGTGATGCCTCCAGAAGTTCCTGTATTGTACAAGGTTGTTTGGCTACCCTAGGTTTTTGTTTTTTTATATAAAGCTGAGTATTGTTCTTCCAAGACCTGTGAAGAATTGTGCTGGGATTTTGATGGGGATTGCATTGAATGTGTAAATTGCTTTTGGCAAGTTTGCCATTTTTGCTATGTTGATCCTACCTATCCAAGAGAATGACAGAATGGATATGAAAACAGAATCTATCTTCCTGCCGCCTACAAGAAACACACCTCTCTTTCAAAGCCTGATGTTACCTCAGAGTAAAGGTTTAGGAAAAGATTTTCCAATCACATGGACCCAAGAAACAAGATGGTATAACAATCCTAATATCTAAGAAATTATACTTCAAACTAAAATCAATCAAATGTGATGAAGAAGGTCATTTTATATTCATCACAGAAGTCCATCATGATGAAGTCTCAATTCTGAACATCTACACCCCAAATACAAAGGCATCCACATTTGTAAAAGAAATATTAGTAAAACTTAAACCACACATAAAACCTTAGGCATTTATAGTGGGAGACTTCAACTAGACAGGACCACCAGACAGAAACTTAACAAAGAATCAAATGGACAATTTTCTGGATTGAAATCACTTACCAAAATTAAATAAAGAACAGATAAGCAATTTAAATAGACCCATAACCCCCAATGAAATAGAAGCAGTCATCAAAAGTCTTCCAACCAAAAAAAGCCCAGGGTCAGATGGTTTCAGTGCATAATTATTTCAGAAATTCAAAGAACAGCTAATACCATTTCTCCTCAAAGTGTTCCACACAATTGAAGCAGAAGGGACATTGCCAAACTCTTTTTACAAGGCTACAATTATGGTGGTACCCAATCCACAAAAAGACTCAACTAAGAAAGCAAACTACAGACCAATATCTCTCATAAACATTGATACAAAAAATACTCAACAAAATACTGACAAATTGAATCCAAGAACACATCAGAAAAATCATCCGCCATGATTAAGTAGGCTTCATCCCTGGAATGCAGGGATGGTTCAACAGAAAATAATCCATCAAAGTAACCCACCTTATAAAACAAACTGAAAAAATTACAACATATCTTTACATAATTAAACAGATGCATCATAAACAAAAATAACACATCTTTGCCTAGTTAAAATAATATTCTTCAGCTGACCTGAGTGACCCTCTGCTCTTGCCCAACTCCTGCCCAAAGCTCCATTCAACCTGATCTCTCTGTGGCTGTGCCTGCTTGGAGTAGACCCGGTCATCCAGGGAGGAGCTCTCTGAGTCTGGAAACACCTCACTCTTCCATCCCACTCTGCTGACCTGACCCCTACCAAAGCCTAACTCCTTTAGAGTGAGGAGACTACCAGGAGAGCCAAGACCATCCAGAGCTGTGGACATTGAATCCCTGGCCCCCACACACCACCAGGTCACAAGAGGAGATAGAGAGACCCCACATGCACCTACTGGAAGAAGATATGGGAAGAAGACAGAATAAGAACTCACTCAACAACAGAAAGACCAATATGACACCACCAGAATTTAGGGACACCACACCAGCAAGATCTGAAAAGCTCGACACAAAAGATGAAGAAGAGATGGGCCTCAAATATTATCTTGGGAAGATGATAGAGACCTTTAAAGAGGAAAAAAGAAAATCACTAGAGAAATAGAAGAAAAAGCAAGCAAAAAATTACATGAAATGGAGGAAAAGACAAACCAAAAAATTCAAGAAATAAACAAATCTCTTAAAGAATCTAAAGAAACCCAAGAAAAAACAACCAATCAAGTGAAGGAAGCACTCTAAACAGTTCAAGGCATGAAAGCTGAAATAGACACAATAAAGAAAACACAGAATGAGGCGATGCTGGAAATGGAAAGGCTGGTTTTAACAGATATCTATAGAACATTCCATCCAAGCACAAAAGAATATACTTTCTTCTCAGCGCCACATGGAACCTTCTCTAAAATTGACCACATGGTTGGCAGCAAAGCAAACCTCCACAGCTACAAAAGAATTGAAATAACTCCCTGTATCTTATCAGATCACCATGCTTTAAAGCTAGAATTCAACAGCAATACAAATTGCAGAAAACTCGTGGAAATTGAATAACACCCAATTGCACCATTCCTGGGTTGAGGAAGAAATAAAAAAGAAATTAAAGACTTTCTAGAATTCAATGAGAATGTAGACAAGCATACCCAAACTTATGGGACACTCTGAAAGCACTGCTAAGAGGAAAGTTCATAGCACTAAGTGCTCACATGAAGAAACTGGAGAAAAGTCACACTAGAGAATTGACAGAACAACTGAAAAGTTTAGAGCAAAAAGAAGCAAACTTACCAAGCAGGAGTGGATGCGAGGAAATAATCAAACTGAAGGCTGAAATCAATAAAGTAGAAACTAGAAAAACATTACAAGGAATCAATGAAACTAAGAGTTGGTTCTTTGAGAAGATCAACAAGATAGACAAACCTCTATCCAAACTAACCAAAAGGCAGAGAGACAGCATGCTAATTAACAAAGTCAGAAATGAAAAGGGGGACATAACAATGGACACTGAGGAAATCCAGAGAATCTTCTCAATAAAATATTGGCGAATAAAATCCAAAAACACATCAGAAAAATCATCCACCATGATCAAGTAGGCTTCATCCCAAGCTTGCAAGGATGGTTCAGCATACGAAAATTTATCAATGTAATCCAAACTGAAAAAGAAAAACAACATGATCATTCCACTAGATGCTGAAAAGGCCTTTGACAAAATCCAACATCCCTTCATTATAAAGATCTTGGAGAGAACAGGAATAACAGGAACATATCTAAACATGATAAACGCAATATACACCAAACCAAGAGCCAACATCAAACTAAATGGAGAGAAACTCAAAGCATTTCCTTTAAAATCAGGAACAAGACAAGGCTGTCCACTCTCTCCATATCTCTTCAATATTGTACTTGAAATTCTGGCTATAGCAATAAGACAAGAAAAGGGGATCAAAGGGATACAAATTGGAAAGGATGAAGTCACTATTTGCAGACGACATGATAGTCTACATTAGTGATCCGAAAAACTCTACCAGGGAACTCCTACGGCTGATAAACACCTTCAGCAAGGTAGCAGGATGCAAAATTAACTCAAAAAAATCAGTAGCCCTACTATATACAGATGATAAATCCAATGAGAAAGAAATCATGGAAACATCACCTTTCACAATATCCACAAGCAACATAAAATATCTTGGGTAACACTAACCAAAAAAGTGAAAGACCTGTATAATAATAACTTTGAGACTTTAAAGAAAGAAAGAAATTAAAGAAGATACCAGAAAACGCAAAGATCTCCCATGCTCTCAGATAGGTAGAATCAACATAGTAAAAATGGCATTCTTGCAAAAAGTAATCTACAGATTCAACATAATCCCCATCAAAATCCAAACATAGTTCTTCACAGACATTGAAAGAACAATACTCAACTTTATATGGAAAAATAAAAAACCCAGGATAGACAAAACAACTCTTTACAATAAAGCATCATCTGGAGGCATCACCATCTCTGACTTCAAGCTCTAATATAGAGACATAGTTCTGAAAACAGCTAGGTATTGGCACAAAAATAGACATATAGACCAATGGAATTGAATTGAAAACCATGATATTAACCCACACACTTTATTTTTGACAAAGATGCTAAATCTATACAATGGAAAAAAGATAGCATCTTCAACAAATGTTGCTGGCACAATTGGATTCGGACATGCAGAAGATTGCAGATAGATCCATACCTGTCACCATGCACAAAACTTAAGTGCAAATGGATCAAAGATCTCTTCATAAATCCAGCCAAACTGAATCTTCTAGAAGAGAAAGTAGGAGGCAACCTTTGAACAAATTGGCACAAGAGACTGCTTCCTGAACATTACACCACTATCACAGACATTGAGGTCTGCAATTAATAAATGGGACCTCCTGAAACTGAGAAGCTTCTGCAAGGCAAAGGACACACACAGTCAATAAGACAAAACAGCTGCCCACAGAATGGGAAGATATCTTCACCGATCCCACATCTAACAGAGGGCTGATTTCCAAAATATACAAGGATCTCAAGAAGCTAGCCACCAAAACACCAAACAATGATATTAAAAAGTGGGGTGCAGAACTAAATAGAGAATTCTCAACATCAGAATATGAAATGGCTGAAAGACACTTAAGAAAGTGCTCAAAATCCTTGGCTATCAGAGAAATGCAACTTAAAACAACTCTGAGATCCTACCTCATACCTGTCAGAAGGGCTAAAATCAAAAAATACCAATGACAATCTATGCTGGAGGTGATGTGGAGAAAAAGGAACACTTCTCCATTGCTGATGGGAGTAGGAACTTGTAAGACCACTCTGTAAATCAGTATGGCAGTTGCTCAGAAAAATGGGAATCAGTCTACCTCAAGATCCAGCAATTCCTCTCTTGGGTATATACCCAAATAATGCACATTCATACAACAAGTACATATGTTCAATCATGTTCATAGCAGCATTGTTTGTAATAGCCAGGACCTGGATGCCCCTCAACTGAAGAATGGATAGAGAAAATGTGGAACATTTACACAATGGAGTACTACTCAGCAGAAAAAAGCTATGAAATCTTGAAATTCGCAGGCAAATGGATGGAACTAGAAGAAACCATCCAGAGTGAGGTAACACAGTCACAAAAAGAGAACATGGTATGTACTCACTCATATATAAATTTTAGACATAGAGCAAAGGATTACCAGCCTATAATCCTCTTCACCAAAGAAACTAGGAAACATGAAGGTCTTTAAGGGATAAATGAATGGACCCCAGGAATGGGAAGGGGCAGGAAATCCTGAGCTAATTGAAAGCATGAGGGTAGGGGAGAGGGAGCTGCCAGAATGAGAGCAGGAGAAGAGGAGTGGAGGAGAGGAAATGGAGAAGTAGAAATATCTAGCTGGGCGAAGAATAGAGGAGAGAGAGCAGGATGAGAGATACCATATTAGAGGGAGCCATTATAGGTCCGAGGAGAGATCTGGCACTAGGGAGATTCCCAGAGACCTACAAGGATGACACGAACTGACAATCCAGGCAATGGTGGAGAGAATAACCTAAACGCCCTTCCCCTAAAATGAGATTGATGACTACTTTTTATGCCACCCTAGAGCCCTCATCCAGTGGCTGATGGAAGCAGAGGCAGACATCCACAGATATACTCTGAACTGAACTCTGGAACTTAGTTGAAGAGAGGGAGGAATGAAGATCGAAGGGGTCTATACCAGGCTGGAGAAACTCACAGAAACAGCTGGCCTGAACAAGGGGGATCACATCGACCCCAGATGCTGTCTTTGAGGCCAGTGCAGGACTGATCCAGACCCCTGAACATGGGTGTCACTGAGGAGGCCTCTGCCCTACAGGGGGCCCCTGGTAGTGGATTAGTATTTTTCCCTGGTGTAATAGGGGGCTTTGAGAGCCCATCCCACGTGAAGGGATACATTCTTGCCCTGGACACATGGGGAAGGGCCCAGGCCCAGCCCAGGAGGATGTGGTGGACTTTGCAGAGCCCCCGTTGAGGGCCCTACCCTGCCTGGGGAGTGGAGGGTTGATGGGGTGAGGGGTAGGTCGGGGGGCGGGGGAGGAGAGATGGGAGTGAGGGAAGAGAGAGGGAGAAGGGATTGACATGTGAAACAAGCTGGTTCTTAACTTGAACTAATAAAAAAATAATATACTACAACGATAACTAGTATTAAAATCATTTTGAAAAGCCGCCTGGAAGCTTACTACTGTAGAAGTTTATAAAATATTTACATATATAATAGGAGTTTAATGGAGTTATATAATGGAAGTAAAGAATTTCTGAAGTAAATATCATTTGGTGCCAAATAAAGCTTCAAATACTAGGAATGGATTATATTTTTTGATTCATTGGCCAAAGGTGCCATAGATCCCACAAATATTATAGGCTTTCGCAAGAATTATTGGTTATCCTGTCTAACCTGTTGGTAAGAACATGGAGATCTGAGCTGGTATGCAACTGAAAGTATCACCCATACTGATTATCATTCAGTGTGGGAAGTTATTACTGAAAGAGAATATTAATCATCTATATCAACAATAGCAACTTAGCTGCAAGATAGGCCCACTTGTGCTATAGTGGCACAAATATTATGAAAGTAAGTACCCATTTTTAAAATTGGATTTAAGGCCTGCTCTATGAGGTGGAATCCATACCTTTTAATTATACTTTTAATGAGGTAAAGAACCTGAGCCTACATATGTCATTGATCCTAGGGGAAAACCTAGGACTTTTTATTCTGAAAAAAATAAGGAGCAATAAAATAACTCCTAATGGCATATTGCTATAGCCATCCCTCAGTGTATCATTTAACCCTTATCAAGAAGCTTCTTTGTGCAGTAGATGATAAGTAACACAAAGATCCACAACTGGAAAATGAGCAGAGGATCAGAGACTTTGAAGCAACCAGCATTAAATGGAATGTCTTTAGAGTGCAGATGCCTTTAAAGCACAGAGATGTAGGTGAAAATGTAGACAGAATGATTATAAGAGCCAGAGGTGTTAGATAACTCCAAGGAAAGGGGACTGTGTGTCTTCCAGACACAGTAAGTTCATGTGTATATGAACTCAGAGAGACTGGGACAGCTCTGTGGCAGACTGTGAATGAGAACTGTGCAAGTTCAAGCCAGAAAAAATTCTGGAGAATGGGAATTGTATCAAAGTGCTACTCCTAGAAAAGATATTATTTGCAATAAATAGCTGCTGTGAGAGGGTCAATCAGTTTTATACAATGAGATGACATTGAGTATATCAATCATACCCTAGAGAATTCTCCATGTTCAGGAGTAATGAAACAACAAATTCCATGCTCCAAGTTTTGGGTGGTTAATTTTGGTGCTGTTTTACTTTGTATATATTAGAAATGAAGAATATGAAACTGAGTGGGTGGGTGAGTGGGTGGGAGGAGGACTTGAGAAGACTTGAAAGAGATCCTGGTATAAAAATAAAAAAGTCAATAATTTCTTAAAGTAATGAATTGTAATTATCTCAGAATTAAAGCAGTACTGTCTGAACTAACATTTAGTTTATAATTTGTTGTGAAACATTATTACAAAATATATCAGGACATAAATCTCCTTTTATATTTTAAATAATATTTTTGGTATTTATGTAAATCTAAGCATTTTACTTCTTTACTCACACACTTCTGTATTGCTGAACTTCATTGAAGTAAAACTTACAATGAAAATTTATTGATTTTAAGGTCATATTTTGATGCTGATGAATGAATGAATAAATGAAAAAATAATAAAAAGTAGTGATATGAGTGTTCCTAGGTATGGTGCTGAAAAAAACTTTGTTGTAGAGAAATGGAAAAACATAGAAAGAGGTAGGTACCTCTGACTGAATCCAGAATGTACATGACACTGAGTCATGTGAGGGCAGTGGGGAGAAGGGAAAGTGGAGAGAGGGAAATCAGGTGCAGCAATCAAAAGGTCAAAAAGTAAAAAAGAGGTGAATAACCAAAGTAGCTGGATTATATAGGGATGAGCCTCTGGGGGAATGGCAGCCCAGTACCTCAGCTGGAGAGTTCATTGTCGAGGGCAGAGGATGCCACCGATACCCCTTACTAGTTAAGGACTGGAGATTACTTGGAGAACCTAGTGGTCAGGCCATGTCTGCGTTATATGTTACACAGGCACCATAGCCATTTGTCCCAGGACCACTTCATGAAAATGATATAGGCTCTCAAAGAGGATATGAGAAAATCTCTTAAAGAAATGGAAGAAAAAAACAAACCAAAAATGAAAGAAATCTACAAATCTCTTAAAGAAAGCCAAGAAAAAAACACAAACAGATAAAGGAAACAATTTAGACGGTTCAAGACCAGATAACTGAAATAGAGGCAATAAAGAAAGCACAATCTGAGGGAA
Source organism: Cricetulus griseus (assembly GCF_003668045.3). Taxonomy (NCBI): domain Eukaryota; kingdom Metazoa; phylum Chordata; class Mammalia; order Rodentia; family Cricetidae; genus Cricetulus; species Cricetulus griseus. Next base: position 122,014,430 of record NC_048595.1, read on the forward strand.
TTCAGGAAATAGAAAAGCTGGGTAAATAATCAGGAACTACAGATGCAAGCATAACCAACAGAATACAAGAGATGGAAGAGAGAATCTCAGGAGTTGAAGACACACTAACGGAAATAGATTCATCAACCAAAGAAAATCTTAAGTCCAACAAATCCCTAACACAAAATAGCCAGGGAATATGGCTGGCTATAAAGACCAAACCTAAGAATAATAGGTATAGAAGAAGGTGAAGAAATCCAACTCAAAGGTGCAGAAAACATATTCAACAAAATCATAGAAGAAAACTTTCCCAACCCAAAGAAAGACATGCCAATGAAAGTACAAGAAGCCTACGAAGACCAAATAGAGTGGACCACAAAAAAGGTATCCTTGCCATGTAATAATCAAAATCCCAAACATACAGAATAAAGAGAAAATATTAAGAGCAGCAAAGGAAAAATGTCAAGTAACATATAAAGGCAAACCTATCAGAATTAAACCTGACTTTTCCATGGAATCTCTGAAAGTCAGAAGGTCCTGGATAGATATTCTATATACAATAATAGATCATGGATGCCAGCCCAGACTACTATACCCAGCAAAGCTTTCAATCAATATAGATGGAGGAAACAAGATATTCCATGACAAAACCAAATTCAAACAATACATATCCGCCAATCCAGCCCTATAGAAAGTTCTGGAAGAAAAACTGCAACCAAAGGAAGCTAACTACAGCCAGAAAAATATAGGCAGTAGATAACCCCATTTTACTAACGGCCAAAAGAAAAAAGAAATGGAAACCCACACACAATTTCACCACCAGCAGCAAACCCAAACAAAGAAGAATGAACAATTAATGGACATTAATATCCCTGAATAATTAATGGTCTTAACTGCCCTTAAGAAGACATAGGTTGGCACAATAGATAAGAAGACAGAATCCATACTTTTGTTGCATACAAGAAACACACCTTCAAAGACGACTGTACCTAAGAATTAATGTTTGAGAAAAGATTTTCCAATCAAATGGACACAAGAAGAAAGAGGAGGTAGCAATCCTAATATCCAACAAATAGGATTTTAAACTAAAATCAATTAAAAGAGATGAAGGAGGTCACTTCCTACTCATCACAGAAGAAATCCATCAGGATGAAGTCTCAATTCTGAACATTTATGCCTCAAATAAAAAGGCGTCCACTTTCGTAAAAGAAACATTACTAAACCTCAAATTACACATAAAACTTCACACACTTATAGTGGGATAATTCAACGCACCACTCTCACCACTAGACAGGAACACCAGACAGAAACTTAACAAAGAAATAAAGGAACAATTAAAGTTATGGCCCAATTGGGTTTAACAGACATCTATGGAACTTTCCTTCCAAATACAAAAATATATACCTTCTTCTCAGCAACACATGGAACCTTCTGCAAAATCCAACACATACTTGGCAACACAGCAAACCTCAACAGGTACAAAAAATTTAAAATAACCCCCTGTATCTTATCAGACCACCATGCTTTAAAGTTACAATTCAACAACAACACAAATTGCAGAAAACCAACAAACTCATGGAAATTAAATAATGCCCAATGGCACAATTCCTTGGTTGAGGAAGAAATTAAAGATTTCCTAGAACTCAATGAGAATGTATACAATATACCCAAACTTATAGGACACTTTGAAAGCAGTGCTAAGAGGAAAATTCATAGCGCTAAGTACCCACATAAAGAAATAGGAGAATAGTCACACTAGAGAATTAACAGCACAACTGTAAGCTCTAGAACACAAAGAAGTGAATGCACCATGGAGGCATAGATGCCAGGAAATAATCAAATTGAGGGCTGAAATCAATTAAGTGGAAACTAGGAAAACAATAGAAAGAATCAATATAACAAAAATTTGGTTCTTCTAGAAAATCAACAAGATACACAAACCTTTATCCAAACTTATCAAATGGCAGAGAGTGAACATGCAAATTAATAAAATCAGGAATGAAAAGCGGACATAACAACAGACACAGAGGAAATCCAGAGAACCATCAGGTCATATTTCGAAAACCTGTATTCCTCAAAATTTGAAAATCTAAAGGAAATGGACAATTTTCTGGATAGATTTCACTTACGAAAGTTAAATCAAGAACAGATAAGCAATTTAAATAGATCTAAAACCCTAATGAAATAGAAGAAGTGGTCAAATATCTCCCAACCAACAAAAGTCCAGGACCAGATGGCTTCAGTGCAGAATTCTACCAAAAATTCATGGAACAGCTAATACCCATTCTTCTCAAAGTATTCTACACAATAGAAGCATAAGGGTCATTGCCAAACTCTTTTTATGAAGCTTCAATAACCTTGGTACTCAAGCCACACAAAGACACAACTAAGAAAGCAAACTACAGACTAACATCCCTCATGAAAATTGATGCAAAAAATACTCAATAAAATACTGGCAAATCGAATCCAAGTACACATCAGAGAAATCATTCACCATGATCATTTAGGCTTCATCCCAGGAATGCAAGGATGGTTCAACAGAGTAATAATCCATCAATGTGATCCACCATATAAACAGAGTGAAAAAAAAAACAAACACATGATCATCTCACTAGATGCTGAAAAAGCCTTTGACAATATCCAACACCACTTCATGATAAAGGTCTTGGAGAGATCAGTGGTAACAGGAACATACCTTAACATAATGAAAGCAACATACAGCAAGCTGACAGCCAACATCAAATTAAATGGAGAGAAACTCATCACAATTCCTCTAAAATCAGGGACAAGACAAGGCTGTCCACTCTTTCCATACCTCTTTAATATTGTCCTTGAAGTTCTAGTTAGAGCAATAAGGTAACAAAAGGAGATCAAGGGGATACAATTCAGAAAGGAAGAAGTCAAACTTTCACTATTTGCAGATGATATGATACTCTACATTAGTAACCCGAAAAACTCTATCAGGGAACTCCTACAGCTGATAAACACCTTCATCAAAGTAGCAGGATACAAGATTATCTCAAAAAAATCATTAACCCTACTATATACAGATCATACATTTGTGGAGAAAGAAATCAGAGAAATATCACGCTTCACAATTGCCACAAACAACATAAAATAACTTAGGGTAATGCTAACCAAAAAAGTGAAAGACGTGTACCATGAGAATTTTGAGTCTCTAAAGAAAGAAATTAAAGGAGATACCAGAAAATGAAAAATCTCCAATGTTCTTGGATAGGTAGGATCAACACAGTAAAAATGGCAATTCTGCCAAAAGCAATCTACAGATTTAATGCAATCCCCATCAAAATCCCAGCACAATTCTTCACAGACCTTGAAAGAACAGTCCTTGTTTATATGGAAAAACAAAAGACCAGGATAGCCAAAACAACCCTGTGCAATAAAGGAACTTCTGGAGGCATCACCATCCCTGTCTTCAAGCTCTATTAAAGAGCTTTCATCCTGAAAACAGCTTTGAATTGGCACAAAAATAGACAGGAAGACCAATGGGATAAAGTTGAAAACCCTGATATTATCTCACACATCTATGAACACCTGATTTTTTTTTTACAAAGAAGCTTAACTTATATGATGGAATAAAGAAAGCATTTTTAACAAATGGTGCTGGCATAACTGGATGCTGGCATGGAGAAGACTGGAGATAGATCCATGTCTGTAGCCATGCACAAAACTTAAGTCCAAAAAAATCAAAGACTTCAATATAAATCCAGCCACGCTGAAAATCTTAGAAGACAATATGGGAAATACCCTAGAATTAATTGGTACAGGAGACTGCTTTCTGAACATTACAACAGTAGCATAGACATTGAGATCAACAATTGATAAATGGGACCTCCTGAAACTGGGAAGCTTCTGTAAAGAAAAGGACACAGTCAGTAAGACAAAATGGCAGCCCACAGACTGGGAAAAGTTATTCACCAACCTCACATCTGACATAGGGCTGATTTTCAAAATATACAAAGAACACAAGAAGCTAGTCTCCAAAACACCAAACAATCCAATTAAAAAGTGGGGTACAGAACTAAACAAACAAATCTCAATAGAGTAATCTAAAATGGATGAAAGACACATAAAGTGTTCCACATTCTTAGCCATCAGGGAATGCAAACCAAAACAAATCTGAGATACCATCTTTCTCCAGGCAGAATGGCTAAAATCAAAAACACCAATGACAGTTTATGCTGGAGAGGATGTGGAGAAAGGGGAACACTCCTCCACCGCTGGTGGGAGTGCCAACTTGTACAGCCACTTTGGATATCAGTATGGTGACTCCTCAGGAAAATGGAATCAGTCTATCACAAGATGCAGCAATTCCACTCTTAGGCATATACCCAAAAGATGCACATTCATACAACAAGGACATCTGTTCAACAATGTTCATCACAGCATTATTTGTAATAGCCAGAACCTGGAAGTAACCTATATGCCTCTCAACTGAAGAATGGATAGAGAAAATGTGGTACATTTATACAAAGGAGTACTACACAGCAAAAAAAAAAAAAATGGAATCTTAAAATTCTCAGGCAAATGGATGGACCTAGAAGAAACCATTCTGAGCAAGGCAACCCAATCACAAAAAGACAAACAGGGTATGTACTCACTCATATATAGATTTTAGACATAGAGCAAAAGATTACCATCCCACAATCCACACCACCAGAGAAGCTAGGTAACAAGGAGGATTCTAAGACACATACATGGTCACCCAGAAAAGGGGAAAGGGACAAGAACTCCTGAGCAAATTGGGAACATGGTGAGAGGGAAAAGGTATCATGGAGAATGAGAAGGGGAGAAGAGGAGTGGTAAGGAGGACATGAGGGAGCAGAAAGTTTGAGTCAGCAGAAGAATAGATGAAAACAAGAAGTCGGGTGTTTGTGGCACAGGCCTTTAATCCCAGCACTTGGGAGGCTGAGGTAGGCAGGTATCTGTGAGTTCAAGGCCAGCCTGGTCTCCAGATTGAGTGCCAGGATAGGCTCCAAAGCTACACAGAGAAACCCTATCTCGAAAAACCAAAAAGCAAGCAAACAAAAAACAACAAAAAAATCAAGGAAAGAGATAACATAATAGAGGGAGAGATTTTAGGTTTAAAGAGAAATAAGGCAGTAGGGAAATGTCTGGAGATCTACAAAGATGACAGCAACTAACAATCTAAGCAACAGAGGAGAGGCTAGCATAAATGCCTTCCCCTGATAATGAGATTGATGACTGACTTATATGCCATCCTATAGCCTTCATTCAGCAGCTGGTGTAACTGGAAACAGACACCCACAGCTAATCACTAAACTGAACTGGAATCCAGTTTCAGAGAAGGATGAGTGATGAGCAATGTGGTCAAGACCAGGCTGGTGAAACCCACCGAACAGCTCACCTGAACAATGGGGAGCTCTTGGTCCCTAGACTGATAGCTTGGAAACCAGCATGGGACTGATCCAGACCCCAGGAATGTGGGTGTCAGTGAGGAGAACTCAGAAATCCATGGGACTTCCTGTAGTCAATCAATACTTATCCCTAGCATAGGTGTGGACTTTGGGAGCCCATTCCACATAGAGGGATACTCCCTGAGCCAAAACACACAAGGGTGGTCCTAGGCCTTATTCCAAAGAATATGACAGACTCTGAAGACCCCCTATGGAAGGCCTGAATCTCCCTGGGGAGCAGAAAGGGTATGTGATAGGTAGGGTTTTAGTTGGGGGGATGGAAGGGGAGGAGGGGAGGGAGAAGGAACTGGGATTGACATGTAAAACAATCTTCTTTCTAATTCAAATAAAAAAAATAAAAAATCCTTCAATTCTACTCTTAGGCATATACCCAAAAGAAGCACATTCAAACAACAAGGTCATCTGTTCAAATCTGTTCATAGAAGCATTATTTGTAATAGCCAGAACTTGGAAGCAACCTAGATGCCCCGTAACTAAAGCACGGATAGAGAAAATGTGGTACATTTACACAATGGAGTACTACTCAGAGGGAAAAATATGGAGTCTTGGTATTCACAGGCAAATGAAAGACACTAGAAGAAAACATCCTGAGGGAGGTAACCCAGTCACAAAAGGCAAACATGGTATGTACTCACTCATGTAAGGAGTTTGGACATGGAATATGGGATTTCCATCCTATAATCCACACAGCCAGAGAGGCTGGTACACATGCATGGTATTCTGGAGAAGGGGAATGGGACAGGATCTCCTAAGCTAATTGGTAGCATGGATGGAGTGGTGAGGGACCTGGGAGAAACAGAGGGGGAGAAGAGGAGGGAAGAGAAGGACATGGGGTAGCAGGAAGTTTGATTCAGAGAAAGAATAGAGGAGAACATGATGAGAGATGCCATAATAGAGAAATCGATTATAGGTTTGAGGAGAGATCTGGCACTAGGGAGATTTCCAGAGATCTACAAGGATTATACCAATTGGCAATCTAAGCAATAGTAGAGAGGCTACCTTAAATGCCCTTCCCTGATAATGAGATTGATGACTACTTTATACACCATCCTAGAGCCTTCATCTAGTGGCTGATGGAAGCAGAGGCAGACACCCACAGCTAAACACTGAAATGACCTTCTGGAACCCAGTTGCAGACAGGGAGTGTGATGAGCAAAGGGGTCAAGACTGGTTGGTGAAACCCACAGAAACAGCTGACCTGAACAAGTGGGAGCTAGTGGACCCCTGACTGATGCCTGTGAGGCCAGCATGGTACTAATCCAGACCCCCTGAATGTGGGTGTCAGTGAGGGGTCCTTGGAAATCTATGGGATGTCTGGTAGTAGATCAGTATTTATCCCTGTCATACAAAGGACTTTGGGAGCCTATTGTATATGGAAGGATGCTATTTCTACCTGGACACACGGGAGAAGGTATAGGCCTGATTTGACGGACAGACTTTGGGGATCCCCCATGGAAGGCCTCACTCTCCCTGGGGAGTAGAGTAGGTATGGGGTAGGGAATTGGTTGGGAGAGGGGGAGAAGGGGAGTGAGGTAGGATTGACATGTGAAGCAGGCTTGTTTCTAATTTAAATTAAAGTAAATTTTAAAAAAGATTGTTGTTAATGGCCAAAGTTCCAAAACAGATATAACAGAATTTACTAGTATGCTGCTTTGAGGGAGATGGCTTCGCCATTTTGCTGAGGTTTCTCAATTTTGTAACTCTGGCACATGTACACATTTGTGCCCATGCCTAAACCATGACACAGGACATTTACACCCCAAAGATCATGAAGTCCCATTGAAGGACATCTTTTTTGTTACCCATAGGATTCAGGGAACTATTATCAAATTCTGTTGTTCACCGTTTTTTCATGCATGTAGAATCACTGATGTTTTCTTTAAGGTATTTGTTTTCAACCTCAAATATTTTGCAGCAAGTGAATTCATATTGATTTTCATTGGGTAGTTTATAGGCATAATTCCCCATTATAATTTATAAAAGTGGTTAAAGAGTGAGAGCCAGAGTCTCCTACCTGATTCTTAATCCTATCACTCATAAAATATGGAATAGCTGAAAGTGCATAAATGATAGGTATTAAAAACTTTTTTTAAAAGAGCAAACATCACAGTTTGGAAAATAGTGCCCATGAGAATTATATAAAGGTCATAGAATATGAATAAATATTAATGTACTTCTTCATGCAAAATTGGAAAAACTGTGCTGTTACAACTGGAATATTATTCAAAGACAAGCATTGTAATTAAGGTTTGCCTTTTCCCTTGGCAGTTGTGGAAAAATGCAGGTTTATTCTCAGCCTTTAACTAGTTCATAATCATTTGAAAAATTCAAATGTAACTCTTGTTTCGACAACATGCAAAGCGTAAATGAATAGCTAGTTAATTTCTCGAAATCATGGCATTTGATTCTCTTAGCTTTCACTTTGCTGCCTCTCATGTTCTGGTACAGCTTCTGTCAGCTGATTTAACCCCAGAATCCTATAGCTAACTAAACTCTTTGCTGTCTCATCTCTTGCTACAGAAAACAGGGTTTCTCTGGGTTATGTATAGAAAGCCAGCATCTGAATTTAGGTCAGAGATTATTTCTCCTTCTTGCTCCATTCACTGTACAATTTTAACTCAGAAGGATAGTTTCAGTTTACACCTGAGAAACAAATTCCATGTGGGCCAATAAAAGCTGCTCAATTTCATAGGTACCATGTTGCTTTTTTGTATCAAAATGCTAGTATGTATGTAGGTGTTGTTAAATATTTGAAGTTATAATTTAGTTCAGTTGTCAAAGAGCCAGGTAAACTATGGGACTGTCAAACCACATTCCAATGCCACTTTCTTCCCTCTAGTTCACTTTTCAATTAACTTCTTTCATGTAGCAAAGGGAAAAGTTGAACAGCAGTGTATTTAAATGTTAAGGAAAGAATAATAGGAAAAATTATGTTGTTTTATTTCTGTTTTTCTATTAAAAACTCAAAATTAAAAGTTAAACTCTTCATTGCTGTGAAAATATAACTCAGTAATGTCATTGATGAGGAGCAAGGCAGAATAGGGCACTCATATCAATTAACAGTAGTCTCAAAGCAGAGAAAATAATGGGGCCAGGAAATAGGACCTACTTTCTCAAGGTAATCCTTACCCATTAAAGTTTTCTGAACTTCTCAAATTAGCCAGATCACCTTGGGGAACAAGCATGAACTATTAGGAGATACTTTATATCTAACCCTTGAATTCATGATGTTTTTAAATGCTTGAAAGCTCACGAATAAACTATAAGAATAAAAGTATTGTGTTCTGGATTGGTTAAAGTTAAAGAATTACTTCAGTTTGCATAAACAAAGAGAATAAGCATTATAATAATGCTTATGAATTAAGGAGAAAGTAAAATGATAAGCATGTAAAGTAATATGTGAAAGCAACTATATAAATGTTTTTTTTAAACAGTCTCCCATGTGAAAAGTGAATCACATGATATTTAAATGTATAAGGAATGCTGTTATAAACTGTTGCTTCAGCAATAAGAATGAATCAACAAATATTAGGAACAGACGACAGGAGCAGCTTGGAAGTGACCTCAAGGAGGTCATTTACATTATGTTAGACTTGTGGTGGAAACAAAGATTTGGTGTCCTTAAATCAACTCAAAACTTACTCCTATTGTCAGATGAATCATGACTTCTTGGTAAATTCATGTGGAAATTAGCTGAGTTGAGATTTGATCATATACCTCTTCTTAGCAGTGTTATTATTAACATCTACTATTGCCTTTGGAAAAAGGTAACAATTTCTGTGATGAGAAAGTCTGAAATTAGAACAAGGTAAGTTTCAGAGTTGCTCTGCTAACCAGTCACACACAGATTATATAGCAAATATTTAGGATACTCAAATGGATGAAATCTCAGATATGGAACTATTTAAAGAGTTTTTAATTACTTCCTAATTTTGATAGTGAAGGATTGTTTTTCAGATTTTACATCTCACTTCAACATTTAGGAAGACCAACCTAATTCTTCATGGCTATTGAAGTGTTCTGTGTGTAATAATACTTTCCCTGGGGAGACAGATACATTCGTTTCTAAAGTATAGATGCTGTCAAGGTCCAACTTGGTGAACCAATAAGTTTTATTGGGGTTACTTACAGGATATTAGTGAGGTGTTGCTTATAGAAGCAGAAATGACTCAAAGCCCACACCACCATGGGTCACTAAAGCTGAAAATCTGGAGTGTACTGCATAAGTCTGTTGGCAATTTAATGGTTGAATATTGTCCTTCTAGAAGGCTAAGTTGGTTTGAACCTATTCTGGGCAGCTTGGTTGCTCTCTGCTTCTTCACAAAGTAGTTGGTATCAGTTTTCTTTGTGCATTAGCTGATCTCAGAGTCTTCTGTGCTACCTCTCTTGTCTGTTAGTGACTTTCAGCAGTCTTTATTTTTTTATTTTTGGGAGGGAGGAACCTAGTGAATCTGCTGTTTTGGGGATTTGTGGACAAATTTTGATCTGTTTACCTTCTGTCTTAAGAAGCTTCCCCACAATTTCTAAAGCACAGAGAAAGCCATTACACAACCAGTCTTTCTCCCATTCTCTTATATCACTTTTGATTTTTTTACCCAATAACACTTAAATGATTAAAACAAAGCAAAGATTTATTAATACTTTTGTTTTGTGGTGTCTCTTAGTGTTTGGCATTTAGAAGACATTTATTACTATTTCTTGAATAAACCTTTTAAATATATAGCTTAGTTGGTAGAGTATTAGTCTTGTGTGCACAAGGCCCTAAATTCAATCTTTACCAGAAGGAAAACAAAAATAAAACTCTGGTTTCCTGTCATATACCTCTAATTTCAGTAATCCTGGAATAGAGACAGAAGGATCAGAAGTTGAAGATCGTCCACAGCTTTGTAGTAAATTTGAGGCCATCTTGGCTCACATGTGACCATTTTGTAGGAGGAAAAAAATGGTGTACACTCACATTGTAATCTTATAATGTACTCAGTCATAAAATACATGACTTCTGTGTAAAACACAACTGCTTATACAACAAAAAGGCATGGACTATGATTTGGAATTTATGTGACTTAAAAAAATGTCCTAATTTTATGTAAGCATAAGATGTTAAATGGTATGGAGTCCATTTGGTATTACTCTCTTCTATTGTAATTATGAGGAGATAAAAATAAAACAAAAAGCAAGAATATACTTTTGGTCTTCAAATAGACTAGCAGTAGACAGATTTCTGAAATGTAAATCCAGAAAAAGAACTCCAGACACAGTTACAATTATGTCATGACTTAAGAGCATAAAGGAAGATTATGGCCATGACAACAGACCTAAGACAAGATATGACATATCTGCAGCTCAGAATTTGATTAATGGATTCTGAATCAATACATGGTGGGAGAGTAATTGAAGATGATACTGCTACCAATCTGTAGTGTCCACATGCATGCACAGACAGGTACATGTATGTCTACATAAATATGAACCCATCCATATACATGCAAACACTCATACATGTAAATGTAAAGAAAGAAAACAGTTGAATGGAAATATTGTGTTCTCAGATATTTTGCCTTCTTGACCAAAGAATATAATTTATAGAGAATACACATGTAAGCATGCACAGAAAAACATGAAAAACCAGAAATAATGAAAGTAACACAAATGCCAAATGTGAGGGATGAAAAATATTTTTGGGTTGAAATATAAAATTTCAATCATATGTATTCTTTTAGTTTAAAATTTAATGCAGTATGTATATTTGCCTTAATTAGTGTTTTAAATGCTGTGAAGAGATAACCATGACTGAAACCAAAAAGCTTCTGTAAGGCCAAGGACACAGTCAGTAAGACAAATGGCAGCCCACAGACTGGGAAAGGATATTCACCAAACCCACATCTGACAGAGGACTGATACAAAGAGCTCATACAAAGAACTCAAGATGTGAGTCTCCAAAACACCAAACAATCCAATTAAAAATTGGGGAACAGAACTAAATAGACAATACTCAATAGAGGAATCTAAAATGGATGAAAGACACATAAAGTGTTCCACATTCTTAGCCATCAGGGAATGCAAACCAAAACAAATCTGAGATACCATCTTTCTCCAGGCAGAATGGCTAAAATCAAAAACACCAATGACAGTTTATGCTGGAGAGGATGTGGAGAAAGGGGAACACTCCTCCACCGCTGGTGGGAGTGCCAACTTGTACAGCCACTTTGGATATCAGTATGGTGACTCCTCAGGAAAATGGAATCAGTCTATCACAAGATGCAGCAATTCCACTCTTAGGCATATACCCAAAAGATGCACATTCATATAACAAGGACATCTGTTCAACAATGTTCATAGCAGAAATGTTTGTAATAGCCATGACAACTCTTATAAAGGAAAACATTTAATTGGGTAGTGTTGTAGAATATTATTTTAATTAGGTAAAGATATGCTATATTTATTTATGATGCTGAATATTATTTTAACTGTGTAAAAGTATGTTACATTTGTTTATGTTGCATTTGCTTAAGGATGTAAGGATGTGTGTTTAGTTATGTAAAGATGTACTGCATCTGTTTCACCTTCTCTGCCTAAGGAACCTGATTTGCCTAATAGAAATGTGAGCAGCCAATAGTTAGGCAGGAGAGGAATAGGTGGACCTGCCAGGAATACAGAATAAATAGGAAGAGAAATCTAGGCTCAAAAGAGGAATGAGAGAGGAAGGTAAAGAAGAGAATGAGGGAGACGCTTGGGGCCAGAAGCCAGGCAGCCACCAGCCAGTCATGAAAAGCAATGAAAGTAATATGTACAGAAGGAAACAAACTTAAAAAGCCCCCAGGGAAAAGGTAAATAAAAAGAAACAAATTAATTTAAGTTAAAAAAAATAACTAGCCAGAACTGTGCCTAAGAAAGGCTGAGCATTCAAAACTAATAATAAATCTCTGTGTCATGATTTTGAAGCTGGTTGGTGGTCCAAAATAAAAAGCCTGGTACAGGGTGGCTTACAGTTCAGAGATTCAGTCCATTATCATGATGGTGGGTCATGATGGCATGTAGGAAGACATGGTGCTAGATGAACTGAAAGTTCTATATATTTTTTTCTGTGTTCTTTTTAAAAATTCTTTAATTACTGCTCATATTTACTTTCCATCCCCCCCATACCCTCGCCCTCTCCTCCTCCCAAGTTCCCATCTTGATATACAGGTAACAGGAAGTGAACTGTTTCACTGGGCAAAGCTTGAGCACATAGGAGACCTCAAAGCTCACCTGCACAAGGATACACTTTCTTCATCAAGACCACACCTACTCCAACATGGCCATACCTCCTAATACTGTCACTCCCTTTGGGAACCACTTTCTTTCAAACCACCACAATATTTATAATAGGAAAAATTAAATATGTAAAAGCTGATGAAAGAAACTGAAATTAGAAAATATAGAGTATTCATTAGTAGATGCTAAGAAATAAAAAAATTATAGAAACAGATAAAAATCATACAAAAATTGTTCAATGGAAGAAAAGCGTCTACTTTGGGTACTAGCAACATGTATAAAATAGGATAGATTATACAAAGAACTACTTAGGCTATATAAATACTACCTGAAAACTATCACTACAGAACCTTGAAGACTTAAGTAGAATGTCAATCTCTATCTCTCCCTCTCTGCTTTTCTCTATCCTCTCTCTCTGTCACTCTTCTTTCTGTCTCTGCTCTCTCTGTCTCTTCTTACTCTGTAGTATTTATTACTACACATTGTATTCAAGTTATCAAGCCTGTAAAAACTAATTCATAAAATAACTATGACAAATAATTCTGATATTTCTGTATTTTTGTTTTTAATTGAAATATAATCAAATTTCTTTCCTCTTTTCTTTCTTCCTGCATCCTCTCCCAGCTACCTGCAACCTAATCCCTCCCATGTTCCCTCCAGTCTCAAGATAGAGCCTCTTTATTTTTTATTATTTTTTGTTATATTGTTGTCTCTTTTTATTTCTGTCTGTGTGGTTTCAGGACTGAACACTCTGCATTGCAGATCCAGTAAGAGGGGACATCTCTGGGAGAGGCAATTCTTTTTCTCCCAGCATTCATTAGTTGCCTGTAGTTCTTTATCTAGGGTTGGGACACTGTGAAATTTTCCTTCTTCCATGGTAACATGATCATTGCTATTGCTGTAGATCTAATCTTGTTTATTGAATTGACTAAATTGGTCATCTTCATTCTTAATCCATACAGAAAATGTGACTAGTAAAATTAGTCAAAACAGAACTAGGCATGGTGGCACACATCTTTAATCCCAGTACTCCTAAGTTTGAGGCAGGACGATCTTTGTGAGTTCTATGCCAGCCTTTTCTAAAAGGTAAATTCTGGGACAACCAGAAATACATTATAGACAGGCACTGTCTCAAAAAATAAAAATAAAAAATAAAAACACTTTAAAGACACAGGAGTGACAATACTTGTTCAAGAAATATGATGTGGTAATAGTAAAAATCTATTTGCACTATACACATAGCTAAATAAATCAGAGGAGCAGAAAGTCCAGACGTGCATTCACAATAGAAAATTTAAGATGCAGTTAATATTTTAAAACGGGGTGTATTATTATTTTTAAAACATTAGATTAGCAACAGACAGAGTTGCAGTTTGTGTAAGGAAACAAAGAACATTTAAAAGTTGGATATTAACTCTTATGTTCAAAAGTAAACTCTAGATGAATCAAAGATGTAAATGTAAAAAAAAATGTGCTCATAAATTGCTAGGAAAAGATAGAACTCTTTGACTCTAAGACATCTAGGATTTCTAATTGTGGAATAAATCTCTGAAGTTGCCTAAAACAAATAATTCATTCAATCAAATGCATCCAAATAACTCTTTCAGACTCAGAAGAAATGCCAATATGAAAAAGAAAAACAGCAATTCAGGTAATTTTAATGAAGTAAGATTTCACTTACAAATGTTTCTACAAAGTCAGACACATCTCATAATATGAAGCAAAAGTAAAAGATATGGAAATTAAAAATAGCTTAACTAATAAAAATCACTGATTAAAACTGTGATACTGTTTTCAACAACTGAATTGGCAAAGCCTCAAGTGCACAGTGGCAGTGCAGAAAGATGCATTAAGTTAGCAGCATGCAGGAGTTGAGCTTGCTCCTGGCACCTGTTACCATAAACTACCACAGCCCACTGCAAGGATCAATTTGTCATAAAACCTGTTTTCAGGTTTTCTTGAAACTTACTTCACTGAAATATCCACAGATGTGTAACCTCCATGTGAGATGCTGGGCCTAGCAAATAATTTGCCACAACCATATGTGAGAAAAAAAATGTTTAGCTAGCTTAAAAAGAAGCAGTGTTTTATAAACTGACGAGGAAAAGAAAAAGAGCAAAAAGGCAAGTAAACAACATACTAGTTAGCTAAGATTTATGTTCTTAGAGGGAAACTATGTACTCTGTGCCTGTGTCGGTTCCCCTGAAATATTCCTGATAATGTTCTCAATGTTACAAGTGCAATGGTGAGAGAGAAATTTGAAGGCACAAAACATGAAAGTAAAATCCTTCTTTCACCAAATGTTGTCTACAATTTTTTTTGTATTATATTATAGAATACTTTCATTTTCAGAAAGAAAAAAAATAGCAACCTGCAGAGTAAAGCAGCATGGTGGGAGAGGTGACAAAGAAGTCAGGATCAGAGTGCAGAGGCCCAGGACTCAGCTACTTCCTGTCTGCCAAACCTTGAGCAAAGTTCTGAGCTCTGAGTTATTTTCCTCATGCTTACAGTGGTGTTACTACTACTCCATAAGGTTGTTCTCAAGAGCAAACGAATTGATATTGTAGGGCAACTACAAAATGAATAACCTAGAAAGGCACTTTAGTAATTTTCACTTAACCATAGTAGACACACACTAACACACAGACACAATGTTTGTGAAAAGCAAAAATAACTAGATTGATTGTTGTAGGTTCAGAAAAAGAGGCCCCAACTTATTTGCATGGAAAAGCAGAAGAAAGCCACAAACACAGCAGCCATTGGATTTCTGAGAGAGGGAAGTCACTCATCAGCTTCATTGTTGGAGTTCTGTTGTATGTAGTTGCTATTTCAAAGGTCATTGAACACACACACACACACACCACAAATACACACTCACATCCCCCCACACACTATCACAATGTGTACTTGTATTATAGGATCTGAGGGAGAAAGTTTCCTGAAAAGCTGGTAGATATATGAGGGATCTTGGTCTAATGGTCACAGAGTAGTGAAGCCAGAGAAAGCTGGAGCTGTCCCATCATCAGGGTTCCAGGAGGGTCACCTAGCTTTCAGAAGTTCAGGGGACATTCCACTCAGTTCATCACATCCATTGAGCTTGTGTCTGACTGAGCTAGTAATAAGGGAGGAAGCAGCCTCTCTAGCCTAAAAGACATGTCTGCCTGTTAGCGGTATTATTTTATAGTCTTTCATGACCTTTCCCTAAAGGAGCTGCAGTTCTTGATGGGAGCAAGGTTGGAAAGGTCTCTAGGCAGAGTCTGCTGTCACTTAATATATGTTCCTATGTGGTAAGTGGCTATGGGAAGTCTCGCTGGAAAAAAAAAAAACATAGAATTTAGAGTTTATCACATTTCTATACATCTGCAAGGAAGAACACCGACCTTGTGATGATAGAATCTATTCCTTTGTATAGATGCACTATTCACATCAGAAGCAGGTTTTCATCCATAGGCAAGAACTACAAAAGACAAAATAAAGCCTTCTGATTCTCTCATGTGTATAGATCCAAGCCTGAGCTGTTAGATAGCTATTGTAGGCCAGCCATTCTACAAAAACACTTCTCACCATACGTTCCAGAAAAGTGAATGCAGATGGTGGAGAATAAATTCAACCCCCATGGGCTTGCTTTGAGTTGTGACTTGGGCTGCCCACAAGATTATCCTAGTGGCTTTCCATGCTGTTTATTGAAGGACAGGCTCCCAACTCTTTCTCTAAATTCTAGCATGTATAATCCTTTGTGTTCATAAAGAATCCAAGAATTTAGTGCATTCTTCAAACAAGGATACTCATTGTCTGTTCTCTTTATCCCCTTTTTCTGTCTTCTATCTCTTAACTACCTCTTAGCAATTATTGCTACCTGTTTTTGATTTTGAAATAGGAAAAGAAAATTTTGCCTCTGCCTCATTTCTACACTACCTTATCGGGTTGCCTATCACACACTACCTCCAAAATTCTCCATTGAGAAACACAGGCAGAGGGCAGACAGGCATCTGTGACCAAAAGGAATCAGAATCACTCATAAGAATGAAAAGAGGGCTGGGTGTTGGTGGTGCATGCCTTTAATCCTAGCACTTGGGTGGCAGAGGCAGGTGGATCTCTGTGAGTTCGAGACCAGCCTGGTCTACAAGAGCTAGTTCCAGGACACCCTCCAAAGCCACAGAGAAACCCTGTCTTGCAAAATCTTTCTTTATTTTACCGTCTAGCCAGCTGTAGCCTTCAGCTCACTCATACCCTTGTAATGTCATCTGGTTTATCTATTCAGTAAATTCTGAGCCAGTAAATTATGATTCTTGTTCTCTGATGAATGTTGGGGATTTGTTGTGGCATGATATTTTTGGGGGGTATCTAGACATTGCTGATTTGGGGTATCTAGAAGTGGTTTTATAGGATTACTAAAGAAACTGCTGCTTGAAGTTTTCTGATTGGAAAAGAAGTAGTAATAAATAAGGATGTTAGCATCAATACCAGTTTTTCTCAAGCTGGTCTATGTCTGATTGTTCTTTGCCATATGTGATGCCACACATTGCAGTGTTATGTGAAAATGACCAAGCCATCAGAAGAATAAATTTAATAATATATTTGTTGTCCATTGTTTCTGGACAAGTACATGCCATGTATTTATTTCCCTTTTTGTCTTCCTTAGTTAATAATTTCCAAAGAGCTCACTCTTTGGAGCACAGTACTTGTCAGTGAACAATCCAAAAGAGTCACCAAAAGAGGTAGCATAGAGGTAGCATGCAAAATATAGTAAGCATATAAAATTACCCCATAGATGTTCTAATCAATAGCAACTTGGCTTTGTTCAGATTCTGCTACTGCTTATTTTTCATGGCTCTGAGGAATTATGTGGCATTTAAAAATTGCATTCTTTTTTCCCATATATTTTCTGCAGAGATTTAACACATTGACTCAATGTAATATGCTCACCAAGAAACATGCTTGAAACTCCTCCACAATATCCTTACTGAGGTCTTAAATCCAAGGGGAGAATTTCTTTAAGCCAGCACTTTCTATCCTCTTATTTTTCAACCTTGGAGTTTTATGCTAGACTTCCTAATGTGGATTCTGTTAAGGTGACATCATGACATCCTCTTTTAGAAGAACAAACAACTCCTCAAGTATAGTTCAACACTCAACTTCTCCAGTCAGATGTCAACTGCATAGGGATTTTCCCAGGAAATGTATTGTCCTAGTCTCACACATGTGTGTCTAATATATACACTTTGTTCTTCTTGGCCATCAAAATTCAGAAAAAGAACAAAATAAAACAACAACAAAACACAATGATCTCTAAGAAGCTGAAGGGCTTTTGGCCCACTTCCCTGCCATGGAAGACCTGTTTGAACAAAGAAAATCCTGCTAACAAGTTCTCTTTATGTCTTTACCTTCTGATCCCTGGTGGGAGCCCATTGGAGCCTATTTAGAGTGCACATGGACCCCTCCTATCTCTTCTCATGGGGAGAAACAGTTCCAACCTAGCTGAACTCTTTATGGTAGTTGTCATGGAGTCAAAAAGAGAATACACATTGCAAAAGATGGTGTCAGCCTTGTAAGAGATGTCAGAAAATCCCTGATGAGCTCAGGTAGCAGAATGGATGCTGGGAGAAATGCTACTGATACTTTAGTGAACATACTAAAATATACTAAGAGAATCAGTGTATAAATGTGAACAAGAAAAAAGACAAATTAAATGTATCAAGAAGAAAATAAGTAAACTAGAGTTGGATGAAAATAGAATATACTTACATAACTGTGGTCCCACACCACCCACCTCTACCTCATATTCCAAGAGACTGTGAAGGGTCTGAGATTTTATT
Source organism: Cricetulus griseus (assembly GCF_003668045.3). Taxonomy (NCBI): domain Eukaryota; kingdom Metazoa; phylum Chordata; class Mammalia; order Rodentia; family Cricetidae; genus Cricetulus; species Cricetulus griseus. The sequence goes on from NC_048595.1 coordinate 122,032,938, forward strand.
CTTTCTGTGCATAAACAAAATAACCTGCCACTTTATGTACCCAGACTTCGTTATTCCTAGGATGGCAATGGTGAGCTTCCTGCTGGATACTGCTGCCCCTGGGGTCTCTCTAGGAATTGGTTAGATTGTATAAAATCAATCAATCTACACCTCATCTGAGACATCCTTGATTTGGACTGGCTAGCAGTCCCAACTCTCTAACTGGACATCCCCAGCCTTTGCAGAGGGATACATTTTTCTTACTATATTGGCCACTAAATCAGCTTGCCCTGTTCTCCTGAGGAATCCATGTCCTCTAGGAACACAGAGGAAAGGAGAGGTCTATTGAAGAACAAGGGCATCTTCCCTCTTACTTATGCTACTGCCGTTTTCTCCACAGCTACCTTAACAATCATCGTGAAGTTCTTACCTGTCTTCCCCTTGGGCACATTTACAAGATAAACTCATGAATCTTGGAAAACTGTTCATTCTTTCTGCTTCAGTTGACACGCTTGTCTTTTTCAAGACACATCATGTAACTTGCCTTTTTCTGAACAATGTGGAAATACATGGTTGGCCTCTAATTTCAATAAAATTGAATCTCACATACATTATATCACTATGTTCACACATATGACACTTGGGCTATTACTCCCCAAATACATTTTTTGCATAATATAGGAATTACATTATCATGGTAGAAAATGTACTTTTAGAGCACTTACTGACTGTATTTGCTGCATAGGGAAAATGAGTGTCACTTTGTTTCTTGAAATGCACACCTTTGAATGGCAGTAAAACTACATCAATTTCTCCCTTTAATGAAATCGAGTTATTGAACAGTGGTGACCCAGTCCTAAGCATAGGAAATAATGAATCAACAAATTTCTCACATGTTACTTTGTAGTGTATTCCATTAAATTATAATAGGATTATGAACTTAGTTCAACAATTACACTTCATATCAGCATTAACCTAAAATATTTGATTAAGCTAAGTGGGACTTGGCATGCTTGTGACACCACATTTGAGAGAAGGGCAAGCAAGTTATTGGCCAGGCTGGTCTACACAGAAAGGCACAGTTGTAAAAAATACAAAAGAAATAAAACAAAGCACACAATAAGAAAAGATGTTTAGTTGCACCATGAGCACTATCCTTGGTTCAGATATGTATACTGAAGGTGAAAAGTTAGCCCTGTACCTGAGATAAACAAAAGTAAAACTGGACACTGTGGCTCAGACCTGTAATCTCAGTATCTTGGGTGTATGTGCTGAAGCAAGAGCAATTCCACAGGTGTGAGGTCATCATGGACTACATAGTGAGAACTTCATTTCAAAAAGAAAAAGAAAAGAAAAAGAAAAAGAAAGAAAACAACAACAAAAAACCTGTTATGCAAATTGGGTAGAAAACATGTCACAAGAAATTCTTTCTCAGTACTGTCAAGATTACCACTCACAAAAACCTACTTAGAGTGCTGTCTTTTATATGTAACATTTCTCAAATAAAGAGAAATGAAACAATCGGATGCCTCCCCAGGCCTTGGAGCTTTAGATTTCCTTCATCATTAACACCAATTCATTTTGTTTTCACATGCAATGCTGAAAGCTGCTAGGGTTAATTATTAGATTATTCTTATTTACATCAAAGTTGTTACATTGCTCTTAGGGTTTTACAATTTAAGATATTCCTTTGCAAGAAATAGGTAATATGATTCACATTAGCAAAATGTAACACATTCATTTTTAAATGTGTTCTTGAGTTGAGCAATTGTGTTACTGTAGAAAAGGAAAGATGACTCCAAAACATAGCTACTGGGTATTGTAAGAAACACTGTAGGGCAAAGATTGATTCACTCTTCAAAAAATCTCTTGGTACTTTTAAATAAAAAAAAATACAGCTAGCACAATTAATGTGCATAGAGGCATCAATGTATGTTGGGGTGTAGGCTCCTTCACACAGCTCATTTACCCTCATAGAGCCTCTATGTAACATGAATAAATAAAAGACCCATAGACAGATATTGAGGTTCAACTTGAAGATCAGGGAATAAAAGTAGCTGGCCACTGTCTCTCACCTCTGGCTCAGGCTGTAAAGGCTGATCCCTGTAGGAGCTCTTCACCAGGTTTCAAACTGCTGCCTTTCCACAGTGTGGCTGGAGAATGAATGACTCCTACTGAATACTGAAGACCCTGAACTATCTTTTTATACCCATCTAGTGCTGGGACTAAAAGCATGTGATCCATTACTCTTTTAGACCAATTCAATCCTGTATATCCCTTGGTGGCCTTGAACTCAGAGAGATCCATCTATTTCTTAATCCTTAGTCCTAGAACTAAAGGTGTGTAGCACCACCTCCTAGCTTCTGGCTGCTGGGATTGAAGGTGTGTGCCTGGCTTCTATGGCCTGTGCCTGACTTTGCTTTCAGAACCCTCAGGCAAGCTTTAATAAATCATAAATAATATATCACTATACCATTAAATTTCATCATTCTCCCACTTTAACCAATCCAGCCACCTCTTGCTTATATTCACGGCTCAGAAAATGGCACCTCAGGTACTTCCATAATGTGTCTTGTAATATGTTTGACTGCTTTTGTAATTTTGATTTTTAAAGCATTTTATTTCAAAACTTCCAAAGGGCAGGAACTAAGCTTATTTTGTTCACCTCTGTCTATATAGTGGTTGGCATGTAGAAGAACCCATTTCCAGTATACAAGCTTATGTAATGATCATCTTTTTTTAACTTTCTCCATTTTTTATTTATATTAGAAACATGATTGTTTTACATACCAATCCTAGTCCCATCTCTCTCCCATCCACTACTGACCCCATAAACACCCTACCTATCCCATACCATTTCTGCTCAACAAGGAGAGTGAGGTCTTTCATGTGGGATTTTAGAGTCAGTCACATATTTTGCTATAGGGCCTAGGCCCTCCCCCGTGTGCCTAGGCTAAGGGAGTATCCCTCTATGTGAAATGGTCTCCCAAAGTCCATTCCTATGCTATGGATAAGTACTGATCTACTACAAGAGGCCCCATAGATTTCCCAGGCCTCCTCACTGACACCCACATTCATGGGGTCTGGATCAGTTCCATGGTTTTCCAGTGATAAATCTGGGGACCAAGAGCACCTCCTTATTCAGGTCAGCTGTTTCTGTGGGTTTCACCAGCCTGGTCTTGACCCCTTTGCTCATCAGTTCAGTGTTTAGCTGTGCGCATCTGCTTCTACTTCCATCAGCTGCTGAATGAAGGCTATAGGATGGCATATAAGTTAGTCTTCAATCTCATTATTAGGGGATTGCATTTAAGGTAGCCTCTCCACTGTTGCTTAGATGGTTAGTTGGTCTCATCCTTATAGATCTCTAGACATTTCTCCAGTGCTTGATTTCCCTTTAAACCTATAATGGCTCACTCTTTTATGGTATCTCTTATTTTGCTCTCCTCTATTCTTCCCCCTACACAAACTTCCTGCTACCTTATGTCCTCCTCACCCCTCCTCTTCTCCCCTTCTCATTCTCCTAGCTCCCTGGCCCATCCCCCCATGCTCCCAATTTGCTCAGGAGATCTTGTCCTTTTCCAATTCTCAGGGGACTATATATGACTCTTTTAGAGTTCTCCTTGTTTCCTAGCTTCTCTGGTGGTGTGGATCGTAGGCTGTTAATCCTTTGCGCTATGGGTAAAATCCAAATATGAGTGAGTACATACCCTGTTTGTCTTTCTGTGGCTGGGTTACCTGGCTCAGAATGGTTTCTTCTAGTTAGATCCATTTGCCTTCGAATTTCAAGATTCCATTGTTTTTTTTTCCCTGCTGAGTAGTACTCCATTGTGTGAATGTACAACATTGTCTCTATCCATTCTTCAGTTGAGGGACATCTAGGTTGATTCCAGGTTCTGGCTAATACAAATAATGCTGCTATGAACATAGTTGAACAGATGTCCTTGTTATATGAATGTGCTTCTTTTGGGTATATGCCTAAGAGTGGAATTGCTGGATCTTCTGGTAGACTGATTCCCATTTTCCTGAGGGATCACTGTCTGATTTCCAAAGTGGCTGTATGAGTTGACACTCCCACCAGTGGTAGAGGAGTGTTCCCCTTTCTCCACACCTCTACAGCATAAGTTATCATTGGTGTTTTTTATTTTAGCCATTCTGACAAGAGTAAGATGGTGTCTCAGAGTAGTTTTGATTTGCATTTCCCTAATGGCTAAGGATGTTGAGCACTTTCTTATGTGTCTTTCAGTCATTTTAGATTCTTCTATTGAGAATTCACTATTTAGTTCTTTACCCCACTTTTTAATTGGATTATTTGGTGTTTTGGAAACTAGCTTCTTGAGTTCTTTATAAATTTTGGAGATCAGCCCTCTTGGATATGGGGTTGATGAATATGGGGCTGCCATTTTGTCTTGCTGACTGTGTCCTTAGCTTACATAAGCTTCTCAGTTTCAGGAGGTCCCATTTATTAATTGTCAATTTCAGTGTCTGTGCTACAGGCATAATATTCAGGAAGCTGTCTCCTGTAGGAATTTTTTCAAGGGTACTTCCTACTTTCTCTTCTAAGAGGTTCAGTGTGGCTAGATTTATGGTGAGGTCTTTCATCCATTTGGACTTAAGTTTTGTACATGGCCATAGACATGGATCTCTCTTCAGTCTTCTGCATGCCAGCATCCAGTTATGCCAGCACCATTTGTTGAAGATTCTTTCTTTATTCTATTGTGTATCTTTAGCTTCTTTGTCAAAAATCAGGTGTTCATAGGTATGTGGGTTAATACCAGGGTTTTCATTTCGATTTCATTGGTCTACCTGTCTATTTTTGTGCCAAAACCAAGCTGTTTCCAGGACTATAGCTCTATAGTAGAGCTTGAAGTCTAGAATGGTGATGCCTCCTGAAGTTCCTTTATCAGAAAGGGTTGTTTTGGCTATACTGGGTCTTTTGTTTCTCCGTGTATTGAGTATTGTTCTTTCAAAGTCAGTGAAGAATTGTGCTGGGATTGCATTGAATCTATAGACTGCTTTTGGCCAGATTGTCATTTTTACTATGTTGATCCTAACCTATCCAAGAGCATGGGGGATCTTTCCATTTTCTGGTATCTTCTTTAATTTCTTTCTTTCTTAAAGACTCAAAGTTCTGCTATACAGGTCTTGCACTTGTTTGGTTAGCATTACCCCAAGATATTTCATGTTGTTTGTGGCTATTGTAAAGGGTGATGTTTCTATGGTTTCCGTCTCAGCCCATTTATCATCTGTATATAGTAGGGCTACTGATTTTTTTGAATTAATCTTTTATCCTGCCAGTTTGCTTAATGTGTTTATCAGCTGTAGGAACTCCCTGGTAGACTTTTTTGGTCACTTATGTAGACTATTGTATCATCTGCAAACAATGAAAGTTTGACTTCTTCCTTTCTAATTTGCATCACCTTGATCTCCTTTTGTTGTCTTATTACCTCAGCTAGAACTTCAAGTACAATATTGAAGAGATATGGAGAGAGTGGACAGCCTTGTCTTGTTCCTGATTTTAGAAGAATTGTGTTGAGTTTCTCTCCATTTTGTTTGATGTTGGCTGTTGTTTTACTGTATATTGTTTTTATTATATTCAGGTATGTTTCTGTTATTCCTGATCTCTCCAAGACCCTTATCATGAAGTGGTGTTGGATTTTGTCAAAGGCTTTTTCATCATCTAGTGAGATGATCATGTGGTTTTTCTTCTTCATTTTGTTTATATGGTGGATTACTGTGTAAGATTTTCCTATGTTGAAATAACCCTGCATCCCAGGGATGAAGCCTACTTGATCATGCTGGGTGATTTTTCTGTCATGTTCTTACATTAGGTTTGCCAGTAGTTTATTGAGTAATTTTGCATCAACATTCATGAGGGATATTGGTTTGTAGTTCTCTTTTTTAGTTGTGTCTTTGTGTGGCTTGGGTACCAAGGTAATTGTAGCCTCATAAAAAGAGTTTGGCGATGAACCGTCTGCTTCTATTTTGTGGAACATTTTGAGGCATATTGGTATTAGTTCTTCTTTGAATTTCTCCTAAAATTCTGCACTGAAGCCATCTGGCTCTGGGCTCTTTTTGGTTGGGAGACTTTTGATGGTTGCTTTCATTTCCTTAGGGGTTATAGGTCTCTTTAAGTTGCTTTTCTGTTGTTGATTCAATTTTTGTAAGTGATATCTGTCCAGAAAATTGCCCATTTCCCTTAGATTTTTGAATTTTATGGACTATACTTTTTTTTCAAAGTATGAACTGAAGATTCTCTAGATTTCCTCAGTGTCTGTTGCTATGTTCCCTTTTCATTTCTGATTTTGTTAATTTGCATGTTCTCTCTCTGCCCTTTGGTTAATTTGGATAAAGGTGTGTCTATCTTGTTGATTTTCTTGAAGAACAAACTCTTTGTTACATTGATTCTTTGAATTGTTTCCTTTGTTTTGATTTTATTGATTTATGCCTTCATTTTGATTATTTCCTGGTGTCTACTCCTCAGAGGTGAATTTGCTTCTGTCGGTTCTAGAGCTTACAGTTGTGATGTCAACTCTCTGGTGTGACTGTTCTCTAGTTTCTTCATGTGAGCACTTAGAGCTATGAACTTCCCTCTTTGTACTGCTTTGAAAGTGTCCCATAAGTTTATGTATGTTGTGTCTTCATTTTCATTGAATTCTAGAAGACTTTAATTTCTTTCTTTATGTATTCATTGACCAAGGATTGGTGTAATTGTTCATTGTTCAGTTTTCATGAGTTGGTAGGTTTTCTTCAATTTGTGTTGTTGTTGAATTCTAGCTTTAAATCATAGTGGTCTGATTAGACACGGGGTTATTCCAATTTTTTTGTACCTGTTGAGATTTGCAATGTTGCCAAGTATTGGTCGATTTTAGAGAAGGTTCCATGTAGTGCTGAAAAGAAGGTATATTCTTTTGTATTTGGATGGAATCTGCTATAGATGTCTGTTAATCCCAATTGGGTTATAACTTCTGTTATTTCCTTTGTCTTATTGTTAAGTTTTTGTCTGGTGGTGCTGTCTAGTGGTGATAGTGGGGTGTTGAAGTCTCCCTCTATAACTTTGTGAGGTCTTCTTTGTGATTTGAGTTTTAATAATATTTCCTATATGAACGTTGGTGCCTTTGTATTTGGGGCATAGATGTTTAGAATTGAGACTTCTTCCTGATGGATTTTTCCTGTGATGAATATGAAATGACCTTCTTCATCTCTTTCAATTGAATTTAGTTTGAAATCTAACTTGTCAGATACTAGGATAGCTACCCCCAGCTTTTTTATTGGTTCCATTTGATTGGAATATCTTATTCCAAACCTTTACTCTGAGGTAATGTCTGTCTTTAAAGTTGAGGTATGTTTCTTGTATGCAGCAGAAGGATGGATTCTGTCTTTGTATCCATTCTGCTAGCCTGTGTCTTTTTATGGGTGAGTTAAGACAATTAATATTGAGGGAAATTAAGGACCATTGAGTGCTTATTCTTCTTTGTTTTTGATTTGTTGTTGGTAGGGATATTGTGTGTGGATTTACCCTGCTTTTTCTTTTGGCTTTTGGTAATGTGGGATTATCTATTGCCTATATTTTTGTGAGTGTAGTTAGCTTCCTTAGTTTGGAGTTTTCCTTCCAGTACTTGCTGTAAGGCTGGATTAGTGGCTATATATTGTTTAAATCTGGTTTTGTCATGGAATGTCTTGTTTTCTCCATTTATAGTGATTGAAAGCTTTGCTGGGTGTAGTAGTCTGGGCTGGCATCCGTGTTTTCTGAGAGTTGGGAGAGTATCTATCCAGGTCTTTCTGGCTTTCAGAGTTTCCATGGAGAAATCTGGTGTAATTCTGATAGGTTTGCCTTTATATGTTACTTGACCTTTTTCCTTTGCTGCTCTTAATATTCTTTCTTCATTCTGTGTGTTTGGTGTTTTAATTATTATGTGACGAGGGGACTTTTTGTGGTCCACTCTATTTAGTGTTCTATAGGCGTCTTGTACTTTTATTGGCATGTCTTTCTTTAGGTTAGGAAAGTTTTCTTCTATGCTTTTGTTGAATATGTTTTCTGCACCTTTGAATTGGGTTTCTTCTATACCTATTGTTCTTAGGTTTGGCCTTTCCATGGTGTCCCATATATCCTGGATATTTTGTGTTAGGGATTTGTTAGACTTTAGATTTTATTTAGTTGATGAATCTAATTCTCCTAGTGTATCTTCAATGCCTGAAGTTCTGTCTTCCATCTCTTGTATTCTGTTGGTTTTTTTTGCATCTGTAGTTCCTGATCGTTTACCCATGTTTTGTAATTCCAGCATTCCCTCAGACTGTTTTTTTTTGTTGTTGTTTTATTTTTCTCTATCTCGGCTGTCAAAACTTGCACCGTGCACTGTTTGAATTGTTTCTTGTTTCTTGCAATTTTTGATTTGTCTTTTCTTCCATTTCTATGAAGGATTTTCTCATTTCCTCTCTTAGGGTCTCTATCATCTGCATGAAGTTGTTGTTAAGATTGCTCTCCTCTGCTTCATCTGTATTGGATGTTCAGGTCTTGCTGATGTAGAGTCCCTAGACTGTGGTGGCATCATATTGGTTTTTCTGTTGTTGGGTATGCTCTTTCATCTTCCCATCTCTTATTCCAGTGGGTGTAGGTGGTGTCTCTTCCTCTCCTGGTGTGTATGGGTTCAAGGTTCTCTTCTGGTGGATGCGAGAGGGTCTGATACTCTTATTGGTTTGAAGGTGGGTGCAGGCCTGTCAGAAGCGCTGGCTCTCCAGGTGCGTGGGAGTGGGACTAGCACAGAGATGGCAGCACACTCTGGGTTGTTTGGTTCTCAGGGGCTGAGTTGACCTGCCTGCAGGCCCGAGAATAAGAGTCCCCAGAGTGGGCATGTGGAAGTCGGGCCCAAGGAAGGGGCCAAAGCAGCTCACATCTGCCCTGAGTGGGGATGGGAGTAGCCCAGCCATCTCAACAGACTCAGGGATACTTGGTCCTTGGGGCCGAATCAACCTGCCTGCAGGCCTCAGGACGGGGGTTCCCAGAGTGGGAAGACAGAAGTTAGGCCCAATGCAGGGGCCTAAGCAGCTCACCTCTGCTCTCTGTAACTGAGAATCGAGTATATTTTAAAAGTATTTTTTAAACTAATTAATTTCTTAATCTGAAACTTTGAATTTACTTAACCTAGTTCAAATGATCCCATGTTTTTGCCTACTAACTGCATTCCCTAGTGTATACCAATATAACTTGAATAACCTTTTTTTTTAATCATGTAAGAAAAAAAAAACTTTGCACATGCCTTATTTCACATATCGTCTCTGGTAATTTCAGAGGATCATTTCAGCCTTGCTTATGCAACACAAAATGTCAATGTGGCCAGTTTCTCCTTTGAATAATAACTTTGTGCTAAATGAAGCAGTGTATAGCATACTATAATAAACTTATTTTGAAACAAGAATTTAACAGATATAGATAATGAAAGGTAACTGTTCGGTAATTTTGATAACATTTTATTGTAATAACAATAAAACTATTTGAAAAACCAGACAAAATTAACATGAAAATGAGTTATAAAATCATGGTCAACTGAGGGATCATGTTTAAATCTCACAGTTCCTGAGATATGCCACAAGGTGTAAATGGTTCACAGTGCTAAGAAGAAAAATGGATTGAAGTTTTCAACTACTGTCAGCTGTGTGTGCTCTTATGCCTCCATATCAAAGAAGTTACAGCCACACATTCTGTACTTGCCTGACATTCTCTATTACTGAGATGGCTTGAATCTAAACATAAAACTCTTATGTGGATGACATAGTACAAATATTTCCAGCTTGCTTCTGTGCTGTCCTCCAAGGTGAGTAGAAAAACACATTTCCGTTAGGTTTTGAATGACTGAACATATCAGAACATGCTTATATTCCAAGTTCATGGTTTAGTTGCTTACTCATTAATCTTCACTGCAGTCTTTTTCATTTAATATCTCTCAGCTTCTAGATGGGACTTATTTTTCTCAGGTCAGAAAGATCTTAAAATTCAACATATCCAGTAATCTTGACTTTGGAATCTACCCAAAACAAAATGTTTATTTTTTAAAAAAAAAGTAAAAATAAGCTACTTTAAATGACATCAAATTATGGTTAAAAGAAGCTGTTTACAAATAATGATAGTACAGAATTAGAAATATATATTATAAAATACAAGAATAAAACTATGATTACATTTATGCAAATGTGTCTGGAGAAAAATGATGAGAAGGAAGTATATAAAAATGTAAGTTGTGGTTATTTAGTGAGGTAGAAACATTTCTCTTTGTTCTACTTTTCATTATTTTCTAAAATAAAAATTGGAAGTATTAACTTATAAAAATACAATATCAATTTTATACACAGACACTTCATTTTTATTAACAGTTTTTATCCTTTTTGAGAATTTCATATGTGAGCATGATATCTATATCATTCAGCCTCCCTCTCCTCCCCAACTACCTCCCTAAATTCATGATCTCTTCCTTAATTATTATTTTTACATGTATATACATGAATATGTAACCTAATGAGTCTTTTAGCTGTGATTGCACATGCATGTATCCAGAGATTACCTATTTGGATTTATTTTATTTTTTCACTTTCAGTTACATCTGAAGAAACAGTTTTCATCCTTTGCTATTCTCTTTCTTGTCTTACTCTTTGTCATTTGCATCTCAGAATTCTTTCTGGATATGAAGTCTATCAGAGTTGACTCTGCTCCTCTGTATATCATGATGGGTCCATCAGTTGAAGTCATAATATCTCACTATCTCCTGGCCTTCAGCCTTCTCTGTTGCTAAGGTTGCAGGGTTAGATCAATATCAAGCAAAGAGATTATGGATTTTTTTTGCTTCCTCAAACCTGATATAAGGAATTTTTGCAACAATAACAACTGTGTTGGATCTCCAGCCCCTGCTGAATCCCTATGTTTCTATATAGCCAAAGCACACACATAATGTTTTTTTCACTTGTACTTTGTTTGAATATCTAGGATATCATTCCCCCCCACCTGCTACTTTCTGTTTTACTCAGTCTTTCTCTTTCACTTGCATCTTTGTTTTCTTGGACATTACTGTTAGACTAAGTATGCTATCTTTCTGTTTTACATTGCTTTAAAAGTCCTCCCAAATAAACACCTGAACATAGTACCATGGGGAAGCACATCTCTTATTTCAAGCCACCTGACTTTGAATAAATGACTAAGCCTCTCAGGCTTGATCATTGCTCATTTTCAAATAGAGCATATGTTGCTAGAGATGCTGTGAACATCATGTTGAAAGTATTTGTATTAAAGTTCTACAATTCTTGGAACTCCTACACCTTTGGCATCTGAGTCATCCAAAGGCCTTCATCTCTCAACACTTCTGTACTCATGTCTGTCAACTCCTATGATCCAGATGCAGTGAAAATTGTGATTGTCTGAAAATTCTGTAGTCCTGATATTCAGAGTTCCTGGAATACTATCAATCCTCTGTTAAACCAACAAAGTTTTCTTTATCTTCAAAATCTCAATGGCAATGTCAACATCTCGAATATGCCTTCCCAACATTTCTACTAATTGTACCCTACTGACAGCTCTATTGGTTTTTTTCTGTTCTTAGTCCTGATCTGTGTATTGTCTCCATAATTCTCCACTTAATTCCTTACATTTATCTCAACTCCAGGCTGTTAGTTCCATTGTAATGACATACTCATATCCCAGGGTCTTATCAAGTGTTCAGGAAGCTTTAGACAATCTGCTTGCAATTGAATCAATGAATGAAAAAACCAAGATTTTTGCAGATAATGGTTATCTAATATTAGTTTAAAATAAATATGGTGAAATGAATATAAGTAATGATTAATGAAAAATATAAGTAAGAACTTAATAAATTAAGCATTGCATCCAGACTGATCCCATAGTCAACGTAAAGTACACCATACAGTGCATGTCCCATCTTATATTGAAATGGTATCCCTCTGTCACCTTAGAAGTAAAGCTCATGGGTTTCATGGTTAGGTGACACAAGGAAAGAAGTAATAGCAGCTAAAAATTTAAAAATTAATATCAAATATATTCAATTTCAAAAAGAATAATTTTGACAATAAGTTAATAAATAAATAAATAAATAAATAAATAAAAGAAGACAATAAACCTACATAAAGGAAACCCAAATAATTAGTGTTCACTTCCAGACAGCCCCTTGAATTGGACTCACATCCAGCTAAAGCTATCTGAATTAGAGACAGCTGTACAATCCAAACATTGTGCAGCATACAGAATCAGATTGAGTGCCTGAGTGTCCGCACCCCAGGAAATTGATTTGACGACTATGTCAATTACTTCTGGCACCAAGCTTTCTGTGGGTTGCATTACAACTGCTCTTTTGGTCAGCTGTGATTGCTTCCCCATCCACGCCTATTGTTTTAGATTTATTTACTGCACCAGCAGTCATAAATTATAGACTTTTTCCTATACCATCTGGAAACTCTGGTGTCATGGTTTGGGTCACTTTTGATTACATACTCTTATTCTCAGCTACTGCCAAGGCTGTTGTATCTTGAATTATGAAACACTTCCTCCGTAAGCTGACTTATTTGTGAGCAAGAGCGTCACATCATATGTGTTTATTTCATCCAACACATAGCTAAATAAAATTTTGGAAATATTCCCCCCTACTTCTTTGGAAGTTATTCTTGTTTTTATGATGCTGAGTTTTTAATACCTCATAATTCACTTTCCAATTTTCTTGTTGGCCTATTGCATATTCCTATTATTGTCAGAAAGCCAGATTTCACAAAACAAACATGTTCTTGTACCTGGTGTTGGAATTCATATTTCCCTAACATTGCCATCCAGTCTCCTTTTCTACCTAGAATCTTCTATCCTGCATTATGAATACAAAATTAGGATTCAAGAGCTTCCTCTCTTCAAGCTGTCATTAAACAATGAAACAGACACCCTTTAACCTTTCTTCATTCTAGTGTTCAGTGCTCTAACACCTAGGGTTAATTACTGTGATACTTTCTGATACACTGGCTACCATTGCCTCCCCACTGTTCTTTATCTGGTTGAAGAACACTGATGCCTACCTGCATGGACAACTTCAGCAGACTGCTCTCATTCTGTGCAGATGGCTCACTGGCAGCCCAGATCAAATCTGAAACTGTTACCCAGCAGTTACTATCCAGAGAAGCAATTTGAATATTGGAATTTTGTTGAATTTCCCCAGCCACAGCTGCTTGCATCTGACATCTGCTTCAGCTTTGTGGAGCAGCCAGTGACTTTATTTTCCCCTCACAATGTCAAGGTTGAGCGTTGTATGGCTTTGCTCATAACTACCAAGTCCTCTTTATCTAGATAGTGCAATAATCCACATCAGACTATTTATAGCTGAAGTCTGCATACTCTCCATTTGCTTTTAAAGCATCATATATCTCTTAATTACAAAGAGAATAGTCTCATTTTCTTTATAACACTTCCTTATACAAGATATGTCATTATCATTAATGGGTATCTTCATGAGATTGAAAGAAAATTTTCTTTAAATAATCCTAATTCACTCACACGTCTTCAGTAGATAGAAGGATATCAACATGATGGTTTTGTGACTGAAGTGACCTGTTAAAAAGGCTGTTTGTCTATGGCAAAGACATAATGCATATGGCCTCACTTGCTCTGAATATTATTACAACCAAACTTCCATTTCATAACTTTGAACACAGTACAGAGCCTTTATACTGTGACTCTAGGTCTCATCATACCATCTTCTGTTATGCCAGATACAGATACGAAATATCCTAATAAAACCTGAACAAGATCCCATGGAAGATACTTGAAAGAGGGGCAATTCCTTTGTCTCCTCACCATTGTCTTTTCATAATGGAGAGTTATACAACCACTATGACAAACAGTATAATTCAGATTTGAGGTGGTTGGAAATTTCAGCCACTGCTTGTTTCTAAATGATTTTTATATTATATCCACAGCTGCAGTGTCAGTTGTTAACATATTGTCAGACTCCTAGATCACCTAGCTAAGATATCTTACAAGAAAGCAAAGAATAATACGATAAAAACAGTGTGATTTGCTACCTAAAAGCATCATGAAAAGCACACCATTTTTCTTTTATATTAAAGGGATGAATATTAGACCAGTTTTACTTCTGCTTTTAAAGAAAAATATACTAAAGGATGCTGTTGGCAAGGTGTGAGATTGCTTTCAATGTATCCCTATGTTCGATCTTCCCTTTCCATCCTGCCTATTACAGAACCTATTTACAGAGATGAGTGATGAACACTTGAGCAGATTGGTGTTGTTTGGTCAGAAATAGAAATTTCCTTGATTGTTTCCTAGATGCATTTGCAGTTCCTTTCATTTGGGCTTTTTAAAACAACAACAACAAAAATCAGAGTACCTACATCTAACAGTCCCTATTTATCAGGCCCTGATATTTTGCTGAGGTAAAAAAGGAGAAAATATGCTGTATTACTGGTATTGAGGGACTCTCAGTAACAAGGTTGTTTTTTTCCATTTTCACTACTAGAAACAATGTGGGAAAACAAAAAAGATAAGCTGATCATAGTACAGTCTGAATATAAAATGAGTGTTTGAGTCAGGGGACATGAAGTAGTAATTTATGAACAGTGGTGGTTTCTATCAAACCACGTGCAAGAAAAATTATTTTTTATATGAAGAATACTGAAAGCATAACTTCTTTCTGTTTGTTCATCTTGTATTGTTTTATGTTCACCCAAATGAAGGACTGACAATAAGTCAAAAAACATTGGTTGCTGATGAATCTCGAAAGAAAAACAGTGAAAAAAGTAATGAATCAGTGAGTCAGAAAGAAATCAAGGAAACTAACATTCTTATTCTCTTTAACCCTTTTTTGAGATTGCTAATGTATGGCAATGCATAAAAGAGTGGCTGTTGGGCTCTCTGCATCAGTACTATCTTGGTACCTTCAGAGGTCATACCAGTCATCTTTTATTCATGCTGTCATTGGCAATGGAAGTTATGCTAATAGATCTGTGTCAGGCACACTGAGACATAAGGAAAGATGGGACATAAATCCCAGGCCACAAGCCCATCTACAATCCCAACCGGCAAGATGAAGCTGCACCAAACAAGGGCAGACGGCCACTTCTAAAGCTTTGTCCTCTGTCCCTCAGATGGCCAAATGGCACTCAAATCTCAAAGGACCTATTCATTCACCTTCCCATTCATTCATTCACTCACTCATTCATGTCCATTAACAAAACACAAATGTTAAAGGGGAGTTCTCATATCAACCTCTTTCATCCTAAGACATTTACACCATTACAGAGTTTTGCAAACTACATTTTTGGCAGATTTGTGTTTAGAGAAGTGGGAAAAAATAAAGCATTTTATATAGTTTTCTTAGAACATTTAAACATTGACTCATCATAAATCTTAACGTTATTTTTTTCTTCACTTCAGCAGTTTATCAATTGTTAAGATTTCATCCGAATAAAACTTGAATTATTCTGTCTCTGGTCCTTTCTTCACCATTTATATTGTACAATATCTTCAAGATGATATATTTCAATGCATTTCACAAGAATATTGTTATTTCCTTTTAGAGTATTACACTATACTTGAAAGAATATAATGTCTATGATAAATAAACAATTTTAAACTATTTTTAATGAATTGTGTATAAATCTTTAAATAATTTACAGAATACAGCAATTATCCTTCAAAATAGAGAATTATCATGATTGACTAATATTTCAAAGACATGGAGACCATAATTTTATGTCCCAGTAAGCACAGACAGTATTATGTCACTGTATGTATTTATTAAAGCTGATTGTGTCTGATGAAGTAAAGCATAGCTTTTCCAGTTGAAAGATTGTCAGACATGTACAAAACAGACAAGTCTATTTTAAATTTTCAACCCAAAGTCTTAACATTCTAGCTTAGAAGATACCTTCTACAGAATTATTAACCCTTTGTAAGTTTCTGTAGTCCAGTGCATATGCATAGTTTGGGACATGAATTCATGTCATATTTGACATACTTCTGTGTCCACATTCTTATCATTTATAAAGAATCTAAATAAAAATCAGTAGGTATGGAAGGCACACAGAAGAGGATACTGAGAATGACAGAACCACACTTGTCAACAACAGTTTTAAAACCAATGTGCTTAATTAAAAAGTGAAGTCAATTAAAATCAAAATAACAGTGCAGCATGTACAAATGCTGGAATAATCATTAGGCCTTGCTGAATAATGGAAGAGTATAGAATTTTTTAATGGAACAGCAGGGGTGATACATTACACAAAGCAACAATCTACAACAATATGACAATCGAATTACTTCAGCCCCATTAGGCAGGTGCAGAGGAATAATTAACATGAATTTTTCCAATGAAAAGGGAAAAATACAACTTTTTTCATTTTCTAATAACATTGAAGTTTACACACTTAACCAATATTGCACTAAACAAGGTGTATGGTAGTCAAACATGATTTTTTTAAAAAAAGAAATGTCTAATAAACAATGGGGATTTCTATTCATTATTTAAATAAGCCAAATAACATAGAATTCCATATGGTAAAATGCTGACTTTTTAAATGCACTATGTCTATGTATGTAGCTTTTGATTTTTACAGCCTACCAAACAAAATAACAAAGTATTTGCAATAGTTTCTGACTGCCTCATCTAATTCAAGTACAAAAAAGCATCTCTCAAAGCCTTGGGCAATATTTGTTACCCTATTTCCAGCTGAAATTCAAAAATATATTGTGACCTCCAGTTTATAAGGAAAGTGCCTACTCACCCAAATGCCACTAGAAATTAAAGCAACCTCATGTTTTCTCTTGGATGGCAATAAGTTTAATGCTGTTTCAGAACTTTTCCTGTCAAAAATACCATCTTGTTTTAAAATAGATGAAATGGAAATCTTACTCCTTTCTTCCTCCCAGTGGTATCTATTTAATTTATACTGAGATAAATGGCTAGGCATATAAAAAATAAACTTATCGTTTATTTTCTTACCATCAAGGAATTAAATCAAATGCCCTTCATCCTTACTGGTCAATTCAGGTTAGATAGTTCTGAATCACTGACATTTTTGGAGGCATTCATAAGATAGGGGTTTGGATTTCAGAAAGATAATTGCTTGCTTTTATACTAGGTCTTTTATCTTAAACCTCAACAAATTTTAGTAGTGAGTTCTCATTAGTCCCTCTGTAGTTTCTAACAAAAGTTCTGCCTCCTGATTTTGAAAAAAAAGGCTATAAGTTCTTCTGAAGGTCAGCTATAGAAAGGGACAACATACATATAAATAAATAAAATAAATAATTTAATAACATCATGAATCATGACACACATTTAGAAACACACATACCAAAGTCTGAGGCAATGATTAGATAACTGTGCCAAGGGAATAATGAAGAAGGATCATAGAAAAGAAATGGTCATAATTATACATTACAGAAAGCATATATTTATTACTTAATAAAGGTGAAAAAGCCCATTTGTCAGAGTGGATCTTCTCTGTGGTATTCAGAATTGTCTTCAAATTATTGTTCAATATTTATCTTAAAATTTTAGTTTTAACCGAAATTATTCCTACTTTAATTGAAATTATTCAAAGACTATCTCCCTCATGGTATTTATAAAACTTCTTGGTATCAATGTTATAGGGTATAACACAGGCTGAGAAGTGGGTTCTTTCTTTTCAGGAAGGATATATTGATCATGAAATACTCTAGAGTCTGTTATATATATCAGGGCTCAGCAGGCAGGGGCTGTGGGCTGGAGTACCATGATCTCTGGGTGCATTCCAGAAACACCTGGACTCTCCATCTTTAGTGCTCTTCCAGGGTGTCCCAGTTAGGAAAGTGACTCATCTGGATTTTGGCAGTAGAGGGATTGTCTAATTTTCCTTAGATTCTCTAGGACATTTTCTTCCCTTGGACCAGTTCTGAACAGCTTATTGATAAGGGCAGGAATCACACATGTTGGCCAAAATTTGCACCCACAGTGAGCTTTCCAAACAGTGGGTTTATTTACTGTAAAGGTGCCTTCAGTTAATAATTATCATTCTTTTATTTTTGTATAAATTTCAATTTTTACACAATACATGTATTTAATGTTTATCATATATGATATTGATATATTTTGTGTTGCAGGAATATATTATGAACTTATTTTAATTTCAAGTTTTTTGAGAATTTCTCATGAATACGGTGTTTATTGCCGTATTCCACCTTCCTTATCCCCTCTCCAGCTATTTCCATGTCTCATACAACTACTACTCACTTTCTAATTCATGATGCCTTTCTCTTTAATTATGGATTCACAGACATATACACCAGCATACCCATACACACACACACACACACACACACACACACACACACACACACACACACACAGGGTGGGGGGGAGGGAAAGATAGAGTTTAGTGTTGCTCCTGTGTGTGTAGGTTTTATAGCCTTTCGTAGCTTACTGAAGAAGACTGATTGTGTCTTGGGAATCCTTTTGTCTATAGCTCATTCTCTAGGGGAAGATGTGATATTTCCCCAACCCACATTAGACAACCGGTGCTGTCTGTGTGAAGGTCTTATTTAGGTCACTAAGCTCTGCTTCTCTGTCATATATAAGTCTCTATTTCATAGCAGATGCCTTGGTCCTCTGATTCTTTCTGTACACTGTCCCATGTTGTTTCCTGAGCCTTAGGCGTAGGAGTTGTGTTATGAGCAATCATCTGATTTTGGGCTCTTACAGGCATTTGTTTTCTACCTGTTTACTAGTTGTGTATTTCTACAACCACCTGTGTTCCTGATGAGAGAAGAGAGATGCAAATATCTGTATGTATAAAGATAAGCAATTAGAATGTAATTTAAAACTATACTAGTCTAAGAAGTAGATTGTTGTCTATGGTCTATGGCCTCATTACTCAATAGTAGTTAGGAAAATTCCTGATTTATTTTCTCTGTTGGAAGATTTCATGATATCTCTGAATAGTATGAGTTAGTTTTACAATATTTTCCATTTTATTTAAATTAGAAACAGGATTATTTTACATGTCAATCCCAGTTCCCTCTCCCTCTCCTCCTCCCCTGGCCCCGACTAATTCCCTAATCCATACCCTTTCTTCTCCCCAGGCAGGGTGAGGCCTTCCATGGGGATCTTCTGAGCAGGGCCTAGGTCCTCCCCGTGTGTCTAGGCTGACAGAATATCCTTCTATGTGGAATGGGCTCCCAAAGTCCATTCCTTTGCTAGGGATAAATAGTAATCTGCTACCAGAGGCCCCATGATTTCTGAGGCCTCCTCACTGACACCCATGTTCAGGAGATCTGGATCAGTCCTTTGTTGGTTTCTCAGTTATCAATATGGGGTCATGAGCTTCCCCTTGTTCAGGTCAGCTGTTTCTGTGGGGTTAACCAGCATGGTCTTGATCTCTTTGCTCATCACTCCTCCCTCTCTGCAACTGGATTCCAGTTTAATTCAGTGTTTAGCTCTGGGTGTCTGCTTCTACTTCCATCAGCTGCCTGATGAATGCTCTAGGATGGCATATAAGGTAGTCATCAGTCTCATTATTGGGGAGGGGCATTTAAGGTAGCCTCTCCACTATTGCTTAGATTGTTAGTTGGTGTCATCCTTGAAGATGTTTGGACATTTCCCTAGTGCCAGATTTCTCTTTACACCTATAATGGCTCCTTCTATTATGGCATATCTTTTCTTGCTCTCCTCAAAATATTGAAATTATACAAGGGCAAATAGCTTTACTTGTAAAGTGTCTTTTTTGTGTAACTTTAAAGGCTTAAATGACATATCATATAAAAATGTTTTTGTATTTTAAATAATAATTTAATTATTGTAATTATTAAAGGAAAAATAAAGTTGTAATAAATACATATCATTGGTTTTAATAATGCTAAATTTCTATATTAAATCTTTTATATATTTTTAACACATACACTCTTTTTTGTGGTTTTTGCGACAGGGTTTTTCTGTGGCTTTGGAGGCTGTCCTGGAACTAGCTCCTGTAGACCACATGTATTCTACTTACTACCTTTTAAGATTCATTTGAAATAATCATAATTCTACCAGAATATTGGTTCTTATAAAATATAGTTAATAATAATCCATTAGAGTATAAAAAATATATCTGTCACATTTAACAGAAACTGTATAGCAATGTAGTTTTATAGCTCAGAAAATATTAGTTTACATATCTTATTAATATATTTATTTTTTCATGTAAAATTTACATAATTACATAATAAGTCATAAGTAATATAGTTAAATATACTATTCTGGGATTAGATATTCAATCAGAAACAAAGTTAAATCTTCAGGAAAATTATTACTAAGTATTGAGCAAAAATATTGAGATGTATCAATTTAATTTTTTCTGTTTGTTTTTAAAGAACTGTTCCCCACAGGCAGCCTCTAGAAATGCATGAAATGATACAATTAATTTCTCCCCCATTAAGAAGTCCTCACTACCTAGTTACATTTGTGTATTAACATTTTTAATAATATTCTATTCAGGCTTGGACAGGGTATGGATTGTGCTACTACAAAATCAAGAAATGAAAGCTGTATTTAAATGAGCAACATGTCATGTAATTCAATCCTGTTTTTAACTCAAATAAAAAAAGAAAAAAAGTAAGTATAGGGAAAAAAGAAAATTATATGTAAATATGAGGAATAGATAAAAGCAAGCCTATAACATGCATTATTTAAAACACTTATCAGTTTAGTATTCAGTAGAAAGTCTGAAATTAAATCTTCCAGCAATTTCCAGATATACAAATACACTGGCACTGGCTATAGGTATAATATTTTACACAATTCTCATCTTTCCTAATTCATATACCATATACTTTGACCAATAACCTCAATCTTCACTTAAATCATCAGTACACACCATTCAACTTTCTTCCATGACTTTGGCTAAAATAGAGTCTACCTGCATGTTAGATTATATAATATTGTTTAATGTTGACATTTATGGTATTATATTTTAGTCTTTACTTATTGAATTAATTATTCTTTTGTTTCTTAATAGTTTTTTATCAACAACTTTTTTATTAATAGAGAAATTATACATATATATTATTTTTCATTGATTACCATGAGTAGGGAAAATTGTATAAAATGGAAACAAGAGAGTTGTATGGGTTCATTGATTATGGTTTCTTAAACACTTCCTATACGAACAAACACATTCCTCCAAAGTTCTAGTCAAATTATAATAAGAGAAAATTAATATGGTGACAGAGCCATAAAGAACATAGACCTTAAATTTCGTTTTAATATTCTATTTTCATTTTTCCTCCCACTCTTCTAGGGTGAGAAAGAAAAGTATTCTTTGTAGTGACAAGCTGACCAATGCGCCCTTGGGAAAAAGACTCATTTTCTTCAAGACTGAAAAAGGCAGATTTTGACACTTTAACTATAGGTGTAAAATTTATAATTAACCTCTAGAAATGAGCTTAAATCTCTGATCAGTGATAGTGAAATACATCACACAACACTGACTATGGCAGAGCTGTATATAGCAACACATTTGTCCCTCTCTAATTTGATATTTAAATCAAAGGGGATTTCAGCACTATGCAAGGGCTAATTACTTGGGGCTGCAAAACTGTAAGAGTCAATAATGACAGTGAGTAGTTTTCATTTTCAGCTCACATCTGCAAATAAATCCTTTCACTAACTCAGGCATAAAAATTCCTTTGTGTAAAATTTCAAATATATGTTTTGAATTTATAAAGTTTAGAAGCAAAAGTATCACAAATGAAACAAAGATTGTAGAGTATTATAGAAAGATTGTTTTCATTCAAATTATATTTATTTAATCTCAGCTTGATATTTATAATTGTTATCCATTTTAAAGACCATCCATTGAATATTGAATTCCATACTTGATGAATATCTCCTTGAAATGCCGGCAATACTGACCCACCAAACTAAGTATATTTCATTTGAAAAGCCATTATCAAATACATTGTTATGTAGGTATATTTGTCTACTATCAGTTTGTAGTATTTCTGTAAAGCTTATGGACTCCAAATAAAACAAATTCGACAAGGTGTCCAAAAAGTAATGTGTTAAAATCAAATGGAAATTCAAGGATGTCTCATTTTCCATATTTGTATCTGGACAATTTGTATTTCCAACTAATTTAATAATACTGGCTGTCTTTTTGTATAACTTGGTTCACATTCTTCAAGTACTTTTGTTCAGATTATTGGCTCTTGGTTATGAGAAGAAACCTTCACATAAGCACAAAACATAAACTGACAATCATGGGCAGCAATGAAAATGTGAAAATAGCACCGTCATGACAAATCACTGTTTGCCAATGAGGCTAAAACTTGACTAAAATCAGTATCATTCGCATCTATTAATTTGAGAAGGTAACTCCACAGTGCTTCAATAAAGGGAATGGAAACCTTTATAAATCCCAAAGGTCAGATAAAGTATATTGAAACAAGAAATGTACATTTAAATGTAATAGAAATAGTTAAAAGAGTTTTAAACAATACTTCATAAGCAGAGAAACCTGAATTTCAGGTAAACTTGAAAGAAAGTGCTGAAAATACAAGATGTTAGTATCAGCTTAGAAAGAAACTTGAATTATTCTAGTAAAACTATGAGTACATATAAAATTTCTGCTTTAGGTTTGTACTAGAAAAATAACAACAAACTCACAAACATCCATAAAATTTTATTGCAGTATTGTTCATAACAGCAAAACTTTAGAGACATAACTGTACTCTATGAGAAAATGGATAAACTGTGAAATCAAATCTCCCAAGGGAATATTCATCCACAGGAATAATTAAAGATCATGCACAAAAACTTAACACTTAAGTTGTAGACGGCAGAAGCTTATGGCATCCCTATAATTTTCATACGAATTTTAAAAATATTTATTATGCTAATATTTTGTGAAAATTTGTCCTTAAATAATACAAAGGGTGGAAAACCCATGGAAATTAGAAAATACATTCAAAATAGCAAGTATCTCTGTGAAAAAAATTACAAAAGATGATATAAATATCATTTATATTTTCAATATGTCCCTAACTAAGTTCATGTGGGATGTCTGTAGATTTCACTGTTGGATTTGTCTATGTTTTATCTGCTGAAGGATATTGTAACAATACAAATTGGATTTGTGTTTCTGGCCACATGCCAAATTAAATGTTTAAACTAATGACACCGTCAGGTGCAACATCATAAAATTACTAGAAAAAATAAAAGTGTACTGAAAATTAATTCATAGGTTAGTTGGTATAGAGGACATTTCCATGGAGGTCAGTAATGGACTAAAAGCACAGTCCCCATATCAAGCATGGAGTACTGATTCAGTGTTGGCTCAGGTGGGAACCTGTGGATCCTGTAGCTCATCCAAAGCTAGGATATATAAGAAACCACCAACAGGAGGTAGGACACAGACCCTGATGACTGAGCAGTGTGAGGGTACAGTGTTCATCACAGTTGAAAATGAAATTTCTCAAAAGCTCCATGCAGAGGACAATCTAGAGAGATCTCATCTGAGTATCATTTACTCTTCTGGTCCTGGACAAGAAGAGCAGAAAAATGGTGAAACATAGGCTCCTGTGGAGGTTTCTAGCAGGATGAATAACTGTGTCCTAGTAATGGCTTGCTGCTGTAATCAAATAATTGGTTGTGTGTACAGGAAATTTTCCTTCAGAATACATTTTAAAGATCTAAAAAAACAATCCTGCAAAGAAAATTGCAACCAACATGAGTTCTTAATTAGAAAACAAAACAAACAACTAAAAAATATTAATGAGATGAAGAAATAAAATTTCCATGAACAATGTCAACTTTCTCTTCACTGACAGGTTCAAGTGAAGGCTCCTCTGACTTTCAGACACTACCTAGTGGGTTCAGGATTACCCTCCTGAGTTGCCCTTAAAAAGGCTACTCCTGTTTTTTTGAGCACCTGAGGGGGACGCTTTTGAGAGAGAATTTCTCTGTGTAGCCCTGGTTATCTTGCAACTCACTCTGTAGACCAGGCTCACCTTGAACTCAGAGATCCACCTGCCTCTGCCTCCTGAGTACTGGGAACAAAGGCATGCACCACCATTGCACAATTCACATCTATTTTCTTTAGAAGTCAGAGAAAGTCCTTCAGCTCTATTTAGGGCATCACCTTTGAGGCCTTAAAGAGACAGAGACACTCTGCCTCCACAGTCAGCTCACATCATCTCAGATGAGTTTTCATGCTTCTTGTTCCCAGTTGGCTGCCACTGGGTTTTGCTAAATTGAGCACAGCCTTCAGTTCTGTGCCTCTTTGGAATGTGTGAGCCTTCATTAGTAAATTTTGCTCTGTCAGAGATCTCTTCCTCCAACATGCTGTTCCAGTACCAACAGCAAGGAAATTTCCTCCCCACAACAATCTCATGTGGCTGCTCACATTTTCTAATTTTAATGTAAATTTTAATTTTTTTCAGAATTTTATATGTGTGTACTACATATAAATAACTTCCATATTTCTTTCTCTCCCCTATGTGTTCTTCTCACTTCTCAAATTTATGACCTCTTCTTCTTTATTAATTATATATAAACACATATGTACATATTTTTACATACACACACATATATGTGCATATATATATATATATATATATATATATATATATATATATAGCTGCTGACTCCATTTATTTTTGTTCATATGTACATGTATTTAGGGGTGGCCACTCAGTATTGATAACCTATCAAATGGCAGTTTCCTGGATATGATTCATTGTCCCTCTTTAAGAAACCATTAATTTTCTATAGTTCTTCATCTAGGAGAAATGCTTCCTAAGATTTTCACTATCTATATAATCATTCCAGCTGGTGGTATCATTGTGAATGTTTTGCTTAGGTGACCATATTGTTGAGTTTTTATGTGTGGATCTTCCCTGTAATATATAGAAGATAGTATCTTCCAAAAGGTGTCCTAATCCTCTGGCTATTACAGACTTCCTATCTACTATCCCATGAGGTCATGATATTTCTTGGGATTTAGGTATAGGGGTTGTATTTTAGATCTACCAACATATGTTGGGCACCCAATTGTTAGTTCTTCTCTGCATTTTGTTGAGATATAGATTTATGTAGTGGTCTCTATCTGATGCAAAAAGAAACTTCTTTGATGAACAGTAATGTGATAATTATCTGTGTGTTTAAGTATTTAGCATGCATTTTGAAATTGTACTGATTTAGGGAGTGGCTATTGTTAGCTTCTCCTCTAGGATTCATGTCTCAGGAACCATGCAAATTTGGCTGGGTTTACAGTATCAAGCACAAATTCTATCCTTCTGTGTGGGGCTTTAGTATAATTAGGCAGCTATTGTTTAGAGTGCCCCTTACTGTGCCATTTGAATAACTTGTCATGCAGGTCATTTTTGTGGTTAATGTGTGTTACTGCTGCACTGTTGACTCCTTTTCTCCTTTAGCAGCTTGTAAAGAACTTTCAGGTAACATAACAGCTAATCCTAAGGGAGGAGTTCTAAGTGGGTTCCAGCTTCATCTCTCCAAATCCTGTGTCTGAAGTATATAGTATATTTAGCAATAGAGTCACAAATATAACAGAATGGGAAGCATTTGTTAAGAGAGATCTGAATTACCTCACTCAGCCTAATATATACAAATGGAATTCTGCTCCACCTTAAAGAAAACAGAAATCATAAACTCTTCAGGTAAATGAATAGGACATTTTCTTTTCTCTTTTTCTTTATGATAGTCCTCCTATCTTACAGATGAGGATACCTGATCTTGTTTTAGTTAGGGTTTGTATTGCTGTGAAGAGACACCATGACCATTGCAACTCTTAACTCTTATATAGGGAAAAAACACTTAATTGGAATGGCTCATTTAGTCAATTATGGTCATGGCAGGGAGCATGATTGCATTCAGGCACACATGGTGCTGGAGAAGTAGCTGGAAGTCATACATCTTGAAGGCAACAGGAAGTTAACTGAGACATTGGGTAATATCCTAATCATAGGAAACCTCAAATCCTGCCCCCACAGTAATACAATTCCTGTAACAAAGTCATATCCACTCCAACAATGCCACACTTCCTAATAGTGACATTGCTTTTGGGGGGCATTTTTTTTCAAAACACCATGCTCCTCAATGCTACTTTCTCAGTCATGATTTCCTATTTTCTTTAAGACCTACTGACTTCTGATTCCCTGTCTTCATACCATGTAAGTTTTTATGGCAGAGCTCCTGAGATCCACAGTTATAGCCTCTTCAAAGCTTCACCCATTGTAATCATTCCTTTTGCCTCGGGTGAACCTTTCCTGTCCAGCATCTGAAAACAGAATTTTCTGGAAGAAAACACAAATGTCTCTCCTTCTTACTCACTAAAGGTGATTCAGTAATTTTTCTCCTCTGTCTTCTGTTTCTATATCTTCCTTTTCTTCTTTTTTTATTTATCACAACAAAAATACTGCAGAACTTGTAACTACATACATATTTATCCTTATAAACCATAGATAACTATAGCACTCACTACTACTAGGAAATTTCTTTTTGCCCCCAAAGGAAATCCTTACAGAAAACCACAACTGATTAAGTTGGAGATAACACATGATTGTGGGTGCCCAGTGACAACTGATATATGTACAACACAAATCTTGTAGTCCAAGGAGCATCAAGGAAGAAGAGGCAGAAATATAAGACTCTGAGAACTAGTAAGTTATGTAAATCTCCTAAAATTTCAGGAAAGTTTCACCTATGATACCTCAATAACATGGCTATCTAAATAAGACCAGAGGAAATAAACTATCAAAATGCAGACCAATATGGAAGGGAGGAGGCTCCAGCCATATACAAAGAATTACAGGTTAATAACGGATGCAGAGATTGGGAAAAATAATCTTCTTTGGGAAGAAACCTTCAATTATTAGTTATCCAGTACTTGTGGTCAGCACTGAAATCATGTATATATTATTCAAATTATTATAATTTTAAAATTACTCTTACATGTTTAATTTTAAAAGCAAAACAAAAATAACATTTCTTTACCATTTTTTGATCTGCTATTGCCTATTGCTTGAAAAACTAGGAACTCTAAAAATACCTAAAAATCTCTGTCTGTCTTCCTCTGTCTGTTTCATTTGTCTATCTGTCTCTGTTTGTCTCCATTTCTGTCTATCTGCCTCTCTCTGTCTCTCCCTCTCTCTCTTTCTCGGTCTATTTCACACTTGATTCTTCTGTTACAGTTCATTTGTTCCCTCAGATCCTCCATGACAGATGCATTTGCCAAGATTCCTTATGTTTCCAATGTTCTTCCTACTTGCTTCCTACATGTGATTTATACTGGAGCCCCTTTTCTGAAACACCTAACAGGGGCCTTTATTTGTTTTTCCCTTCATCTTGACCTTACCTTTCTCGTTTCACTAGTCAGATCCTCATCTCCTTCCATAAGATGTCTCCTATCCATTGGCTTACAGAATCTTCTCAGTTTCAGGAGGTTCCATTTATCAATTGTTGCTCTCAGAGTCTGTGCTCCTGGTGTTGCATTTAGGAAGTGGTCTCCTGTGCCAATCTATTCAAGGATATTTACCACTTCCTCTTCTGTCAGGTTCAATGTAACTAGATTTATGTTGAGGTCTTTGATCTTCTTGGACTTGAGTTTTGTGCATGGGGATAGATATGGATCTAATTGCATTTTTCTACATGCCAATATCCAGTTATATGTTATACTAGCACAATTTGTTGAAGATGCTTTCTTTTTTCCATTGTACAATTTTGGTTTCTTTGAAAAATCAGGTGTTCATAGGTGTGTGAATTAGTATTAGGGGTCTTCAGTTCGAATCCATTGATTCACATGTATGTATTTATGCCAATACCAAGCTATTTTTATTATGTAGCTCTATACTAGAGCTATAAGTCAGGGATGGTGATGCCTCTTGATGTTACTTTATTGTACAGAATTGAGCAGGCTTTCCTCTTTAATCAGATAAGTGACTACCCTAATTGTCATCATAGAACCTACAACCAATAACTGATGAAAGCAGAGGCACTGATCCACAGTCAAGCACTGGGCTGAGCTCCTGAAGTTCAGTTGAAAAGAGGAATGAGAGATCATATGAAAAATGGGGCTCAAGAGCATGATGGAGAAAACCACAGAGACAGCTGACTACCTGGACAGTCACCCAAAGTTCTTCTGTAATGTTGGGGCATCCATCTTCAGCCCATAGGCCATAGTGTGTCTAGCACACTTCTCCATTTTAATAGGAACCCTTCAGTACTGTCTTGTTTTGTAAGTTCAGCAGTCATTTCCTTGTGGTCCTGCATATCCAGTTTATACAGCAACAAACAGTCCAGGAAAGAACAGTTTCTTGCCCAAATGGCTAATCTTGCCATGTTGAAAGCAAACTCCATAACGAGTTTCTTCGATGCCCATCCTCTTTTTGGCATAATTGGTGTGTCAGGAGCAGTTGTGTCTCACTGCCAAGAAAAACCCTAAACCATTTAAATGCCATATTTCTGTAGGACTTTGTAAGGTTTGAAGAATACCTAACCATCTCAAATATATCTCTGTATATCTAGAAAACCTAGCTAACCTAATTATAAGTTCTGACTATCATAGGTGACTATATAACCTGTATCTAATTATGCATATCATTTTAAAAGATCTGTATAAACATAATACCTAAACAAGAGGAGACATATACATATCACAAAATTGACCTTAAAGGTGTATTGATAAATGAAAATCCATACCAATGCAAAGTATTCATTCCTATATCCTATTCCCTGTTTTTTTCCTTTAAAAAGAGGTTGGCTATGCTCATCACCATTTATAACCAACCCCATTTAAATGAAAACAAACATTTATAAACAATATTTGGGAATATGGGCGTCATTCTTTCTAAACTGCTTCCTGCTGATTGGGGGCGATGTTTATACCATTGGAATCATGATAAAACATAGAAACCTGACCAAGTCCTTGTTTTTGTAGTCTGTAAAGCTGTATCATCTCAGCTTCAGGGGGGTCTTGCTTGATCAAATCATATTAGTCTGGAAGGAATCCATAGCTTTTTATTTTCTGTGGAAACACAAACAGAAATTCTTTTTCCAAGTAGCCTGTCCTTAGACTTAAATTTTGAAATCAAAGCGTTTTTAGAATGTATAAGTTGGATTATTTTGCAGCATTTATAATCAAATGTATTTTAGCAGCAGTAAGTCTTTCCTCGGAAATCAAACAATTTAAAGACAACAATATGGCATATAGTATCAAGATTTTCTGTGTATTTTCCATCTTTATGTGGCATTTTTTATTACTTTATTTTTACTTTCCTTTGTTTCTTTTTTTTCCGAGACAGGGTTTCTCTGTGGAAATCTGCCTGCCTCTGCTTCCTTTAGCAAATCCTACCGTTGTGCACCACCACAACTGGTTACTCTATTTCTTCCTGTTATTTTTTTCTCTCACAAGCCTACATATATTTTTAAATGCAGTGAAAACCTTTAGAGATTTTCCTTTACCTGGATCTGTCTTTATCATCTTGGGAGTGCCAAGTCTAAACCCCAGAAGCGCCGGGACAGTGTGAGCATATGGAAGCTCTTCCAATGTCTCTCAGTGGACCGACAGGGCAGGCTGTGGCAGCAGGTTTCCCTCTTTTTCTGGGAACGTCGGGGCATGGGGTCATCCTGCTCACTGACACCTTTCTGTTACGATAAATCTTTCTGCCGAAGGCTGCCTGGGCACCACCACCACGTGTGTGCATTACACTAGCCGCTCGCCTGAGTTAAGGCCCAAATGAATACACAGAAACTTGTATTAGGTTCAAAGCTGCTTGGCCAATGACTAGGACTCCCATCTGTTTGCTCAGTCTCAATTATCACAAATCTATAAATTTTATATGACCTATCTTATCGGATGCCTTACTGGTGTCCCTCCTTGTCAGTGGATCACATTGAGCTGCTGGAGGAAGAGCAGAGAGGATAAAGGGAACCCTTCCTCTTTCCTTTGCTTAAATATGAGTCTCCTTGCTATGTCACTTCCTGCCTGGATCACCACTTCTCTACCACATTTCCCAGAATCCTCTTTGACTCCTAGTCCTGTCTAACTTACTGTCTCATTGGCCAAACAGTATTTAACAATCAATAAGATAAACACACATAGAAGTACTTCCCCCATCACTCATGGGCTATGAATGACAACTATGGAAACAAACTGCATGAGACCAAACTAAGCCCTCTAAATGTTGGTGACAGTTTTCTGACTTGATCTTGATCAGTTGTGGGTGAGTAGGTGCTAATAGTTGCATGAGAAACTATCCTGGGTGCATTAACTGGCTTTTTGGAGCCCATTCCTTATGGTGGGATACCTTTCTTAGACTTGATACAGGTGAGAGGGGTTTGGTAGTGCCTCAACTTGCTATGACAGACTTTGTTGACTCCCTCAGGAAGACCTGACTCCCTCTGAGGAGTGGATGGCCAGAGGAAAGGGAGGGAGGTGGGTCACAAAAGAAAGGGGCAACTAGGGTTGGTATATAAAACCAAAATTATTTTTTCAAATAAAGAAAGATATGTCTCATAAATTTATCTAAAATTACAATCTCACTCAAACTCTTACCTTATATTGTTTCTTATTCCTGGTTTTCTTTATTGAAATATTAACTCTATGAAGACAAAGAACTTTACTTTTTATTTTTTCTTTGTTTTTAGTTTTCAAGTTATTAGGACCTAGTGTATAGTAATCAATTGAACAAATGACAATTATGAAAGAGATACATAACATTTTAACAAAAGTATCAATAGATATAATTAAATAGATTGTGTCAAAATAGCTAAGGAATAATGAATTAATAAAACAGATTTGAAAAAAAATCTACAAGGCTTCTAGGATAAAGTAGGATATTTAAAATACAAAGTTACTAGATGAGTTAAGGAAGAAGTCTGAGACAAAAGAAGAAAATTTTACCCCAGAAGTAGAGGTAAGGAAATGTAAAAGCATTTCAAATGTGACCAAGAAGTAAGGACTATGTGAATATGTGCAAAAGCTGGAGAAGAAGGATTGAAATAGACGTAACTGAAATTCAAAAATATGCAACATAGAAAGATAGTGGACATATTAGGTACAGATTTCTTGGAATTGGTGGTAACATTGATCCTATTTTTTTTTATTTAGAAGCAATCTTATTTTACATAGCAATTCCAGTTCTCTCTCCCTCCCATCCTCTCATGCCCCTCAGAGCTGACCTGACCAAGTGGGCACACACAGAATCCAGTTGTAAAACTGGGGAACCATCATTCGACAGAACCAAGCCTTCTAAATGTGGGTGTCAGTTAGGAGGCCTGGGCATTTTATGGGCCCCCTGGACAGTGGAACCAGTATTTATCCCTAGTGTATGAATGGACTTCGGGAGCCCATTCCTCATGGAAGGATACTCTCTCAGCCCAGATACATGGAGGAGGGCCTAGGTCCTTCCCCAAATTTATCCTAATTTTTAAAATAAATTTTATTTAAATTATAAACAATCTGATTTTAGATATCAATCCCTGTTCCCTCTCCTTCCCATCTTCCCATGCCCCCACCAATCCCTCATCCCATCCCGTATGCACGGCCCAGGAAAGATGAAGCCTTCCATGAGGGATCATCACAATTTGTGAAGTCATTTGAGGCAGGGCCTAGTCCCTCCCTTGTGTTTCTAGATTAAGAGAGTATACCTCCATGGTAAATGGGTTCCGGAAGTCCATTCGTGCACTAGGGATACATCCTGGTTCCACTGCCAGAAGCCCCATAGACTGACTGCCCAGTGCTCCTAGCTGATACCCATGTTCAGGAATCCTAATTTTTACAGAATAAAAAATTCTAACTGGGAGGAAAGGCTACCTAAAATGCCCTCCCCTGATTATGAAATTGATGACTGATTTATATGCCATCCTATAGCCTTCATCGAGCAGCTGGTGGAAGTAGAAGCAGACACCCACAACTAATCACCGAACTGAACAGGAACCCAGATGCAGAGAAGGATGAGTGAAGAGCACAGGGGTCCAGACCAGGTTGGTGAAACCCACAGAAATAGCTGACCTGAACATCGGGGAACTCTTGCTTCCCAGACTGATAGCTGGAATAGCAGCATGGGACTGATCCAGACCCCAGGAACAAGGGTTACTGTGAGAAAACCTCAGAAATCTACAGGACCTCCTGTAGAAGTTCAGTACTTATCCCTAGCATAGGTTTGGACTTTGGAAGCCCATTCCATATACAGGAATACTCCCTGAGCCAGGACACACGGGGGTGGTCTAGGCCCTATCCCAAAGGATACAATAGACACTGATGGCTTATATATATATATATATATATATATATATATTCCATTGTACAAAAATAAAATATTTGTAAGTTAAAAATCCAAATTCTAACTTAACATATAGGAGCAGGCTCAAATGCTGCCACTTCAGAGTAGCACTGAAGATTACAGCAAAGGCTTGTGGGATTTCCCCTGTTCACTTCAGGATGGCTATTGCTGCATTTGGTCACTCATTCATGGTAGTGAGACATTATGGATGCAGTATCTGCATCACTAAGAGACACAGTCACACAGCTAACCTCCTGATCATGTGGATTGCAGTATTTTGTAAGGATTATAATCATTGATTAGAACCATGGATTTCCTTGATGCATAATTAGACCAAAATGACTTTATTAACACAGGAAGTCAGAAGACAGGAAGATGGAAAATGGTTTCATTAACATGGGTGTAATAGTTAGTAGAATTGTATACTTGGTAAACCTATCATTTTAGAATAAAGGAGGTTTGGTATGATGACTCATGTCTTTGATCCCAGCACATGGGAGGTAGAGACAGGCTTATATGTGTGGGTTTGAGACTAGGTCTACAAAGTGAGTTCCAGGACAGCCAAGTATGTTATATAGAGAAACCTGTCTCAACAACAACAACAACAACAACAACAACAACAATAATAATAATAGGTACAAAGGCTGAAGACATGGTTCAGCTGTTAAAGGCTAGTCTCACAACCAAGAAATAATACAATAAAGGTATAATAAGGGGACTTTGAAACTGATATAACTGAAATAACTGGTATTATGTTACTATTCTTTGAGAATTATGTTATTATTCTTTGAGAATGAACTACCATGGTCTGCATGGTTTAAAACAACAATAAAGTGTCATTTCATGGGTTTATAATACAGTAATTCAAAATTGATATAGTAACAGGATGATCTTCCCTTTTTCTATGGTGGGGAGGTGACAGATAATTACTCCTTGTTGCATCTCAGATCCTAAAGGTTTGCTACAACACTCTGTATTCCAAGGCTTGTACCATCTAATTCCCATCTCAAACTCCAAGGTCACATTTTCTTCTTGTAATTCTGAGCCCTGATGCATTTCTTTAAAGATACCTATCGTATTGCACTAAGAGTTTATCCAACAGCACTGAGGGCATGTAAGGATTAATTGCATCTATAAAGAATATCTCTTTAAATAAGGCCAAATTCTGAAGTATCAATGATATTCAACATATTTAGAAGCAGAAAAACAATCAATTTATAACTGTTGCCAGGATTCTTCTATACTATATGATTTATGAAGAAGGAAATGATAATGGAATAACTAAGATGCAGGATAAAATTACATGTAAATAAAAACAAACGAATACAAAAAGAAGTGTCACTTTTTTTACCCTAATGGCATGTAAGTCAGAAGATCTCTCAGAATTCAAGCAAGCTAATATTCTAGAATTATTTGAGAAGAGAGAAAATATATTGATAACCACAAATATTATTAATACAGAAATTTTAAAGATGGTTTCACATAATACAAAATGTAGTTTCCACACTAATTGATACAAAATAATTAAAATGGAGAAGATACATAAACAAATTTAATGAAGATAATGAAGAGAATAACAACAAAAACATTAAATTAGAACATAAAATCTTCAAGATTTATGAAGTCACTAATTTATATAAATAGTCTTAATGCTCTGCCTTAGCCACAGATCAATAACAAAAACGGAAAACAAAAATACAAGCTTTGTTTTCTACAGAAGAGACTAAATCCCAATAAAATATTAAAGTAGAAGAGTAGAAAAATATGCATTGAATAATAACAAATGAGAATACCTGCGACTGTACCACTGCCATGTAAAATAGATCAAAAGACAATGATGCACTGAAAAAGGTTGTCAGATATGTGTATCAACTCTCAATTTGTGTGTATCTAAATGGTATTGGCATAAATGTACATAAAAAGAAAAATGGTGACACAATTTTAAGTGAAATTGACTAGGAATGATGGGAGACATTTAACATAGCTTTCTCGGGAATTAAAAGATAAAGAAAATTAAGTCTACTGATATGAGTATCCCAATTGACAAGCTTTATCCATAGGGCATGTATAAAATCTATCATTAAAATGCATATATTTATATGACTATAGATTATTAATTAATTGATTTAATGTATCTTTAACATGACCAGGTATACATTCATTTCAAGCACACTTGGTGATCTTAAATTATTATGACTAAAAGAAAGTGTCAGAAGTATTTCATAGGCTCAAATACATATTCTGTTGTTAAATAAAGCTGGGTCTGTCCTCAAAATGTCTTCCCTAAGGACTAGATTTCATAGTTGTATAAGGAGATATGCATGTTCCCAAAGAGGAAAGGCAACCAAAAGCCCCGTCCAAATATGATGCCTGTAAACCACGGAAATGACCAGAATGGCATGATGCATCTAAAGATAGAACAATGGCACTCATACCGTGCTTGTGGTGAACAACTATCTTGCCAGACTAAGATACACTCAATAAGAGGAAAATCATGTCTGGTCCTGCAGATCTAACCAACTGCCTGGTGTTAATGAGGTCATGGATCTTAGAAAAGAAACTACTACTGTCACTTTACTAAAGTAGTATTAATTTAACTGAAATCTAAGTACCTATCCCTATACCCACAGATAAATATAGTTCTCAGCCCTCACCCAAGAATCTTCTTTTTACAACAGACAACTGGTCAAAATACAGAGAACAACTGCTTGTGTGATATCCAGCTCCGACTGACGTATCTACAACATATCTCCTGACTCCCCAATCTCAGGAAACAAAGGAAGAGGAGGCAGAAAGATTGATAAGAGACATAGGATCATATTTGCATCCTACCCACAAACAAAGAATTATAGGAAGCCGAGGAATGCAAAAGGCAGAAGAAATAGTATTTCCCAAGGATGAGCTCCCTAATTGGTTACCTAAAGCTTTATGTGCGTGCGTGTGTGTGTGTGTGTGTGTGTGTGTGTGTGTGTGTGTGTGTGTGTGTGTGTGTGTGTGTGTGTGTTAATAACAATTAAAGAAAAAGAGGTCATGAAAGCCCATGTATTAGAGAAGGAGCAAGAGAAGCATGTGAGGGTTTGGTGGGAATAAAGGGGAGGAGAGAAATGATATAGTTATATTTTAACTTTAAAATTTTAATAAAAAAGTAACTGATGCATGCATACCTTAAATATTTAGTATATATCCAATATATAAATATTATATACATATATAATTTTAACTGTGTACCACGAGGAAAAAAATCAGTCAATATAGA
The DNA here is from genome assembly GCF_003668045.3 of Cricetulus griseus. Classification (NCBI taxonomy): domain Eukaryota; kingdom Metazoa; phylum Chordata; class Mammalia; order Rodentia; family Cricetidae; genus Cricetulus; species Cricetulus griseus. The sequence goes on from NC_048595.1 coordinate 122,068,478, forward strand.
AATAGTAAATGATAATTAAATTATTACAATCTGAGGTAGAATAATTTAGAAGAAAAGTTATAGTTGTAAATATTAACTTTAGAAACGAAGGAAAGTTAAAATTAGGTGACAGTAGCATGTATCTGAAAAAAGAGGAGAAAGAATAGCAGAAGAAACATAAGGAAATTGGAAGGAAAGAAACATTGATGACATTCAGCACGAGGTAATAATATAGAAAATAAAGGCATGATCTTAAGAATTAATAAGGCCCAAAGTCTGCTGTCTGATGAAAAACTCCATAAAGCTTGATTCATAAAAATAAACACACAAGGCAATAATAAACAACAAAGCAGAAAGGGACAAGAGGAACAGATGGAGACAAGATTAAAAAGAATAAGAGAATGTTACAGACAACATATGTCAATTGATTTGGAAATTTAGATGAAATAGCCACTTTCCTAGAAAGATGAGAAGTTAAATTTCCTCCGATACAAATGAAAAATACAAATGATCCATAAAAATCACTTAAATTTTTTTCACAAAGAAAGTATCAGTTTTGGATGTGTTTATTTATTACAAATGTTTAATAATAGATTAGCAGGTAAAACACTGAAATACTTATATAGAGAAGGGAAAAAAATGTTAATCTGTCAATTTAACTGTTCAAGTGAATACAAGCTCTTCGCCAAAGCCAACAAAACAGCAACAAACATAAGAAAGTAATGTCATTAGCAGTGTAAAAATCGAATAATGTTTTAGTATTATATTAAAATAAAAGCAATAAATAAAGAGTTTTGCACGTCATTCCTAGATGGATTTACTCAAGAAAGGGATGATTGGCTAGACATAAGAAAATTCAGGTTATGGATTCATTCATTAATGAAATTTATCCCCAACTGAGAATCTAAGCAATAGTGGAGAGGCTACCTTAAATGTCCATCCCCTATAATGAGATTGGTGACTACCTTGCCATCATAGAGCCTTCATACAGTAGCTGATGGAAACAGAAGCAGAGACCCACATCCAAGCACTGAGTTGAACTTGAGGAATCCAGTTTCAGAGAGGGAGGAATGGTGAGTAAAGGGAACAAGACCATGCTAGGGAAACCCACAGAAACAGCTGACCTGAGCAAGTGGGGGCTCACAGACCCCAGTCTGACAGCTGGGGAACCAGCATAGGACCAAACGAGGCCCCCTGAATGTGGGTGTCAGTTGGTGGGTCCTGGACAGTCTATGGGGCCTCTGGTAATAGAATCAGTATTTATCCCTGGTGCACAAATGGGCTTTGGGAGCCCATTTGTTAAGGAGGGATACTTTTTCAGCCTAGATACATGGGGGAGCACCTAGGCCTTGCCCCAAATGATGTGACAGATTTGATGATCCCCATGGGAGGCCTCACCCTCCCTGAGGAGTGGATTGGGGGTGGTATGGGGGGTTGGTGGAGAGAATGAGAGGATGGGAGGGAGAGGGAATTGGGATTAATATGTAAAATAAGATTGTTTTAAATTTAAATAAAAATTAATCAATAAAAAGATGAAAACCTGTATAATTCTGCAGGAAAGTTTTTGATAAATTTTTATATAGTTCATAAAAGGACCTCAACCTCTAATTAGTGTCAGGTATAACTACAAAGCACAAATAAAGAAAATAACAACCAGATATCATGTATCAGACTCAACTCTTGATGGTACAAACTTTCTTCTGAATATGAACCTATGGAGCAAGCCCCACTCTGCCACTGAAATTCTGCATTGTTCCTACCAGGTTTGCTTGTTGTTTGTTTAATATGTATGCGTGTTCTATCTGCATGTATGTGTATGCACTGCATTCCTTCTTGGTGCCTGTAGAGGCCAAAACATGGTATCAAATTAAAGTATTGGAACTAGAATTTTGTATACTTGTGAGCCACCATGTGAGTCCTAGGAAGCAAACTGACATCCTCTGCCAAAGCAGCAAGTGTTCAGAATCACTTAGTTATCACTCTCTCCTGTGTAGTTTTAATAACAGTAAATCTAAACAAAAGCACATGCAAGTTTCAAGTTTTGGGAACACTTCAGAAATTTATAGAATCTATCAAGAGACTACATATAAGATCAATGATATCCAGATTCCCATAAGTCAACAACAGATGTTGGTAGGAATGTGACAGTGTCCCTGACAATTGTGATCACTTGGTTGGGTAGAATTTGTTTCTAAGTATAAGGTGCCGACACACAGAATTTCAGATGGCCTAGAAGGGCATGAACCAATAGGGTCTACAGGAAGGAGGAATTTGGGTCTGTACAGGGATCTGTGAAGTTTCCAGGGAATAAAGGAAGAGACAGAAGAGAGGCCCCCGCAGGTGGTCTGCTACAGGGCCTAGGATGAGACTGGGGAATTGAAATTGGAGGAAGTGAAGTAGAGTGGAAATTACCTACCCAAATCTCTAACCTTCTGAACATCAGGTTTCCAGGGAGAGACTCCCTGTGCTAGTGTTTGGTGAGATAAAGTGACAAGGTGAAGAAGGAAGGCTGCAGGAAAAGATATGCTTATTTTCCTGAGAGTGGGGACAGAGAAGAAAGGAGAGGGCAGTAGCTGGTCTGCTATCAAGATGGGAATAAGACTGAGGAATCAGAATTGGAGGATAAGAGGGAAAGTGAAAATCCTACTTTTTTTTCATATACTATACTCTGATCAGGTTTCCCCTCCCATAACTCTTCCCAGATTGTCCCCATGTGCCTAACCACCCAACTCCGTTTTTCTCTCCCACTTTAGGAAACAAACAAGCAAAAACAAAAAACTGAAACAACAACAACAACAACACACATACACACACACACACACACAAAAAAAAAGAAAATCAAAACAAAATACAATGGTCACACACAAAACATAAAACCACAAAATCAGAAACCATACTAGACAACAAAAATTCACTAGGACAAAAAATTGTGAACAAAGAAATATGAGAGAAAATGTCTCCAAAAATCCATTGGGTTCATTTTGTGTTTATGATCTAGTTCTGGTCACAAGACTTATTGTAAGCATGGTTAATATACCCAGTGAAACATCCCTGGAGAATTGTTTTCCTTTGCAAGCAGTTGTCAATTGGAGTTAAGTTCTTGATTAGGGATGGAAGCTCATGTCTGCTTTGCTGTCTCAGTGCTGGGACACCATCAGACTTGGATCTGTGCAGGCCCTGAGCCTCCTGCAAAAATCTCTGATGTCATATGTGCATCAGTCATGCGGTATCTGGAAGCAATGGCTTCCTTGGTATCATCCTCTTTGGCTCTTATAGTCTTTCTCCCACCTCTTTCTTGCAGTTCCCTTAGCATTTGTGAAGATATACCAAGTTCCAAGTCTCTCAATCTCTGCACACAGTCCAATTGTGGATCTCTGTGCTAGTTCTCATTCATTGCAAGAGGAAACTTCTTTAATGATGACTGAATGAGGCACTGATCTGTGTGTATAGCACAATAAACTGTTATGAGTCATTTTGTTTTATGTTTATTTAGCACAGCTCTTTTGAAACCTGTGTACTGCAACCCCATTGGCCAATCCATATCTCTAAAAATGTTTACATTTCCATTCATGCAGTAGAAAAAGTAGTTATGAAGTAGCTATGAAACTTTGGAGGAACTGTATGAAAATGTCATGGCCTTAAGAAGATTGAAAACCACCAATTATGCAGAACAATCATATTTGGTTTTTCTCAAGATCCACAGTCTATTTAGTCTCAGGTTCTTGACCATTAAGGAGTGTTCATCATGAGATCAATCTTGTAAAATGGGCCTTAAATCCTATCCGAGAGAGTTTTGTTATTTCCACAATGTTTGTGCTACTATTATACCAGTGTATCATGTTTGCAGGTCAACTTTGTAGATCACAGGATTTGAAGCTGGGTTGCTGATTAGCTTTTTCCTCTATAGCATATGTACTTGGTGTATCAGCATTATCTGTTTTATTTGTAGTAGTATCCACATAGAGGAAAGTAAGAAGGTAATATCCAATCCCACACAGCCAATGCTGTGTGTCTAATTTTTGTAACTATTAACTATATGATTTGGTTTTATTCTCATAGACTTTCAAGTCTGGGACATCAGTATCCAGCTTTGGCTTTGGCTTTGGCTGTGAGAGTGCCTTTGTTTGAGGAATACTTTTATCTGAAGTTTTTAAATTCTTCTCCAGTGTTAAGAGCAGTCTGGTGAGCACAGTTTGAGTGAAGTTTAGATATGGTCCACTAGGGATCTGGGTCTTCAGAATTAGCTACCAAATAATTTTCAGACCTGGTTCTATACCGTGCTAAAAGTAGTTTGTTTAGTGTTCAAAGTCTTGCCTAGTGTACAAAGCCCTAAGCTATGCATGCCCAATGCATGTATAAATTTGTTCCTTTCAGAACTCTCTAACCTCTACTAGCATTGATGTAGGATAGATGACCTCCAAGAGCACCAGGAGTTTGCCTATAGGCCCATGCTGTCATCTGTCTCTGTGTTGTGCTCATCAAAAAAAAGTCATTGATGGTAAACAAGTATAAATGAAGTTGACAAACTTGTAGGGGGTTAACTTGTGCTCACAAAACACACAGGTCTGTTCTTTGCTATAGCTACTCTTGGCCCACGGCTACCCCTTGGGTGTGTGGCATGCTGTTTTCTAGTATTGCCTCCAGAGTTCACACCAGAGACAATCACTAGAATGATCCTCTTCACACAGGCAGCACTGTTTCCTGCAGGGCAGCAATCCAACACCACAGGCTATGTACATCATCGCCAGTCCTGACATCTTTCTACAGCCATCACTATGGTGACATTTAAGAAAAGACCTGTCATCTATTTAACCACAGGCTCCTAGCACAGTCTTCTTACTAGTGCTACTATTTTGGAACAGTGGATTTATGGACACCTGATGAGAGCCTATTTGCAGAATTTGCTAACTTCAGCCTGAAGTGTTCAGCTGAATACATGGTTGCTAGAAGACGACTTTTAACTTAAAAATTCTGACTGGTGAGATCAAAATTACCAGAGACCAATTTCCTTCTGACTTCTCTACTTGCAGTTATTGTTAAGACAGGGTGTTAACACTCCCAGGGAATTAGTAGAACATCCAATTTAGGGTCAGGAAACTGCAGAGGCCAGAACATGCATACCATTTCAACAAAATATGATCTGAAGAAGACTGCTTTTATTATTTCTACATTGTCTTCTTTGTCAAGAATATAGAAGTGTCTATGCAGAAAATTGCATGTAGTGATTAATATTGAATACCTCAAAGATTGTTCATGAGCCCCAGCTAGAGTATGAAACACAGGCATGCCTTAAAGATATGAGCTCCCAAATCTCCAAAATAATGTAAATGATATTGAAGTCCCTCTACTTGGAAATATCTTCCTCCATGTATTAGCATCCCATGCATGATCCTGACTCTTGCAAGACCAGATTTTACTGTCAAGCTTGCTGTAAAGATGAGAACCTGGATTTGCATTCTGAGGTCACCAGGATGTTCTGGGTTTACTTCTTCTTTCAGAACTCTATTGAATGCCTTCCTAGTGCTTTGAAACATTAGTTAGTCCTATTGTTCACATAAAATACAATTACTTTGCTCATATTTGAAATGTAGGAATAGATACACAATGGATAACAACTTATCTAATGTCCTATCAACCCCATATACAATGACACAAATAATGCCAGTACCTTGCTTCTTCTTGTTGGTCTGTATCCCTGGCACAATTAACAGGAATGGGAAAGTGTATTTCAGTAAACCTATTTAAATTTTCTACTGAACTGGTGTCAGCATCTCTGCCTGAAAATTTGCCTCTGTAAAGAACATATAGTCTTAAATATAAAAGTAACTATAAGGCAGAAGCTCGGGCTGTGGGAAGAGCTGAGGGAGTGTCTGCAGCAAGTATGACCCTCTTTCTCTCTTCATTTATTACATAAGATGAAGAAGCATTTCTCTGTTGCCAATACCTCCTACTTCAAGTCTGGAAAAAAAGAAGTCTTGAAAAATTCATGTTTGAAAACTTTTTTGTGAGAATCTTTTATAACCTATAAGACAATGTGACAGAATTGAGTTGTAGCTATAGGAACTCAGCAAATATATGTGGCCATGTGAGGAGACTACAGACTAGTCATTGTGGAATCTAAAAAATCTGAATGTGAATCTTAACTTCTGCCACCTATGTACTATATAACATAAGATACATTAAAGAAAGTTTCTTCTGATCTCCAAATGCCCAAAGATAAGGGTGAAATGATAAGAGTGCATGAGGTATATAATGTGGTAAAACACCTAGCAAAATAAAACTCTAGTGTGAGTCTCAGCATGAAAGTGATTTCTTGGTGCTGGACATTATAAACTATAATGCTATTTTGGTGTACTTAGGTTTAGCCAATATGCAACAGTTATAATTCAAAGACAACTGGTAAATATCTCATCACTCTTAAGTAATACATGGTATCTTAATGGCATGAAAAGTTCACATATTTGTAAAGAGGCTAACTATGGAATGTGGAATGCAAATGGGAAATAGAAACAGACTGTATGCAATAAAAGCTGAACAAACTTCAAGCCTTTCTGCATTATATTAGAAACTATACTTGGATGCTCATAGTCAAATTTGAGAGTGAAAAAAAGTAGTCAAAACAGGTGTTAGATTAAATTGGCTGGTGAATTTAAAGAAACTGATGAATTCGTTCCAATCACATAAATAAGCAGGCAGTCTCAAGTGAATATGTGGAAAATCTTGCTTTCTTTTTTTCCTACTACAGCCAGATTTATTTTATTTATTTATTTATTTATTTATTTATTTATTTATTTATTTTACATTTTAGATTTCTCAATTTTTTGACCAGAAGCAATCAAACAACCATAGCTCAAAACTTATAGTAACCACAGAGTGTATCCCCACAACCTGTGAAAGAAAGCTACTAACAGTGAAGAGGCCAAGGTTCCACCATCTTGTCCCTAATGCAGTCATGTAAAGTATGATTTAGAGCTAATGCCCAGGTTTCTACCCCTCCTATGGAAATGTCCCTCAGACAATTACCCAACACTGTCCCAGGGAATGGAGGTTAATATGACACAGATAACTGCTGCTTTTTGCTTCGGTTAAACTTCTCCCTGGTTCTACTTGCCCTGCAACTACCAAAAAAGGTATCTTTTTGCCTTTAAAAGCTTACTGCAGAAAGCAGTAGGAAATGTTCTGTGAAAAGTGTTCTGTGCATGTAGTATTTGGTCAGTTTAATAAAGACTCTAAAATTCATAATCTGGTTCTGCCAAGTGATCCTTGCGGTCTTTGCCTCATGATGATAACAAAATTCACCTGAGCATTCAGTTAATATTTATGATTCCCTGAATCAACTCAACTCAATTTAACTCAACTCAAAGTCTGGCAATTCCTTCCATTTGCTCCCTCTGGCAAGCTTTTTGAGCCAAGTAAGAAACCCCCAGCTTCAGGGAGAAGGCCCAAGCTCCATTTATGACTTTTGTTCCTTTCTCAATGAGTGGTTGTATAACTGGAAATCCCTGAAATAACATTTCTCTGAAAACCCTAGGTATTCATCTCTCAAGACTGTTTTCTATACCCACCATCTGACGGGGGACTATTACCAACAGCTACTAGCTACCCTGTTTACTTTGAAAGAACAAAGCCTCATATAATTTGAAGTTAAGAAAGTGGACTTTGGCACATATGGAGTATTACTGGATGATAATGATTTTCCTATAGAGAATTTATTTCTCCCAATTGACCCAATCAGGATCCTAACATTAACAAAGACAAGGGGCTCTGGACTTTCACCAGACTTTCCTGGCTGGACTCCAAGTCCTGGCTCAGAAGTCCACCCATAGATCGAGAGGCACTACAGGATGAATACACGGTGTTTAATATTGCCTTTGTGACCCAGTTGCCCTAAAGACTAAGAAAAATTACAGAGTTAGAAGCTGTCAACATATGACTAGATCTCAGTTAATGTTGGTAACTCAAAAGGTGTTTAGCAATCCAAAACTTCTCTGGGGATAGTCAAAAGGATAAAGGTTAATGAGAGCCATCATGACCACACTATGAGAAAACCCAAAGAATAGACGATTGTGGCATGAAAAGTGTAACGGCTAGGAGACCAGGCCCCAGCCACTTTAAAAGGACAAATGTGTCTACTGTAAGGAAAAAGGAAATTGGCAAAATGAAGGCCCAAACAGATAGAAAAGGATATCATAGGTACTTCAGCTGGAAAACTAAGGTTTCAGGATACTACACGTGGAGCCTCCAGGAGCCTAGGTTGACACCAAAGCATGAGATGAAACAAATGACCTTTTAATTGACAAAGGGGTAACATATTTCACCCTCAAAAACCCTAGGTCAGCTGACTGACTGAAAGCTTTCAGTCTAGGAGATGCCAGGAAAAACTGTTACCCCTGGACTTCTGTCCATTCACCCCATTGATCTTGGAAAGGAAATAAAAACCCAATCCTTTTTGGTCATGCCTAATGGTCTCTACCATCTACTAAGCCATTAACCTGGACTGAGGTTGAATAGGGTTTTGAAGCCTTAAAAACTGCCCTGATCTCAGCCCTGGCTTTGGCAGTCTCTGATGTCTCAAACCCATTTCATCTGTTTATCTACGAGATGAAGGGCATTGCAAAAGGAGTTCTGAACCAGACTTTGGGACCACGGAGACTCCACGTGGCATACCTGTTCAATCCTGTGGCCAAGGGATGGACTTATAATTTGAGAAAAGCAGCAATCAAAGGAAAGAAGCCATGCAACAGGGTTCACACAGGGGGATTTTTATTAGGGAAATGGATCATAAAAAAGGAAAATGGGATGGGGAGACTGACCTCCAGAGATAGGAGCATCAGGAGAGAGGAGAAAGGAAGGAGGGGAGAGATGGGAAGAGAGAAGAAGAGAGGGAGAGGGAAACAGACAAAGAGGGAAAGAAAAAAGAGAGAGAGAAAGATGGGAAGTGGGCAAGGGCCCTTTACAAAGAGAACATGGTGAATATGCACAGGTGGTGCTCTTAATGGCTGCAGCTGAGGGCATATCCTGTCAGAACCACAAAACATGGACCCATTAAAAATAAGGTTCCTTTGGGCCCCTGGTTCTCCTATTTCCAACTCTTCTATATCCTCCCAAGACTTACATTGTCCTCTGGGAGAAGGTATTGGAAGCTGATCCAACCCTCATTGTCCTCAAACCTGTACTTGGGAATTAAGGAAAACAAGTGTAGGAAAAGTAATAGCTAGTATAATTATAGACCATCAATCAATATTTCACCTAGACTTTGATTCATGGATGCTCATTTTAAAATATGCCAGGTTAAATCAGAAAGAAAATGTAGCTTAAGTTTTATAAAAAGAATATGGGGTCTTCAATTCTATGCATGCCTTGTTGCTGGACACTTTAGTTGCCAAGAACAAGGGAGTTTCCATTGCAAAGACTGGGGTTGTGAAACAGAGGTTTCGTGGAAACACACACACACTCCCAAGAAATAAACAAAAGAAAGATATAATCCAATGACCATAAAACGAACAGACCATAAGTTCCTTGATCATTATCTCATTATTTTGGTCCATGAAAAAGGGGAGGCTAGGAAATAAGGCTCTCTGTCAAATGAAGAGACCATAAAGACAGAATTAGTATTCAAAAAAACATGTGACCCCTGTTTCCAGATCTTTGGGTGCTAACAAAGATCTTCAACTCATTTCAAGATCTTGAACAAGATTCCCTTCCTTAAAACCTAAGTCACTTAACATGCCAAGGGTTAGAGTCCTGCCTCTCACTCTCCAAGAAAGTGAACGATCCCTGTCTCTATATTCTACTCTTGATAAAGTTCACAGTTTGGTTAATCATTCCCAGCTAGAGATTCATCACTATTTTTGGTTATGATAACACTTCCAGCACCTGTAGTACATGAGGATAGGAACTAACCAGACTATCAAATCATTGACTGACAAAACTCACTGGGACTGTGAGTTTTCTTTCTTTCTTTCTTTCTTTCTTTCTTTCTTTCTTTCTTTCTTCCTTCCTTCCTTCCTTCCTTCCTTCCTTCCTTCCTTCCTTAATGTAAGAAGATATGCAAGAGACTGGAAGTTGTCTAATTTCCAAGACTTTTAACATAGGTATGTACCCTTCTTCTTATGCCTGCTATTACTCTTTTCAGATTAACTTCTCTGGTGGACACATATTAATGATTGATTTAATGTGCCTGTTTTGATGATTTTAAAAATCCTTTTATATACATCTTTGCACACATTCTGCCAAGGTATTCCTATATAATGGGGAAGGAAGAAGAATATATTTTAAGATGGACTATGGACTATAAAGTAATAACAAAAGCTGTGTGGATTATTATCCTATTTCCAGTCAGAGCTGGCATACCTGACTCAATTTTAGGCACAACAGCTCTTATGGTGGGAGATAAATCTTTAAGGAACTAAGAAGAAAGATTGGTTAGGACCTAGAGGTTTTAGAAGATTCCATTTCTTAGCTGGCACAACACTTTAATTCCCTCACACAAATTGTCCCACAGAGTTAGAGAGGCTCAGACTTAATCCTTATGAAATTGTGGGGACCATGCATTGCATTAGGAGAAAACTGTTGTTTCTATGCCAATTGATGAATAGTAATTAGAGAAAAATCTTGTCATGGTTAGGGAAAATTAAAAAAAAACAAAGAAAAGAAAGGAAGAGAGAAAGGAAGGAAGGAAGGAAGAAAGAAAGAAGAAAAGAAAAGAAAAGACAAGACAAGACAAGACAAGACAAGACAAGACAAGAAAAGAAAAGAAAAGAAAAGAAAAGAAAAGAAAAGAAAAGAAAAGAAAAGAAAAAGGCATGAATCAGATAATGGAACCAGTCTCTGTTCACTTGGTCTCCCTGGCTAGTACTCTTCTATCAGCCTTATAGGGACTCTAATTATTATTCTGATTGGATCAATTGTGGCACTATGGATTTCAATCTCTATGGCTATCTGTATATAATTCAGTCAAGGTAATGATCCTAAGCACACCTTTAGACTTTAGTCTAATATGAGTCCTTAATTTGATTCATTTTGTAAGACCAGTGGGGATTTTGATGGGGTCAAGATTCCTCTATCATATTCCTGATAAGGCCGTCTAAAATCTGAGTGGTAACACTTCTCCCTGCTTACACTCACCCCTGAAGGGAAAATCTCTCAAACAATTATCTAACCCTGTCCCAGGGACATGAAGTCAAGATGCCCCAACTAACAGCTGTTTTATTTTTATTTGTTTCTTTCTGTTAACCTTCTCCCATGCTCTGCTTCCCCCTATAGCTATCAACCAAGATATATTTTTTTCCTTTAAAAAGTGCTCTGAAAAAAGTTGTGGCTGCTCTCCAGGCAATCTTTGGCCAGCTTAATAAAGAATCTCAAATGCAGCATCTGCTTTTGTTAAGTGGTCCTTGAGTCTTTGCCACACAACAATAACAAAATTCAACCCTAATACTTGTATTACATAATGTTGACCAATTAGAGAAAGTTTATTGAAGATATTATTTGGGGAGAAAACAAAATTTCTTCCTCCTGTGACTTCACATGGCTCTATTAGATAAAGTAGTGTTTTTGAATATAATATTTTAAATAATTTACTAAAGGTTACTTCAATATCTTAACTTTATTTATATTTTCATATTCCTGAGGATTCTATTTTTGGAATGGTGGAAATGGAGAATATCAAGTAATTTTTTAAGTATCTGCATATTTAACCTAGCATAGGTTTAATATTTGTGAGTCCACCTCACTAAGTGATTAAAAACTGTAATTGAATTGTTACTCATAGCAGTGCTTGAATTTGTGGAACAAGAGTTCCTAACAGTTGATGGCTTCTGGGGGAGAAAGAGAGTTAGTTTTCTTCAGGGAAATGGCCCCTGATAGTCGCTCATGCTCCAGTGGACAGCTCCACACCTACAAGCAGCAGGCAACACTAATTGAATTCAGTGGCTTATAAAAAAGTAAAATAAAATAAGAGTTTAGGAAGTTGGATGGAGATGCAAAAATGAGTGAGGTCCAAAAGGACTATGAGAAGGGTAGTGAGGAACAATTTGATCAAAATGTAATGTATACACAAATGAAATTCTCAAAAATAAATAAAAGTATATTGCAAAATTATATATCCTCTAACAAACAGCAGAAGCCAAGAAATTTTCTCAGTACATGTTCCTAAAGGAAAAATTCCATCCATAGTATCTAGGTCTTCCAACTTGGCCATTGATAGATTCTAGGGGAAGACAGCCATTGTATTCATTTGCAAAACCACTGTTGAGTCTCGAGAATCCAGTGGTTAGATTCAAACACATGATCAAATAGATGGCCCCATTTAAATTCAGTGATTCAGAAATCAATAAGAATAGACATTTTGAGAAAGATTTGTATGGAAGAGACAATCGGAAGACTGAAGAGGGTAGAATGTTAAAAAGTAAATTTAATAAAAAAAAACTTAAATAACCACATTTTAAGTATCCCAATGTTTTAAACATGAATTTTGAACCCAGTGGATTTATAAATAGCCAGTAAACAATGACTTAATGCTAAATATCATGTTACCAGCAGTCATGAGAGACCTTTAAAGACTAATAATAGTTAACATTGATAATAATGAGATGCCTCCTTGGAAAAGTGTTGGCAGTTGCTTTGAAAATCAAATACTGTTCATCATAATATCCATCAATATTATTCTTTACATACATACACACACACACGCATATATATATCTATATATATATCTTATATATATATATATATATATATATATATATATATAGAGAGAGAGAGAGAGAGAGAGAGAAACATATAAAGTCTTTGTAAGGAAGTTTGAGGGGTTTAGTACTTTTGCATTATGTAGGATATATTTTTTCCTTACTCTGCTGAAAATTTTATCTTGCACAAGTGCCACATTCCTATAGGGAAAAAATATAGTTATCAATGCTACAAAATAATAGCCCTGAGTTAAAAATACTCTTTTAGACTATACAATTTTAATCCCCTTGAATATTATATAGATTATTTGTAGAAGTAATTAAGGACTAGAATAAAGGTAATTATAGTTTTTGATGGATTTACTGATAGGAGTAAATTAAGAATTGACCTCAAACCTTAGCATCTAAAACCAGAAGAAAATTAAAGAAAATCCTAAAAACTCCACTATGTTTATAATTTATTTTCACACATCAGTGCCCTTTCAAACTCTGCTTTGACTGCAAACTGTAAGTAGATCACTCAAAGAAAGACATTTGGTACTTGGGACAGCAGGAGGTCTTTTAAGAATATCTTTCAATATATCTAATATATACCATGATTTAATTCCTTAAATAAATTTATTACCAAAAGATGTTCTTAAAATTAGTGTCATATAAAACAAGAAGAATGCAAATCTGCCTAGGATAATGCATGAAGAATGATAAAAGATCTATTTCCAAGATGATTTATGTAACTGGTATGGGCATTCTGTCTGGCATGATACAAAATTAGTGTAAATTTCCTTATTTCAAGCTGTGTGCTTACTTTGCAGATATCTGCAGCAACTGAGAAGAAACAAATAGTTGGCTTATAGATACACAAATTTCATGGAATTCCATAATGTGTCTGAGTATACTCCTGTGTACATATATTTCACTGATGGAATATAAATTACACAATTCAAAATGGGTATACAAATCACAATATGAAATCATGGTTCATATTTTGATGAAAAAGTTTGTGTATTTTTATTTGTTTGCTTGTTTTATGAAACAGAGTCTCAAGTAGCTCAAGATGACCTTGATGTTACTAAATAGGCAGAGAAAACCTTGAATTCCCAAACCCCCTTCTCCACAACCACATGCTGGGAATTCATCTGTGCAGGACACCTGGCTCATGTCTGTATTTTAAGACATAAAAACACTCCAAGTATTCTCATTAGAAACAATCCTTTCTCAACTTGTTTATTTTAGCAAACTTAGAGGCAATCATTTCAAACCTGTTTACAAGTCGTCTGGCATGTACTTGTTTCTAAATTACTTAAATTTTTTATAAATATGATAAAGTTCATAATATTGTTGTGTTTATACATATAATTTCAACCTTGTCTATATTGGGACATTCTGATTACTTTCTTTTTATTGAATATTGAATATTGTCACCATTGACTGCACAACTCACATGATAAAACCTCCCTTTGTTTTTCCTGGGTGAGATTACTTCTTTGCCAGGTACAATGTTTCCTCTGTTCTTGGTTTGCGTTCCTATTAACACTTTAGTTCCAGTAACTTTATTTTCAAGTGATCTACTTTATTTCTGACATATACTTTGCTCTGAAGTCTACACTATGAGACATGAAATAGTCACTTCAGCTTCTTTTAGGATAGCATCAATAATGTGCATCTTATAACCTTGTAGTTACAGTGTGTGTATTTTACATCATGTTTTGATGACAGGAGAACATACTCCTTAACCTAAGCTATTCCCCCACTGTATACAAATGTTTTCTACATAATGTTTCCATTGAGCAGGGTTATTCAGTTGCTTAGATTAAGCAATTGCCATTCTGTTACTTTGTCTATTTTTCTCCACTAGCTTTTACTTCCACTTTATTTTTTTCCTGACTCCTTCAAAATTGCATATTCTTATTGTTCCTTTATATTAGTTTTGGATATCAACTGTCTTGGTTTGGGATTCTTTTGCTGTGTAGAGATACCATGAACACAGAAACTCTTATAAAGGAAAACATTCAATTGGATAACTTACAATCCATAACTTCAGTCCATTATCATCATGATGGGACATGGCAGCAAGCATGCAGGCAGACATGGTGCCTGAGAAGGTGCTGAGTATTCTAAATCTTGATCTGCAAGCAAAAGCAAGTGAACTGAGATAGTGGACATATCTTGAGCATAGGAGATCCCCCCACAATAACATACTTCCTCCAACAAGATCATATCCACTCCAACAAAGCTACACCTCCATTGAGTTTATGGAGGCCAATTATATTCAAGATACAACATTCCACTCCCTGATCCCATAAGAATGGAACAATACCATAATGCAAAATACATTTAGTACAACTTCAAAAGTCCCATAGTCTATCACTGTCTCAACAATGCATTCAGTCTCTTCTAACTCTAATTCTGTATAAAATCAAAACCAAAAATCTGATCACAGTGTAGGGAGCATAGTGAGAAAATAGTGGACCAAAGCAAACTGAGTAAACTCCAAACTCAGCCTTATCCATGTCTGATTTCAATGTGCTCTTAAGATCTCCAACTAAATTCAGCATCATTGATTGCAACACACTTATTTCTGGATTCACTCCCTGTTATCAGCTCTCCTCAGCAGCTATCCCACAACTCTGGAATCTCCAACATTTGGGTTTTCCAAAGCAACCCAAGTTTCATTTTTATAACTTCATGCATTGCCTTCTTTAGGCCTCCATTTAGGGATATCCCTGATGGTTGCCTGGCCTCAGCATCTCTCCTTAGTTATAAAGGAATATTCTATAACTCCTTTATTCTTTCCTTAAATTCAGAACAGCATGGTTGAAGCTGCCAAGTTTTGTTGCTTCCTAGGACTGTAACATGGCCCACTCATTCAATTATCTTCATTAACATCCCATCTTTGATGGTTTCCTTCACTGCCTAAGCTTGGCTATCCTGAAACTCCATACATAGACCACACTGTCCTCCAACTTCTGAGATCCTCCTGCCTTTGCCTCTGGTATGCTGGGCTTAAAGGCATGCACCACCACACCCAGTTCTAAGCTGTTCTCTCCTTCCTTTTCACGAGTTGGGAACTTAGCTGGGTGACATATTACCATGTGGTCACCACTCCTTTTATTCCATTTCTTAATCTGTTTATCCCCTTGAACAAAGTACTTAGATGCATTCCATTTCCTGGTACCCATTTTCTCTTCAAATAGTTCATTTTGTATTTTTCTTGTATTGTTCAGCTTGCTTCTTTTTATTATTTAGCAATACCCCAATTGATGGTACTAACTTTTGTCATAGTTAGGGTTTATATTGCTGTAAAAGAGACACCATGATCATGGAAACTCTTATAAAGGAGATAATTGGGGGTCTTGCAGTTCAGATGTTTAGTCCATTATCATCATGGTAGGACATGATGGCACACAGGCAGATATGATGGTTGAGAAGGCATTGAGTATTGTTCATCTTGATCTGCAGGCAACAAGGAGAAGCATAAGAGACCTCAAAGCCTGCTCCAATGGTGACATACTTCCTCCAACAAGTTTACCCATACTCCAATGAAACCACACTGTGTAATAGTGCCACTCACAATGAGCTTATGGGAGCTAGTTACATTCAAACTAGCACATCAACTATTGCCATGTTGTGGTGCTTGCTTTATGGTTATTATATGTATTTATGCACAACTGATGCTTTTATGTGATTTTATGTAAAAACATTATTTTTATGAAGTTTTTCAGGTATTTCATGCATATTTTTCATGCTTTAAGTCTCACAATGTAGCAATGCCACAGAATTTAAACTATAAGGAAATAAAGTTTGTATTTTTGTGTAGTTTCATATTTCTATTTTTGCTTTGTTCATGCTGGAAGAATATCTTTCAATGTCTCCAAAGAAATAACCATTATTCATCATTTTCATAATTTAATTTTGAATTTATATACATTTAATTTTTCTAGAGACAGGGTTTCTCTGTGAAACAGTCTTGGTTGTCCTGGAACTCATGCTGCGCACCAGGCTGGCCTTGAACTCATAGATATCTGATGCCTCTGCCTCCAATGTACTGGGATTAAAGTGTATCACTGCCTGGAATATTAGACTTTTTTTCCTTTTTGGTAATTTAAAATTTTGTCTTCAAAGATTTACACTGAAACATAAACAACAAAGGAAAACTAGGCTAATAAAACCTTATAAAATGAAAACAATTTGCATTCAAAGTACTCTACCAGATGTTTGCTCAAATAACAGAATTGGATATATTTATAAAGAATATAGCTGATAAAGGATTATTACTCTGGACACATAAAGAATTCTTACACATTTCAACAAGTGAAAAAAAAGCTAAGAAACTTACTTTAAAACAGGAAAAGGCAGTCATTCTAATACTATATATAAATAAGAGTCATCAAAAATAAGAAACATTATTACTGACTGGAAAAATTTAAAAAATCTATAGTATAACTTTAAGTCTATGAGCATTGATATAATAATGGGTACTAGAAAGCTTGTCATAGTTATTTGTAATTTACAATCCATATACATTACTAAGGAAACTGCAAAGTGGTACAGCTTCTACAAAAAAAAATTGGATAAAGTTTAGTACCTACTTTTTTAGTTTGTTAGTTCCATACTTACATTTGTATCATGATAACTGAAAAGGTCATGTACATATATGCTCACAGTAACACTGCTTGTGATAGTTCTAAAATGAAAAAGGAATTAATTGATCAAAACATGAATAAATCATGTATCCATACAACGGCATATTACTCAACAATAAGAAGGGAGTGTTAATGTATTCTATAGCAAGGATAGACCTGAAAGTGTATAATCACATTGCATAAACTGTTCAGAATCTATAGAAAATTAAATAGGTCAGCTAAATCTGCGAGATAAGTGAGAAATTGGAAGGTATGATGTTCCTTTTTGGAAAATGAAAATTGGTATTTGCACATCTATATAATATGTGCATATATATAGTATCTAATATGGCAGTCTGATTCTTTTGTTACATTGTGAATTTTCTTCCAGGAAAATAATTGATTTCATAGAAAATTTAATATTACACTGATCTTTGTTTTCTCTATATATGACATTTATTTGGCTTCTTTCTTCCTTTCACATTTTCTGTTTGCCTGTCTTTGAGAAATCTGAGTATGATGAACTTTAACAGAATGCTTTTCTGTTTCTTCTTTTTGCTTCATTGAGATTTGGGGATAGACCATATTATAGTACTCATCAGGCTTGGCAAACTCTAAGACATGTTTTCATTCAATTGCTTTTTCACACTGCATACCACCACCATATCCCTCCCTGGCTTCAGAAATTCCTGTCCCAAACAGTCTTCTGGACAGCTGAAAATAGGATGAGCATTTCTTCCTTCCTAAATATGTTTTATTTTTTATTTGAGTATATTTTCATTTCTGTCAACTCAACTTCAGTAATTACATCTGCAAGATCTAATCTGCTGTTAAATCCTGACCTTTGGCATTGTGATTCTCATTGCTGGAAGCTTTTCTTCCTCACCTTTTGAGCATATTCCATTCTAACATGACTTTTGGAACATATGGAATACAGTTGTAATATGTCTTTTATTATAATTGCCTGCTAATTTGAACATCTGTGTCAGCTATGAGGCAGATTTGATTCATTGATCATTCTCATTATTTTTTTTCACTCTTCTGCATGCCTATGATACTTTAAGTGATGCCAGATATTCTTAGGCTTATATGGTTGGGTTATGTATTTTTGTATATATATAAATTTTCTGGAGTTTTCTCCTTTTTAAGATTTACTTTATTTCTTATTTACTGTGTATGTGTGAGTATACTGTGTGGGAATATATGCCACATTTGTACCAGAACCCACAGAGTTCAAAAGCAGCCCTCAAATCCTCTTGATACAGGTGGTTTTCAGCCTCCTTTCTGCGATACGAGTTTCAACATTCATGTTTCTGCCTGGAATTTCTACCTTGACTACCTTCAGTGATGGACTCTGATGCAGAAGTATAAACTTCAGCAAACCCTTTTACCCTAAGTTGCTTTTTGGTCATGGTGTTATATAACAGCAATACAAAATTACAACATACAAAATAAAAGAACAGCACCAGCAACAGTGGTTTTGGAGTAACAAGGGTTCCACAATAGCAAGATAACCAGGTGTCAACAGAGACAAATTGTACCTCCTGTTTACTCAAATAATATTATATCCTTCTTGGGTCTCTGATGGATTTGAAGACAATATATTTATAGTTATAATTTTCTTTGTTACCAAATTTAGAAAAGCTCACAATAGAGGTATAATATATATATATATTATACATATATATATATATATATATGGTAGAGAGACATGAAAGCTTAAATTGTTTATCTAATAAAATGTTTTGAGCTCTAAAAAGAGTTTTAAGATGATAGTACAAGTTATGATAAAATATGGTTTCAGGATAAATTTATAAAGTCATCAAGATTAGATAATAGAGTATTTTCTCTGAATATTCCAAATACAAATGGATTGAACACTGTTAATGCTATTTCTACATGATCATTGGTCTTTTGTTCATAGTTTTATTATGTTAGAGTTAAAACCTTTCCTTTTTATTTAGATAAGAATGGGAAAATGTTATGGAGTATTCCTTTACACTGTGTGACGATGTGTCATTGTTACTGGTTTAATAAAGAGCTGAATGTCCAATAGCTTGGCAGGAAGAGGTTAGGCAGGACTTCTGGAGACAGAGAAGATGTAGAGACGAAGAAAAGCAGGGCCTCTGGCTGGACATGGAGAAAGCAACATGACTAGTACGAAGAGATGAGGCAATGGACCACATGACAGAATACAGATTAAAATAAGTGGGTTAATTTAAGTTATAAGAGCTAGTGGGACAACCCTAAGCTAAGGCTGAGCGTTTGTAAAGAATAATAAGTCCACATGATATTTTTGTGAGCTGGTGGCCAAAAGAAAAAAATCTGTCTACAGGAGGAAGCAGAAACTTAGACACCACACAGAAGCCATAGAGGAACACTCCTTACTTGCTTATTCCTCATGGCTTTCTCAGCCTGTTTTCTTTTGGCACCCAGGACCACCAGCAAAGGGTGGTCATCTACAGTGGGCTAACTCCTCTCACATCAGTCATCAATCAAGAAAATGCCCTGCAGATAGGCTTATGGGGACATTTTCCTAATTGAATTTTCCTCTTCTGAAATTTCTCAGCTTTCATCAAGTTGACATAAAAAATAGCCAGCATAATTGATTCCTTGTCAACTATACCCTCAAACACATCGCTATCCAATGAGGAGTTGTCTTTCTCATTTTTCCTCAAAATGGCATGTTAATATAGTATCACATCTTAAAACATTCTAACTTTTAAAAGTCCCATAGTCTTTAAAAATTCTAATACTATAAAAGTTGAGTTCTTTTTACCCAAGTCTCTCTAAAATATCCAAACTCTCTAAACTGTCCAAAGTTTATCTAAAACTATAAAATTCTGTAAATTTCCAAAGTATCTCTAAAATTCTGAAGTCTTAACTGTAGGCTCATGCTACTGAGACTATACCTTCACCCATCTCCCCTAGAATTTCACAATTACAAGCCTCTTATGTTCTCTATGATGACTTTATGCATCCAAGATGAGATTGATGACTACCTTATATGCCATTCTAGAGCCTTCATCCAGTGGCTGATGGAAGCAGTGGCAGATACCTTATCTAAACACTGAACTGAACTCCAGGAACCCAGTTGCAGAGAGGGAGGAGTGATGAACAAAGGGGTCAAGACCAGGCTGGTGAAACCCACAAAAACAGCTGACCTGAACAAGGGGGAGCTCATGGACCCCCGACTGATGTCTGAGAGGCCAGCATGGGACTGATCCAGATCCCCTGATCATGGGTGTCAGTGAGGAGGCCTCAGAAATTTATGGGGCCTCTGGTAGTATACCAGTATTTATCCCTGGTGCACTAATGGACTTTGGGAGCCCATTCCACATGGAGGGATGCTCTCTCAGCCTGAATACATGGGGAAGGTCCTGGGCCTTGCCTGGGATGATATGACAAACTTTGGAGATTCCCCCATGGAGGGCCTCTCCCTCCCTGGAGAGTGGAGGGGTATGGGGTGGCAGCTTGTGGGGGTATGTAGGGGGAGGGGAGGAGGGGAGGGAGAGCGAGAGGGATCTGGGATTGACATGTGAAGCAATCTTGTTACTAATTTAAATAAAAATAAATTTAAAAATTTAGTACCACCTGGGACACTCTTAAATATCACCAAGTTCCATTACTAGCACAGGATGGGGTCTTAGCCTGCTCTAGATGGCACCTTCCTTAGAAAAACACTTCCCAGAAGATTCAACCCCATTGATGCTAGTCTCTTACTCACAGAACATTTCTCAGCTCCAGCTAACCCCCATGAATTGTCCCACTGAGCAATTTTTTCAGGCCAGTAGTTATGTTTTTTTGTTAATGACACCTGATTTTTCAGTACCATCTGGACAGAACTGCAGATTCTAAACTCGAAGTATAATATAAATGACTGAGTAGACTCTTTCCTTGCCTCTGAAACTTTCTAAGTTGAATGAAGTCCATTGGCCTGGCTTTCAGCATTCTCATCTTCTAACAACAGCATATTAAGCTCTGTACACTCAACAGCTTTTCTAGCTCAAAGTTCCGCAGCCATCCCACAATATTCTAAAAAAATATGACATGACTGCCCCAGCAATACTTTACTCCTGGTACCAATTTCTGTCTTAATTAGAGGTTCTACTGCTTTTATAAAGCACCATGACCAAAAGCAATGCATGAAGAAAAGTATATTACTGTGATATTTCACTCTTTTCTTCAAGTGTTAATTTCCCTAATATTCATTTGTTATTTAGATATCATCTTTGGTGAAGGACCAACTAGTAAGTCTTTTTGCAGATTTTTTTTTTGCTTTGTGATATTTTCATTAATAACTTGGAAGTGATGTTCCTTATCTTTTGAAATCTAGAAATTAAATTCAGATTCTTGTGTATGTTGCTTTTGTCCCTAAGCTATATCCGCAGCCTAATTAAAACTGTAATTTGAGACAGAATGTCAGTCCTTTTTCTACAATGGCCTCAAAACCAAGATCTTGTGTTAACTTCTGAAGTACCTCATATTTCATACATAAATCACTAAATTTGTATTGAATCAGATTCAGTTTTTACTTTTTAATTTACCTAGTGTTTTAGTCTTGAGAATTTCATACATATACACAATAAAGTTTGATATGGCCTCTGTTTTCCTCCTCTAGTGGCCCCCATACCTCTACAATATGAGCACTCAGTTTATTCTTCTCACCACTTCCTGAGTTATTTATCCCTGTATTGACTGCTGCCTACTGCCAAAAGAAGCTTCTCTTGTTAAGGTTGAGAGCAGGCTAAACCTACAAACAAAACCATTTACATTTAAAGGGTATTTTGATGTATAACCCTTTAGCAGAAGAAAAGCAGCAGGGTCTATCTCAGGGCTTATGGGTGACCAGCCATGAACTTTTGACCAGCATGACAGCAGGAAACTTCCTATTATGATAGAGGCTTTAAATTCAATCACAAAATGGTCAGTTACTGCACTGAATTTTAATCATGTCATGTTGTACTAGTTGGTATATCTTGCTGAAAAGCTTGGTCTTATAGCTTACAGAGTCCAGTTCTGGGTAAAGCTATTAATATCCATTCTCTCCTAGAGGACTACATAGCGCCTTCTGCTACTATCCACATAGAATGCTACCCAATAGAATGGAAGTTTCCTGGTCAGTTTGAAACTCCTTCCTCTATGTCCTACAGCAAGAGTATAATGGAGTCTTCATCAAGAAGGACAAAGCACATATTTATGGTGGGTAGTCAATGACACCATAATAGTCTCTGTTGCTTTGGAGATCTGTGTGGCTTCTGTGACCAACAACTTGTAGAGGGTATACTGTGCCTTGCAGTGTGATTTTCTTTTGATCACCCTTGTCTTCTGAGGGCAGCATTGTCCACCCATGTAAGATAATTTCATTAGAACTTTTGTTTTTTTCTGTTTAAGGCTATATTTTGAAATTGGCTTGCTAACTAGTTTGTATGATATTCTTATTTTTTTTAGTGTTAGACATGCATTTATTTTACATCAACATAATCATTTAATATTTTTTTGCTGTAACTCCTGTCATGTTGTGAAGTAAGCTAGGCATTAATATTACAAATGAGTTAATCAATCTGGGTGTTTATGTTTATTTATTAATTTTAGAATTTGTTTACCAAATTTTATTCAATTGTATTTGAAATATTACTGAAAGTAAAAATTTATTGAAAAATTAATTGATATGTGCAATTTGGGTAATTTATCTTTATAAGTATTCATTACTTCAGGGCACACATAGGATTCACAACATACACCTCTCTTAGTTTAGGTATTAATGTATGTCTCATTGAATGTGTGATAGTCTGTCCTTGAATTTATTTGTTTGAATTGAAAAGTACTGATAGCATTTAAAAGATATTTTCTCAAATTTTATTCCTTGATTATCCATTATAGTATTAAGAGGTGACATTTAAAAGAAATCCAAATGACATACAGAGCCTAGTTACTTTTGGCAGTGCTATCAGTTTGGAAGACGCTTTACTAATTTCTTGTTTTATTCATTATAAGATATATATTCATCCCTTGCTAACACACCAGATGAACAGGCCACAGTAACAGCCCCCATCTCCAACAGGCATGCCCTGCTATTTCATAGGCTACACCTGCTAGAGAACCAGGAAGGCTGACTACAGATCTTCATCTCTCCTGTTCCTCCAGACCCAGTCCCACAGTCTTACCCAAGCTCCGAAACAGAACAATTGTTGCAGCTTTCCACTGCTCACTCAGCATCGTTTCCTGTGGATCCCACAGATCTTCCCCTCCTGACTTCAATGCTAACCCACTCACCCTAACCCCTATCCCACAACTCATTTCCTGTGGATCCCACAGATCTTCCTCTCCTAACTTCAATATTAACCCACTCATCCTAACTCCTTTCCCACAACTCACTTTTTCCAGCACACAACTCCAGCAGGGACCTCTCCCACTGTTAACCCAAGGCCATTCTGCCTTGGAAACAGACAGATTTACTGTAGCTCTTCTCCTCTCCTTTTGCTCATCCAGTCCCAATGCTCCCAGTCAAATCCCCAACTGTGTAGAAGAACACAGAACACATGCTGTGGTCTCTCCTTTCTGACCCTATACACAATGTTTAGTAAATATCTTCTCCTCTAAGCTTCCTTCTCCCAACCCTACCCATTATCCAAGACTTCAATATCAGCAAACATTCTCTACAAACATACCAGCTGAATGAGCCAGGAAAATAAGTAAAATAACTGAAAACATTCACTTCTCC
Source organism: Cricetulus griseus (assembly GCF_003668045.3). Taxonomy (NCBI): domain Eukaryota; kingdom Metazoa; phylum Chordata; class Mammalia; order Rodentia; family Cricetidae; genus Cricetulus; species Cricetulus griseus. The sequence goes on from NC_048595.1 coordinate 122,092,489, forward strand.
CTTGTTTTCTCCAAATCCAATGCCTCAGTGTCATCCATAACTCCGCAACAGAACACATGCTGTAGGCTTCCTTTCCCGTCTGCCCATATCTCTTGTGGATCCCACAGACCTTCCATCCTCAAGTCCCTTCCCCCACTGTTGTTTTATCCCAGTCCCAAATAGTCCTGCCTAAGAATCAAGCAGCCTAAGTATAGATCTTCCCCTCTACTCTCTCCTCCAATATCCAATGTCCCGGTTTCATCGTTAGCACTACAGCAGACCCTTAGGGATGACCTCTCTTCACAGCCTACCACCATTCCAAGGGAACTAAGTAAGCATGTGCCATCGAACACTCTGTTCTCTCCCTCCTGTGAACCCCCACAGACTCCTACCCTTTCCCCATTCATAAGTGTCATTCCCCAAAACCCAGAAAAACATTTAACTTGGAACCTTCAGTGGCCACACTTATCAGGTTCAAAGATATTTCCTATCAGGCAATAAACAGCCATCATATTCTCCAAAATTCCAGAGAGAAAACAGAGACCAACCATAAAGACAAAACCATTATATCAACACCTGGACTTATAATCATCCCAATCCTAATTGCCTAGACACCAACTTAACACAGAATCAATGACAACCAGGGCAATATGTCTCCACTAGAGCATAGCAACCCTACTACAGCAGGCCCTGAATACTCCAACACAGATGAAGCACAAGAAAAATATCTTAAAGCAGCCTGTACAAAGATGGCAGAGGTCTTTAAAGAGAAAAATGAATAAATCCCTTGATGAAACCCAGGAAAACACAAACAGTGGAAAGAAACAAAGATGTTGAAGAGCTGAAAAGGGAAATAGAATCAATAAGGAAAACCAAAACTGAGATAATTCAGGGCAGAAAAAAATTTAGAAATCCTAATCAGAACTACAGAGGCAAGCTTTACCAACAAAATACAAAAGATGAAAGAAAGAATCTCAGATGCTGAAGTTTGATGGGGGAAGTGTTTCTGTGTTGTATTTGTCTTATTTAATGATAAATAAAGTATTGTTTGGCCAATGAGGCAGCAAGTTAGGCAGGACTAGGAGTCAAGGAGGATTCTAGGAAATGTAGTAAATAAGTGGTGAACCAGGCAGGAAGTGACATAGCAGGGAGACTCATTTATAAGCAAGGGCAAGAAGGAAGTCGTCCCCTTTTCCATTCTCTCTTCTTCCTGGTCTCTGCTCTAGAGTCCCCATGTGATCTGCCAGCAAGAGAGGATGCCAGCGCAAGGCATCCTCTATGAGATAAGTCTTATAAAATATATAGATTCATGATAATTAAGACTAAGCTAGCAGATGAGAAATCCTAGTCATTGGCCAAGCAGCATTTGCACCTAATATAAGTCTCTGTGTTTTACTTGGGACCTTAACATGGCAGCAGGCAGAACTTGGGCAGCCTGGCTGAAAGCACCCACGTGGCAGCAGGATTCAGGCGACTTGGCAGAAAGGCTTATTGTAACAGAAGTTACTATATAAGAAATGGTCATCAGGCTTAAAAAAAACCTTAAATATGAAAAACTCCTGACAGAAAACATCCAGCAAAAGTGAGAACATTATGAAAAGATCAGATCTAAGAATAATATGAAGAAGATAAAACCCAGCTTGAAGGTGCAAAAAGTATTTTCAAGAAAATATTTTAAAAATTCCTAACATAAAGGAGATGCCTATAAAGACACAAGTACAGTAGTACCAAATATATTGAAGCAAAAAAAGAAAATCCTCTCTACACATACTAACCAAAACACTAAATGAAATGCACTGGGAAAATACAGAATATTAAAAACTGCAAGGGAGAAAATAACAAGTAACATATAAAGGCAGACCTATTAGACTTGCACCTGATTTTTCAATGCTCTAAAAACAAGAAGGGCCCTGACATACCTGCTCCAGGTACTAGTAGAAAACAGATGTCAGCCCAGACTATTAAACCCAACAACGCTTTCAATCATCGTAGACCACAAAAATAGTATATTCAAGGATAGAACGAAATTTAAGACATATCTATCTAGGAATCCAGACATACAGAAGATAATATGAGGAAAATTCCAACCCAAAGGGGTAACTAAAACCATAAAAATGCAAGGATAAGTAATCACAGAGAAGCAAAATCCAAAGAAAAGAAACACACACACACACACACACACACACACACACACACAGACAGACAAACACACACCAGGACCACCATTACTACCTAGATAACAACAAAAATGACAGAAATTAAAAATTAATGGTCATTGATGTCTCTCAATATTAATGGCTTTAATTCCCCAATAAAATGTCTTAGACTAAGCTAGGGAGGTGGTGCCACAAAACCGTTTAATACCAGCACTTGGTAGGCAGAGGCAGACTGATGTCCAGGACAGGCTCAAAAACGACACAGAGAAGCCCTGTCTTAAAACACAATTTTTAAAAGAGTCACAGACTAACAGAATGGATGCAAAAAACAAGCTCTATCCTTTTGCAACACCCAAGAAACACCACAACATCAAGGATAGGCGTTACCTCAGAGAAAGTATTAGAAAAAGATATTACAAGCAAATGGGCATAAGAAACAAGTTTGTGTAGATATCTTAATATCAAACAAAACAGACTGCAAACCAAAACTAATCAGAAGAGATAGGGAAGGACAATACATACTCATCAAAAGCAAAATTTCCTAAGACAACATTTCAATTCTTAACATCTGTACCCCAAACACAAGGAAACTCAGATTTGTAAAAGAAACATTAGTATAGCTTAAATAACATATTGACCCCCACTCATGGATAGTGAGAGACTTCAATACTGCATTCTCATCAACAGACATGTCAACCAGTTTAAAAACTAAACAGTGACATGCTGGAAATAACAGATATTATTAAACAATTGGGCCCAACAGATATTTATAGAACATTTCACCCAAACACAAAAGAAGATACTTTCTCCTTTGGACCCCATGGAACTTTTTCCAAAATTGATCACGTATCTAAAATCAAAGCAAATCTCACTAGATATAAGAAAATTGAAATCATCTACCATGTTCGAGTAGGCTTCAGCCAAGAGATGCAGAGATTTTTCAACATACAAAAGTCAACAAATTTAACCCACAATATAAAGCAACTGCCAAAAAACCACAAAGGCAGTATACAACAAATTCATAGCCACCATCAATTTAAATGGGAAGAAACCCAAAGCAATTCCACTAAAATCAGGAACAAGATAAGATTGTCCACTCTTTCCTTATGTATTCAATATAGTACTTGAAGTCTTACTTAGAGCAATAAAGAGCTAAAGGATATCAAAGGGATATGGACTGGACAGGAAGAAGCCAAAGTATCTTCACCTGCAGATGATATGATAGTATTCATAAGCAATCCCAAAATTCTACAAGTGATAAACATTTACAGTAAAGTAGCTGAATATAAAATTAACTCACTAAATGAGTACCCCTTTATATGCAAACAACAAAGACACTAATTAAGTAATCAGTGATACAAGGCCTTTCATAATAACCTCAAATAATGTATCTTGGGGTAACTCTAACCAAGCAAGTAAAACATTTATATGTTAAAAACTTCACATCTTTGAAGAATGAAATTGAAGAAGGTATCAGAAAATGGAGAGTTCTCCCATGCTCATGGATTGGTAGGATTGATATAGTAAAAAATGCCATCTTACCAAAAACAAACTACAGATTCAATACATTCCCTATCAAAATTCCAATACAATTCTTTACAAATCTTGAAAGAAAATTCTTAATTTCAAACAGAAAAACAAACAAACCTAAGATAGCTTCAATATTCTGAACAATTAAAGAACTGCTGGAGGTATCACTATCCCTTATTTAAAGTTGTACTACAGACCTATAGTAATAAAAACCTCATAGAATTAGCATAAAGACAATGAAGTTGATCAGTGAAATCAAAGACCCAGACATTATTCTAAACACATATGGACTCTCCCTCAGAAATGTACACTGTAAAAAAGACAGCATCTTCCACAAATAGCGCTGTTCAAATTGAATGGCTTCATGTAGAAGTATGCAAATCAATGCATATTTATCACCCTTCACAAAACTCAATTGTAAATGGACAACAGACCTCAACATATAACCAGACACATCTAACATGATATAAGAAAAAATGGGAAAAAACTTCAAATCATTGGCAAAGTAGGACACTTTATGAACAGAACACTGATAGTGCAGGCACTAAGATCAATGATAAATAAATGGTACCTCATGAAACTGAGAAGCTTCTATAGGATTACGGACACTGTCAATTGGACAAAGTGGCAGCCTACAGAATGGGAAAAAATCTTATCAACTCTTCATTTGATAGAGGGCCAATATCTAAAATTGATATCCAACTTAAAAATGGAGTACAGATATAAACAGAGAATTCTCAAGAGGAAATTAAAATGGCTGAGAAATACTTAGAGAAAAGTTCAACATCCTTAGCCATCAGAGAAACGAAATCAAAATAATTTGAGATCACATCTTACACCTGTTGTAATGGCTAATATCAAAAGCACAAATGGAAGCTCATGGTGGCAAGGATGTGGAGCAAGGGGTACACTACTTCACTGCTGTACAAGTTGTGTAAACATCAGTATGGCAGTTCCTCAGAAAGTTGGGAATCAGTCTACCTCAAGATCCAAAAGACACTCAATCCTACCACAAAGACACTTACTCCATCATGTTCTGATGCTCAATTCCTAATAGCCAGAAACTGGAAACAATCCAGATGTTCCTCAACAGAAGAATAGATTAAAAAAAAGGTGATAAAATTATACAATGGAGTATTGCTTGACTGTTAAAACAGTGCATCAGGAAATTTGTAGGAAAATGAGTAGAAATAGAAACAAAATCATCCTGAATGAGGTAACTTAGACCCCAAAAAGAAAAATATTATTGTAGATATTAGCCATTAAATAAATGACAACCAAGCTACAATGTGTATATGCAGAGAAGATAGTATAGAGGAAAGGGCTAGGCAGGAGACATGGATCTCTCTGGTTGTGTGTGGGAAAATAGAATAAATTTTATGGGTGTACTTGGCTGGGTTTTGAGGATGGTATTGAGAGGATCAAATAGGGAGAGCAAGGGGAAATGGAGTAGAAGGAGGGAATGTGAGGAAAGGCAGCTAAGATTGAGAGGCATTTGAGGGACATTAAGGAAATGCAGTGTAGTGTAAACTTCCTAAAACATATGAAGGTAATCCTAACGAAGTCTTCAAATAATGAGGAAGGCAGGTACCCAACTAGCCATCTCTTGCCAAGTACCAAGACTAAATTATATTGAATTGAGTTGTTGGCCAAAGAGGTCCTGTGGAAATACCAAACAACAAATGATATTGCCAAAATAATAGCATGTTCTCCACAAACTGAGAGCAAGACCTCATTGCTGAAGACAATGCTGACACAACTCATTGAACATGGAGAGGGTGATATAAACTTCATCCATAAATTCTAGTGTCTTTTCAGGTCATAGTACACTGCAGGCTATGAAAAGAGAACCATAAACCTTCGATCTACAATCTGTCCTGCCTGTAAAATATGCTAGGGCAATGGTGGCACAAAGCATGCAGAGATAAGTAGCAAATACATGAATGAATGAACTTAAGGCCCACTCCATGAAATGGAAAACATACCCAACACTTCTTGGGTGACCAAGAACCAGAAACTAGATAGCCAAAAGAACTAGGGTAAACCAAATACTACTGGTCTAAAAACCAAAAAGGAAGTACAAAATACTATACTCATAGATTGATGTCTATTGATTCAGCTGTCGCCAGAAATACTTCCTCATGCAGCAAACAGGAATAAACACAGAGATGCACATTAAGACATCTCTCTCTCTGTCTGTCTCTTTTTCCCTCTCTTGTACACATACATACACATACACACACACACACACACACACACACACACAGAGAGAGAGAGAGAGAGAGAGAGAGAGAGAGAGAGAGCTTGAACCAAACAGCTATAAATAGGATAGCTCCATCAATTCTCAAACTTCAGAGCTTAGGGAATCCCATGGAGGAGGAAGCATAATACATGGCAGACACCAGGAGAAAAGGCTTTCTAAGACTATTGAATAAAGGTATGTACTCACAGAGATTGAAGAGATAAGCACAGACCAACCCAGTCCTCTGTGTATATGTTATAATTTTTATTTAGTATTTTTGTGGGACTCCTAAATGTGTTAATGAGAGGGTCTGTCATTCTTTTGACTACTCTTAGAACTCTTTTCCTTTTGTTGGTTTGCCTTGTCCAAAATTGAAGTGATACTGTTTGTTTTATCATATTAAATTATATTTTGTTTTAAAAGTAAGTAAAAGAAAATAATATATATTTTCTTATTTCTTTAGATTCTTGTTATATCTTGAATTTATGTCAAATACTGTAAATTTTATATTAATAAACACTGCTTATTTTTTCTGTTTCACTTCTTTGTACTCATAATCAAATGACCACTCCATTTATTTCATTCATTCAATTGTCTAATAAATGATTCTTTCAATTATACCCCAAATTAACACCTCTCTTACTTATTCTTTTGCCATTCCTGTATTCTGTTTCAGTCATTGCCTTCCAAACCAATATAACCTAACCAAATCAATATATATACATATATATATATATATATATATATATATAGAGAGAGAGAGAGAGACAGAGAGAGACAGAGAGAGAGCAATTATGTATATATACATATATGTAAAACAGACACACATTATATATGTAAAAAGGGATATATATATATATGGCTAAAATGGAATACTCCAAATCCTTTCAGTTATTTTTTAATTGGATTATTCCCCTCTTATTTTATAGGTAAGAAAAGATAGCATTTGAAAGTTCTCTGTATGAAATGCCAAGCCTTACCTCTAAGAATGGGCAGGTTATCATTCAGGACTGCTCAGCTTCAGTGCTTACACTATTGGTGACATCCACTACTTACTTTCGTCAAATGAATTGTATGTTACAAACGTTGGTATTTTTAAGTCTTTCAACTAGATGGTAAGCTTGTACGTTTATTTCTTTTAGATCTTTTATATGCTCTAAGGAGAAATTACCAAAGCAGACAATAAATATTGATCACTGGTTGAATTTTTGTGCCATCCTTCCTTCAGATAAGAATAGGCAGGTAGCACAGGTGTATTCACATGGATAGGCAGGAAGCTTCACTTGTTCCAAAATTATACTCGCTGGACAATGGTCTGCTGATGAGAGAAAATAGCTCTAAGAAATGGACTAGTAACAATGATATCATTTTCTTCTTGAAAATATCTCACTTCAAAAATACACAGACATTATGTTTTACGGATATCCTCTAAAAAGTCAGGAAATAGTGGGACATATCGAAGGATGTTTCAAAATGAATTCAGTATGTTTTTCATCTTCATTACTGTCAAGAATGCTATCAAAAAACTGAATTATCCATCAAGTTATTGAACAATTCAGGTTGTAAAAAAAGGCTTTTTATTTCTGTAAACTTCACCTCCATGAAGAAAAAAATTAAAGAACTTTGATTAAAGAAAAAGAAGCATTCCTTGTCTCATTCTGTCCATTCTGTATGTCTCACTGTATCCATTCTGCAATTGCTCAAACTCTCCACTTTAGTGAGGAATATCTGGTATTGTAAGCTTTTCCACCTGAGAAGACTTGATTAAAGAGATTAGACACGAATGAAATTGATATAAATCTGTAGAAGTAATAGCTATCCTAAGGAAATTCATGTTTTTGCATCCCGTTTAAGTAGTCATGGTGACTTGTGGATAATAGTCATAGAACTCTATAGTAACAGAGGTGACTTTGCTCCAGGAATATAGCCACTTTCAATATATAAACAATGACATAAATATAACCAGTTAATTTAGTCAAGACTGTCAACAGATGAGTAAACCTGCCAATCACTTTTCTGTAAACAGCTATACTATAATGAAAATAAAACTGAGTTTGATAGTTTAGGCTTAAGTACATGACTCCTTGCATTTCATTGTGTGTGCTATACTATGCTATTCTCAAGCAAGAAAATTCTAAATGGTACTGAGCAATCAGAATGATTTCTTTATGCTAACTGTGGTTTTTATTAACTCATTTCCATGTCATCATGAAAATATCTTACCGTCTCATTCTCCTTTATGCAGATTTCAAAAAATCCATTGTTTTCCTCCATATTTTTAAAATTATATCACCATAATGGTGTTCTATCAATACAGTATAAATAATAGTGCAATATAAATAAGCACAATTGTCCTATTAATATACATTGATCAGCATGACTTTTGCAGTATAAAATTGTACTGCCTAATAACTTGCCAGAAAAAGAAGAGCTGCATCTACAGGAGATTGTTTTTACCACTGAGTAATATTCCATTTTGTAAATATACCACATTTTCTTTCCTTGATGGGTATCTAGGTTGTTTCCAGGTTGCAGCTATTACAAATAATGATCCTATGAATACAGTTGAGCAAATATTCTTGTGGTATGAGTGTACATCTTCTGCATATATATACAAGAGTAGTATTACCATGTCTTGAGGTAGGTTGAGTCACAATTTTTTGAGAAACTGCCATTTTGATTTCCAAAGTGGTTGTACAAGTTGGCACTCCCATCAACAATGGAAAAGTGTTCCCCTTACTCCAGTCTTCACTTTCAAGGAAATCACTTAGAGCAAGTGTTTTATTTTCTGTATTTTTAAACTGAACTTTGAGGCTGAGAACATTGACATTTTCAACCATGTGGACATTTTACTGACATTTGTATAGAATGTAAATCATAGTTTTAATTTTTAAAATTTGCTTCGATTAGCATACAAAATATTAGCTATCATTATGCCCTTTTCAAGGAAATGTGTTTTAATAGATTAAATAAATTATTTTATTAAAATCCTATTATGTAGACTGACTCTGTTCACTATCCTATAGCACTGACCCTCACTTAACATTAATTTAATTGTATTTTCTCATACAGATAAATGCCATGGGAGATTCTTTTTTTGGCTCTGTGGCTTTGTTCTTGGGGGACAGTATGTAATGAGACTCTCTGGATAAACCCAGGTGTGTTAAGAGACTGATTTCTGTATCAGAATGGCTTATTGGATCTGTTTCTGTGTTTGTTTTCTGGATTTGGTGGTTAATTTGGTTTCTAATCATGCTTTTGACCCCATTTCCAGACACTTTGTGGTAACGGGAGAAGAAAGGCCCCGCAGTAGGTAATTAAGTCTGTGAAAGCAGTGCTGCTTACTTTTCATTGCAGCACATAATCAGAGTGCTGTTGCTCAAGTGTAAAATGCAGAAATTAATGATCCTATATAATACAGATTAAGGCTTTCATTTTAAAAACTATCAGTGCAGAAGAACAAAGGTAGGGGAAACAGCATGATATTTGGATTTTCAATATCTACTAAGGATTGCAAATTTTGAAAGAGGTTTCTGAGCAAGAGACTAATCAAAACTCTCCTTATGTTCCATAGTGATTGATTAGTTCAGAACTCAAATATATTACTGCCCCACTGCATCTTTGAAAAAGCACAATTAGACACATTTGTCCATGTCTTTTCACTTGTAAACACGTCCCTTTGTTCACTCAGATAAAATGGAGATAGTAAGAGTATAGAGCACACTGAGCATCACACAGTAGGTACTCATCAATAATTCCATGTTTGAATCCAATGTGCTTTTCCTGTCAAGGGATTATAAAGCATATGCAAGAATTGAGAAAATAGAATGCGTGCTTATTTTTAAAGGCATAATCATGTAAGGATTTCTATCTGAAGGGTTATTTTACCCCTATTATAACCTCCTAGATTACAAGGCCAGTCATACTTGACATATCTGTTCATAATTTGAAAGTTGTTTGCAATCAAAGCAAAATTTTCGTTAATACAAACCTTGAGACCCCCAAATGCACCTGTTTCACAATGGGACTCAATGATCTGTCCTCAGATATATGCATAACCTGGTACTCTCTGTCAGCAGCATCCATTCTATTCATGATTGTATTGATGCAAGTTTTTTTGTACCTTCTTATTTAGACCATTTCATTATAACATCCCATGTTTGTTTACTGTTAGCCATTTTTAACAATATTCTTATAAAATTAGTTCTCATTTATTATCAGCAATAAATAAGTCAATCTAGTCAACATTTCATTAAGTGTGTGGTTCAGTTTCCAGTCACCATCACAAAGGCACCTGAGAAAAAAATCAAATATTTATTTGGACTCTCAATCACAGAGATTTCAGCCCATAATCTCTTGTTTTGATGAGACAGATCATTACAGTAGAGAGTGCATGATTTTGAGAAAAAAGCAAGAAAGGAGCATGCAAGGAACTGGACATGAGCTAACACACCAATGACACATCCAGAATGACTCATTCCCTTCAACTAGCTTTCGCCTCCATTTCTCACCTTCCAGTAGTCCATCAAATTATAAGTTCAGCAATAGTAACTATCTGTAGTGAAAAGTTCTGGTGATCAAATCATTCTCTCAAAATTTCACCTCTGAGCATTGCTACATAAAACACACCTAAGCCTTAAAATGATATTGAACATTAAACGATAAAATTTTTTCAAGAGAATGCCACTGTATTCTTCACAATACCCATGTGGAAGCTATATTAATATGAAGTAGCCTTCCAATACACATGAAGAAGCTATAGTACTAATCTATGTGTAAGGGAATGACATTGTATTTTGGGTGATTCTTTCATTGGCATTTAATGAGTCTGAATCTTGGAAAAAAAATTAGTTGGGGATCTGTCAGATGCTTCCTCTGGGCCTCTTCTCCTACATTAGTGCCTGCCTGGAGCCTGTTACCAGAGTAAGTAAAATGTGCGCACAGATGCTCTGGAAAGACACAACCCTAGCTTTCTGACCTTTGAAAATACTTAGAATCATGTTTCACCAGGCCATGGTGGCCCAAGCCTTTAATCCCAGCACCTAGGGGGTAGAGACAGGCAGATATCTGTAAGTTTAGAGGCCAGCCTGGTCTATGGAGCAAGTTCTAAGACAGACTCCAAAGCTACATAGCGAAACTCTGTCTTGAAGCCCCCGCCCCAAATCATGTTTCTGCATCAGTTTCTTGTGGTGATATACCATTTATAATTTATTAACCTTGCCTGAGGATTCAGAAACCAAAGCAACAAGCCACTAGCTCTTACCTCTACCTCAAGCTACAAGGTGATCCTGGTGCCACCAAACCTCAGAATGAAATCCCAGACTGCTATGTTCTACTAAGCATGGCTGGAGAATCCTGAGACTCAATTCCTTCCTATCTTCAATGTGGCTGGAGAATGAATGTCAGCTCTGAGTCTCTGTTCCTGTCTTAAATACCTCTCATGAGTCCTGGGGTTTAAAGGTCTGAGCCCTAAATCTCTTTTAGACTGATTCACTCTAGCGTAGACTATGGTGGCCTTTAACTAACAGAGATCCCTCTACCTCTTAATCCTGAGTCCTTGGATTAAAGGTGTTTACCACCGCTTCCTAATCTCTATAGTTTGAGTCTGACTTTGCATTCTGAGTCCTCAGACAAGCTTTAATAAGTCATAAATACTATATTGTCGCGACCGCCTTGACCAGCAAGGATAACGCAACACTGGAGCTCTTCTTGCAAGCAGTTTATTCAGGACCTTGAACAGCAATCTCTCTCTTCGGGCAAGCCTCTCCCAGCCCTTAAATAGGCATGGACCACCAACCCTGGATTGCCACGTGGGCACCGTCCATCATAAGCAAGCGCTTACGATCATCTAGCCTTAGCCATATATGGAGTTGTTTTTCGAAGAGAGCACTTGCTTTTGGAATCGCGGAGGGCGGGAGCCAGCGCCATCTTTAAAGCACGGCTCCACGCAGCTCTCTACAATATATGACCACAGTTTCTGTTAGAACCTATCATCTGACATGCATACAACAAGGATAGTGCCCAGATTGCCCCAGCCCCAATAATCAAGAAAAACATATCTACAAGAAGAAGGGGAATCAGTAGGTAAAAGATCATGAACTGAAGGCATGAAATGGACGCATGACAGGTATTGACTGGACTCCTAAGTGTGACTGCAACTGCTGTTCGGGAGTCAGAAAGATGGCATTTAAAGCCTACCCCAGTGATCCTAAGGATTGACCACACAGCCTCTTTTGGAAACAGAGCCTCATTGGAGAACAAGTGGGCTGTGGGGAGCAGAGCTCAGATCACTTCTGTTAATTATTTTGTGTCTGAAAATGACTGGTGGGTGAGGATGCACATTTAGAAGCTGATTCTCTCCATGATCCTCTGTTTTGACTGGCATCCCAACGGTGTTTTGATGGCTGCAGGCTCACGTGACATGAAATGTGGAGTGATTCCTGCCTGTATAAAAAAGGTGGATGAGAAGCTAGCCAGACCACCCCGAGGGCAGATAGATGCCTTTATGTCAGATGATGTCTAAATTTGGTGGTAGTGGTGCCAGAAGCCAGTCAGGTTCTCTGCCAGTGGGAACCACCTGGCCTAGGTCATCCATGGTAGCACTATGTCCATTGCTGATGGCTCAAAGGGCATTCAGGTTTTAACCCTGAAAATGGAGTTCCTGCCACTGTTGAGTGTGTCGTTTGTCTCAAAGAACAATATTGTGGCTACTGGCCATGACTATTGCCCAATGCTTTTTAACTAGGACGACCGTGGCTGCTTTGTGTTGAACCTTGTCATCCCAAAACAGATCATTCAGTGTCACATGTGTACCATGGAAGACTTCCAAAACATGAGCAAGACATCCATAGCTGAAGGTTGCAACCCAGCCTTGCAGACACTATACCAGAATGGCATCACTCAAGTATCTATTTTTCAGATGAACAAGAAAGATTTTCACAAATTTTGCACTACTGGCCTCGATGGAGCAATGACAATTTGGAATTTCAAGACCTGGTAGTCTTTCAGCCTGGGCCTCAGATAACATGAAGCTGAGTGAGCCTCTGCCATTCAGCATGAGGAATCAAGTTGAACACCTTCAGCCATTAGCACGATGGTGAGAATTGGAGGCCCATGGAAATACTGTCACACTGACCAAACAACTAATGTGTGTTCCTGTGGATGCTGTTAGTGAAGTGTGAGTTTTAAAGACAATAGTGGTTTGGTAGCTTTTGTTTTTTCTTATTTCATTTTGTTTTTATTTTGCTACCTCATTGCATTTTTGACCAAATGTTCTCTTTAAGTAGATTATTATGGAAGATTGCCACACTTAAAGTGTAAGGGAAACATGTATGGTGTCTGATAAAAAAAATTAAAGAAAAATCCCAAGCATGGGGAAAAATTAGTCACAATACCCCATTATGTCACTTTAAATGTAAAATTATACCTAGATCTCCAAAGTCTGATTCAGAATGAAAAGCTTAGCTCCCCTTTGGCAGTTGAGAAAGCATTTGGCGTGTTGATCTGGCACAGTTCTTAGCCTGTATTAGTAAAATTGCTAACACAGGAAGAGCAGCATTTGGTGCATGTTGGTAACCATTCTAATCTATTTGTAAAATATGCTATGCAGCATTGTTTTCTAAACAGAGGAAAATGGAGCTTTGGCTTGCATCCTCCATCAGAGTATGATAATCTAAAGGACTTGTTTTAAAGTGAGCCCAGGAGTTACAATAATGAGCTCCATGGCCAAGCACCTGTGCTTTGCTGTTCAATTTTCACTTTGGCCAAGACTCACTCAAGGGTTTAGTGCTTATTCATTGTAACACATACATTAGATTTAAATAACATCTTGCCTTACAAGTTGCATTCGGTAACTACAATGCAACCATCACTAACAGCAGCACTACCCAGCCCTGTACACAATGTCATATCATATTAATACTGTGGCTTGTTCTGCTTTTCACAGCACAATTGATCTCTTCCTTCCCCTATAAATTATGCAGGCGGGTTTTACTTCTTATAGCATTTCTGAAAGTCAACTTAAAATATTCTCCAGTTATTTTTAACCAACATAATGCAGGTAAAATCAGAATGCCTCAGATATTAGACAACTTGGTTTCTTAGCCTGACTTCATGCTTCTGAGAAATTAACAGCCTACCCTATGACCATGGGGCAAAGTCAGAAGCTGAAACTCAGAGGTTGAAACCTCAACAACGAAGAGAATTTGGGATTCTTTGTTAAGGCAACTCCAAGTATTTCTTGGTTGAGCTTTACAGTTTTAACATTCCTGGGGAAAAATGCTCTACTAAAATCATCCAGGGGTCTGAGGATATGGTTTAGTTGATAAATGTCTGACATGCAATCAAGACATCTTGTTTGATCTCCAGATCCATTATAAAATGTCAGGCGTGACACCATGTGTCTAAATGCCCATGCTGAAGAAGCAAAGATGGAAAATCCCTGGGGCTTGGAGGACAGTCATACTAAACAAATGAGTGAGCTCCAAGTTCTCTGAACCTTTAAAAGGATCTCTATAAAGAAGATAGTGATAGAGGGAGAAACCTGATATGAGCAGTTGTACATAGACCACACATAAACACACTCACTTGCACATTCATGCATACATGAAATTGTTCCGTATCAATTATGCAACAGTATGTCTATGCATTTGAAACAATTAACCCCACAATGGCTCCCAATGAGGGCAGCAGAGGACTCTGGATCTACCCACTGATCTCTCAGACAGTGATCCTGGCATCAGAGAATACAGGAGTTTATAATACCAATAAGGAAAGATCTAGGGAGAAACAGATATTCTTACTTCACCTCTTCCAAGGTCCAGATTACTACTATCTTTTTAGTTGAGTTTCAGAAGTATTTTCCTGGTTACAAATGATTAAAAATGCAATTGAAATGGTACACTGCATAATGGAATAGACAACTTGTCTTTTAAAGAGTACCCTCAGCCTAGGATTTGTGCTTTTATAGTGATGAATTTGTAAACATGCACTTGATTGTCTCTGTCTTGCAGGTAAGAATAATAGTGTTAAAGGTGTGCAGTAATCATGATATCCATTCAGCTACAAAGAAAAGCTGGGATTCCGATGTCCAAGTAGAAAAATGAGCAGGTACAAATAAAAAGAAACTTCTTCAAAAGAAGCCACAGGGTCTAGGGTCAATGCCAGATGTCAGGGTTCTTTAGATTGCTCATTAACTCTTCAGTACTGAAACATGGAAGCTAAGATACTATATTTGATACTTGAAATTTCTTCTGGATAAACTTGGAATTTTTATTCTCTCCATTACTCCCTCCCACTTCTATCTTCATTCACCTATCCCAAGGCGTTGGTGTCACAAACTTAGCCTACCATTTCCATCCTTTTCTACTCTAATCTCTCACAAAGAATGAGTTTTTGTACATTCCTTTTCTTTACATAATTCAGCTAAATGATATCCTTCATATCTATGAGTGGGGAAGAATAAAATGTGTTTTATTACATAATCAAACATACTATTAAGCCAGAATAATTAAAAGATTTTGATGAAGATGTATGAACATACATTTCAACAGCTCTGAATAATTAGATTATATTGATGTCACTATTTTTGTAAGAATTATCTTGGTAATGAAATCAGCACAATATATCACCATGGGAAAATGATGTGCAATAACATATTTAAAATTTAGTATAATGATATATAACATTATAATTGTATCTCTGCCCTGTAAAAAGAAACTTTGCATGTGGTGAATAAATAAAATTACCCATAATGCAAAAATATGTGGGAGAAGCTGATATATATATATATATATATATATATATATATATATATGCTTAAAGTTTATTTTGAACTAATAATAAATGGAAGGAATTAGGAGTAAAAAGAAAAATAATAAGATTGACGTGGGTGTTTAATATGTGTCTGATTTTTACCCACACATTTCTACATGTTGCATTATTTAACAGCCGTGTACCTTGTGATGAGAGAAATACACATTATTATTCCTTTTTTAAAAATAAGGGAAAATGCTAAGAAATATGTATTTTTTCCAAATCTCCATTAATTTTAGAGGCCACACTAAGCCTGCTGATTCTAAATTCTTTGTGCTTAACTACTACATTGTCTGCAAAAACTTGACACCTTAAGTATTATAAAACTTGATACAACAAAGGTTAATGACACACAATGAAGAACTACATACAGAGAAAGGATGGGGAACCATCAAGTTGTTAAACCAATAAAAAGCTCATTTAGGTTAATGGGAAATATGCAAAGGCTTGAGTTAATTCAATGTGTACCTTAAAAGGAATGTTATTTAGAAATAAGGAAAATGCATAAATAAAATATTGTAATTATTGAACTAATGGAATTAAATAGATGTATTCTTTATTTGTGACTATTATGTATCAAAATTCACCATCTATTCCCTTCTGAAATCTTCATAGTTGTACACAAAAGTCTTAACAGTGTTCACAAGTGTTCTGAAAAATGTGACCATAGATAAAAGACTCAATATGCCAGAATTCTTCTTGTTAATACATGGGTGGAAGGAAAAAGAACTAGAACAAATACCCTCAAAAAGATCTGCTAATAATTACAAAATCTTATTGCTAAACAATGTTATTGACCACACATTATATACCTTTATTATTTCACAAAAATTATGGTTCCTTTTCAAATATTCTTCTGTACAAACATAAATCTGCTATGACAATGTGTTGATGGTGCCATCTCCCTTTCCTTTCCTGACAGCCTCTGCCACCCTCATACCCACTGCTTTAAAATGAGGCCTGGCCATCCCTTTACTGCTTTGTGTGAATCAATGAATTGTTTCCTTTCTCTTTTCACAATTACTTACAACCTGTGTTTGGAAACCCCATTTCATAGAAAATAATAGGATGGAGAGCTGAGGGAATAGAAGGGCTGAACACTGAGAGGTCTCACACAAAGTCATTAAGACTTTGGATGTAGAATGGCAATGGGAGGAGTCAGAAGATGCCGAGGCGTTTTTGGAATTAGGATTTGCTTAAACTCTATTTCATCAGAGTAAGAGAGACCCAGACACGAGCAATAGGACAAAATTATACCACAACACCAAAGAAGACACAGGGTAAATGCTTGCTGATGCTGCATATTGGTCCAGAAGTGAAATGTGTCATGGAAGCCATTAGCTTGTGCCATGATCCCCTAAGAAGAGTGAGAAGGAGCATCCTGATGAAACACAGCAATGGGATGAACCTCTCAGAATTTCAAAAAGGAGGACCATCAGACCCCAAGCAAAACAATAACAGATTTCATTCTAACAAATAAATTCTTCAGAACCAGAGAGAAGCATACTGACTTGAAATCTTGCAGATTAACAGGATTTGGGGTGGTAGGGGCAGCAATCAAGGAGACAGGAATAACAGTGTAAGATAGCAGAGTAGTTTTCTCTTCTGAGATTCAGAATGGTTGTAACAGTGTATGAAAGAAATACACCCAGAGAGAGCTAGCTTGGATGTGAGTCCTGATGTCTTAAAATAGAGCCCTATTTTTGTCATGGCAATTGCTATCTTACTGTAGGCAGCACACTCCCATGAAGCCTCCAAGCGGCCCTGATGCAACACAGAGAGACACCCCCCTCCCCCGACCTTGGCTCTGGGAAAAACTCACTTTACCTAAGCTCACTCAGTGGAAGATCATGACAGCGAAGGTCATTTTCTAACTTAGATATTCATTGTAAGATGTGTGAATCTCCTAGCAATTTTAAGCAAGCAAACTCTGTTATTCATTAAGAGGATCCAAAATCACAGATTTTTTTATGTGAGATCTAATTTCTAAATGCTTAAAATTAAGTTAGTTTAAAAAACTTGTATATTCCCACTCATCTGTAAATTGGACCAGCACTCTTATTTAACCAATGAGAAAGGAATATAGAATGTGATAGAAGTGTAGAAGTATCAGATTCAGTTGGCAATATCTAACTAGGAAGAGAAATGACAGCAAGAAAGTACACCTCACATGTACATGGGATGCTGTATCACTGCAGTGTTTCCCTGCACTACAGTCTAAAGGAAGTCAATCTTTTAAGCATTTACTTATTTGTGTGAGCTGAAGAAGGCATGTCATATTGGAAATGCATACCAGGAGGGTCACTGACAACTGGTAGGACAATTCTTTCTTGCCACAATGGAACTTACAGGGATTTAACTCAGGTCTTCAGCCTTTGCAGACATACCTTTACTTATAAAGTTATCTTACCAGCCTTGAGAAAAGTAGTCTAAATAAAGTCATTTTTCTAACTCTTTACAAGTAAGCATATGAGACTTGAACTTAGTTTCCATGCTCAGAGTATGCATCTAAATCCTACAATAAGAAACAATGAAGGGAGGCAGGGGAAAAACAAGTAGAAAACAATTTAAATATCTATATTGAAAGTGATAGATATAGACATGTCCTTATGAAAATTTAAAAAACTAAAGACAAGCATTATGGGTGGGGGAAGGACAATACAGGAGAGGGATAAATAACATTAAAAATGTTTGAAAAAGAGTAGGCAATTATGATATTTCACATGTGAACACTGAGATGAAGTCTAGAATCCAGTTGCAGAGAGGGAGGAGCGATGAGCAAAGTGGTCAAGACCGGGCTGGAGAAATCCACAAAAAAACACCAAACAGCTGACCTGAAAAAGGGGTTGCTCATGGACCCCAGACTGATAGGTGGGAAACAAGCATAGGACTGTTCCAGACCCCCTGAACGAGGAGGTCAGTTTGGAGGTCTGGACAATTTATGGGGCCACTGGTAGTGGATCAGTATTTAACCCTAGTACACAAATTGACTTTGGGATCCCTCTCCACATAGAGGGATACTCTCTCAGCCTAGACACACAGGGGAGGGTCTAGGCCTGCTCCAAATGATATGACAGAATTTGAAGATCCCCATGCAAGGCCTCACCCTCCCTGGGGAGCAGAAAGGGATTGGGATAAGGAGTCAGTGGTGGGGGGGGCAGAGGAGGAGGGGAGGGAGAGGGATCTGAGATTGAAATGTACAAGAGCTTGTTTCTAATTTAAGTAAAAAAGGAAAAAATTAAAAAGTACATAAAATACATATAATCACATGAGAATTTGTATATACGTATACACATGTGTACATAAAAATGACAATTAAAGGAAAATAAGCCATGAATTTGAGAGAGAACACAGCGAGGACATGGGAGGAAATAGAAGGAAGAGAGGGAATGGGAAAAATGATCTTATTACATTTAATTTTTAAAAACAGTAGGACTAAAGACATAGTTCAGTGGTTAAGAGCACTTATTGCTTTGGCAGACCATCCTGTTTTATTTTTCAGAAGCAACATGGCACCTCACAACCATCCATAATTCCAGTTCCAGGGGATCTGATACTTTCCTCTGACCTCCTCAGACACAAGGCACACATATGAAACATGCGTGCATATGTAAACTACATACACACACACACACACACCAGCAAAAACTTCATGCACATAAAATAAGACTAATGAATCTAAAAATTTTTAATTAAATGTTCATAAAGTAAAAGCATAAAATAGCCACCAGGATAGCATCAAAGTCTTGTAATAATAAATACATTTAAAGTCTGGGCCAGACTGGTAGTCAAGGAAGCAATGTTCCTATAGCCCAAAGGTCTATGATATAAAATATAAGATTCTGTGTGGTGTCCATCTTCCAACATCAACTTACTCCCATATACTCATTCTGGACAGCAGAGGAACAAGCAAGGAACTTGTTGAGCATGTACTACCAAAAAATGAGCAAATACACTACAAACGCATCTATTTAGAAATGGATTGAAACAAAGTAAAGAGGAAGATGTAATAATGGAGGAGAAGTCTCAGGAAGAGTGAAGGGAAGAGTGGCTGCTGAGGGAGGGGGGACAGGAGTCTGAGGATGGGAGCAGTTTTTACAATATCCCTCGCACAACTATAGAGAAGTTGATCAGATTCAGAAAATAAAGAAAGTCACCCGTAGGCAGAATTTTTTTTCAAGAAGAAAGTGAAGTTTTATGAAGCTGGAGAAACCCACAGAAACAGTTGACCTGATCTACTTAGTTATAAAGCTGGAGAAACAGCATTGGACTGAACCAAGGCCCCTGAATGTGGGTGCCAGCTAGGAGGCCAAGACAGTCTATGGGACCTCTAACAGTGGAGCCAGTCTTTATCCCTAGAGCACAAATGGACTTTGGGAGCGCATTCCCTATGGAGGGATACTATTGCAGCCCAGATACAGCAAGGAGGGCCTCCCCCAAATGATATGATGGACTTTGAAGGTCCCCCATGGATATCTTCACTATCCCTGGGGAGGAGTTGGGGTAATGGGTTGGGGGATTGGTGAGGAACATGGAGGATGGGAGGCAAGGGAATGGGTGGTAGATATGAAAATATGAGTGCCTCTAAAATAAAAAAAAATCTCTAGAGGATGATGAATAAGACAAAAAAACTCACTACTAATTAAAAATTAAAATTAAAAATATGCTAGGAAGATGGTTCAGCTGGTCAAGTATTGCTATTCAAGCACTAGGACCAGAAATCTAAACCCCAGTAGCCATGCAAAAAGCTGTGTGTGGCAGTGTGCATCTGTAACATCAGCACCCCTGGGAGCTCACTGGATCCGAAAGGACCCATGTAAAATACTGGGTGTGGCAGTGTGCAACCCCAACATTCTAGGACTCACTGGCAGTCAGTCAAGCTCAGATAGCCAACTTTAGAATCAGTAAGATGCCCTGAATTAAAAATAAGGTGGAGAGAAGCAAAGACTCCGTACTTCAAACTCCAACCTTCTCTAACACGTACAACAGCAAATATACTTGCAGATACAGTTGCACACATGCATATACCTCTCCCCATACATGTGCACAAATGTATATATACCATAAACCTCCACACACCTGAGTGAACATATGTGCATATACAAAGAAACAATTGACAAGTGATCAGAAACTTCAGGGAAAATAGTCACTTAATAAAACCTGGTCTATATATGGAGTAAAAATGCATGTGACACTGTGATAAGCATGTTTTGTTTAGTCATTAAAGGATCCTACTTTATTTAATATTTGAAACATGCTGTTTTTCAAGTAATAAATATATGAAAATAGGATTATATACCATTCTATAGGTCAAACAGTCACTTTGTTCTGTGGAGAATAGTATTTATGTAATAACTGGTCATGAAATAATGTAGAAAATACAATACTAACATGTGAGTTAAGTAATAGCATAAAGATATAATACAGATGGGGTGATTTGGGTATTTGGAAAGAGTAGACAACAGAATTGGAAGCATATGATGTAGAATCAGAGTGTTATTACTAGTAACACTGACCAGCAAAGGAACAATGTGCAGAAAACATGAGGGAAGGCTCTGACAAGGGTTTGGAGAGAGAGAATAAAGGGCTTAATCTTTACTTTCCATTATAGCTTATGGTACAATTAAGATAAACAAGTTGTGCTGAAGAATGACATCCACTAACATATATAAATACCAGGGGAGGAGGGGAGGCAGAGGGAATGGGGATTGACTCTCCCTCTCATCCTTCCATTCCTCCCACTATCTCTCCATCCCATTCCCCATTCACTTCTCAGGAAGGGTAAGGCCTTCCATGGGGGATCATAAAAGACTGTCACATCATCTGGGGCATGACCAAGTCCTCCCAGCTATTAACTAGGCAGAGAAAGTATCTCCCCCTCCCTGCCTAGGGAATAGGCTCTCAAAACCCATTCCTAGGGATCAATACTGGTTCTACTGCCAGAGGCCCCATAGAATGCTCAGGCTGCTCAAGTGATACTCACATTCAGGGTACCTGGTTAGGTCTTTTGCTGGTTTCTCAGCTGTCAGACTGGTGCCCACGAGCTCCCACTTGCTCAGGTCAGCTATTTCTGTGGGTTTCCCCAGCATGGTCTTGACCCCTTTGCTCATAACTCATCCCTCTCTAAAACTGGATTCCAAGTATTTTCTTAGGACATAGTTGTCTTCAAAACATCTATAAAGTATTTGAGATCATTAATTAAAATTTATTAATTTTTAAATTCTCTGAGTATTTAAAGTAAATAAATGACATGACAAAGTGTAAACAAAACAGAATGCAACTATAAAATTAGGTTTTAATGAGATTATCATAGCAGATAAAAATTTCAAAGATATAAAACTCCAAATATCATTTGTATTAAGCATACATCTTTGTAAATATATAGTGTGTGTGTGTGTGTGTGTGTGTGTGTGTGTGTGTGTGTGTACTCTAAATAAAATCAGAGAGAAAATATAAGCAAATTATCTCAATTTGTTCATTTGGACGGTAAATGTTGGAGCAATTCTTTCTCCTGTGTTTTTCTTTCTCCTCTCTTCCCTCACATTTTCTTTCTTCCCCAATCATCTCCCCCAGTGTTCTGTTAATTATTCAAATTTCATTTGGAGTTATCTATGTATGTTTACACACACACACACACACACACACACACACACACACACACACACACACACTTTCTCTGTCTCTTTTACCATGCCAAAATAGAACATGATAAACTAAGTAAGTTGTTAACAATGGAATGTTACTCATCTCCTGTGTTGGAGGCAGGCAAGTGGAAGAGCATAGCTCTAACATCTGAGGAGAACTGTTGTCACAATTAATATTTTTCCTAATAGTTTCATTGGAGCTGTTCTTCAACAGTAATGTATGTTCAAAGCTCCTCAGTGGTTCAATTGGAAGGCAATAAAAAGAATGACTGTATTAGAAACATCAAAATTAAAAGGTATCCACAATGTCATTTGTCCCTGAAATTTTATGCACACCAGAAAAGACAATCTCTACAGACTTGTCTATATGAAGGCTAAGCATTGCTTAAATTTCCAGGGCTTAGCAAGGCTAAGACTAGAACATTCAAGTCACCTTTACTTCTTTCATGTCTAGCACATAGAATTCATTCAGTTGCAGTTCCCTCATAGGATTGTGAGACAAAGCAGAATAGATCTCTGACATCAATGAGGGAGCCGGGACTATAGAAAAAATCATTGTTCTCTGCTTTCATCATATAATTTTATGGAAAGGAAATAAACTTGTAAGAAGTCAGTTGGAGAACAGTTCATAGTCACATATAACTTTTGTAAGTAATTTTTTATTTGTATATACTTTTTGTGAGAAACATAAGTATTGATAGAAAAATGCCTGAATTTGCACTCCAGCTCTGCTGCTGGTCAACTGTGAAGCTGTGGATCACTGTATTGCCTCCAAATTCCTCATTTGGATCTGGCAGTGATGGTAATAGGCCTATATGCTAGAATGGCTACATTAATGGATAAACTTTAGCACAGAGTGGTGCATAATGAATGGTTTCTGTGATTGTTATTTTATCACTGCATCATCCTTTCACATTTGAGAACCTTTGGACACATAGCTATCAGGGTAAAATTGCTACTGAATTTAGGGCTGCAGAACTGCTCAGAACAGAAGTGACTCTCCTAACCCCTTGGAAAAACAGGGAAACACTCACACATGAAGCTTGGCTGTCTACATGCTTAAAGAAATCTTCTTTTCCAGTAGCTGAATTCTCTTTATAAGCAAATTATAACAGCATCAAGCATAACATTCTGTTGGTTTCTACTGTGTGTCAGCCACCAATATTGCAAGTAATATCACTCATTTTGGTCTTTGTAATTCAGGCTTGTTATTATTTCTATCAATTAGTTCACAGAACCATCATGGATCATATTGTCATGCCCCAAAGACTTAGTGAGCTTTGCAAAGAAGGATGGCCTTTTGTTCAGTCTTTAATGTGGTCTATTTGAGTTTTTATTTCTGTCCCATTCTCTTAGCATCCCCTCCCCTGTCACAGGCTTCAGCTGTCTTGAGTCACTGTTGAATATACAAATGCCAACAGCACCACATTCTCCAGATAGCTCTTTCTCTAACTCCCGTGAGCAAGATAATTATAATTATACATACCAGCTGAATAAGCAGAAGGCCATGGTATGAGTAGAACCCATATGCCCTATGTGTGTTGTCATATCTAAATTGTCTTCAAAGACCATTTAATCGACTTCTATGTCTACTTCTAATATGTTAGAGTATGTAACGGTGTGTTAGTCAGTTTATTGATTTAGTCAATGAAGTTGAATTGCAACATTTAAATAGCAAGCTGGAGACTTATAGAGGATAGTGATTTTGAAACACGAGGCCATTAGAAACACCAGCATGGTGCATAGCAGTGCACTCTATCTTACAGCTCGGTAATAAGATGTTGAACAAAATTTGGTATTCAGACATATTTCCATGAATTTTCCTGGTGTTGTTTTCCATCTGAAATTGGATCATGAGGTAGATGAAACAAATGTTCCACTTATCTGAGAAGACCTTTAATAATGATCTTCCCCATACATAAAACAAAATACAGCATTGTTAAAATTTTCTCAAGATCCAAAGATTTGAATGAATTCCTCTAAATTCTTCTGCTAAGTATCTTAATATTAATTATCAAATTACTTAATTATTGGCTGGTTTTAAAAAATGAATGAAGTTGTAGAGTATTTGGATTAACTATGCGTTCTACTCATTCACATATTAAAATTGTGTCATAAATTATAGCAATCAGTGTGTGTGTGTGATATGATGTGTTTCGTGGCCTCACTGAATTTGCTTTAGACCTTGATAACTTTATTTTTTTTGAGAATCTTCAAATCATATCTTAACATAATTGAAGAAGCTTAAGTATTTGTATTTTCAAGAAATATCTATCTATAACATAAATATACAATATATTATATATCTATAGTCATTATTAATGGTTTACAACAATAAATATTGATCTATATCACACTGTTCCTCATTCCAATATTTTTATTAATTTTAATACAGTGTGTAGTATTGTCAACTTCCTTGCCACCCTGTTTTGGCTTATATTTTTTCCTTTGCATATTAAGGTTTTTTTACCCATTATTTTGGTATCGTTTTCTTCAGAAAATTAAACCTCTTTTCCTTCTTGCTTGTTTTCAATTTTATTAATCCCTTCTTAGTTTAACCTCATTTAATTTGTAAAAAAAAAAGTTTGTGCAACTATGGATTCCTTATCATTTTTATAAATATCCATTATATTGATGACAATTATAATAAAAACAAGTCAATAATCAATAATTATCAATTACTCTCTAATCTTGATATTCTTTAGCATAAGTATAAGTCATGGTTTGTTTCTAAAGATACAAATCCCTAATGGCCACCCTATCTTCTTTTATGTTTCTCTCCTATGTGCAGGTGCACCCTCTGGACCTTACCTTCTTCATCTCTTATTGTGATGAATGAGAAATATGCGAGGATATGATGAGGGCAAGATTCCACTGTACATTTCATAAATTCAGTTGGCTATTTCTTAGATATTAGACTAATTGTGACTGGTAACTTTAGAGATATGCAATATATTAGAGATCATCAAGTCTGAACTTCTCATTTTTTGAACAAGAACATGTTAAGCAATAAGTCATGAAACTTGCCTGATGTCCTGAGTTAGCCATTTGATTTTCAGTGCTGGAATATGTGGTTGTCGAACAGGTTGTCCCAATCATTAAAAGCATTCTTTTCTTCTCTATGTCTTTGAAAAGTGCTGTCTTTATGTTTTTATTGTGTGTGAGGTGTGTGTGTGTGTGTGTGTGTGTGTGTGTGTGTGTGTGTGTGTGTACGAATGCATGCAAATATGCTTGCCTGTGCATGCATTATAAAAAACAAAAGTGTCTTCTACTGTATGCCATGTTGCCTTTTGGGTTATATCTTTCACTGAATGTGGAGTTCATTTTTTTCAGTAGAATGGCTGCTCAGAAAAAAACTCAGGCTCCTCCGTCCTCTGCCCCTCTGAGGCTGTAGGCCTGATGCCGAGATTAGCCTCTATGGTGGTGCTGATGATGTGGTTTTAGATCCTCATGCTTGCACAGGAAGCATTATGCCCACTGAGTTATTTCCCTACTTCCCACACAGAGGCTTTCTTAGCATCTGATATGTCAGATATGGTCTTGAGTCAAACACAAGACTGTAGTTCTTTTCCCTACTGTGCTGGAACAAAGAGATACTAAAAGATGACCGGGGTAGCAGCATGAATCAGAGATAAGTCATGAGACACTTGGCCTCTCCCATCTTCTGCCTCTCTCAGCTGTTATCTCCTAACCACTGCACTTTTGTGGGAACAAATTCTATCTTCCCTAGAGGCTAAATAACTCCCTAATGGAAAGTCAGTCACTTAGGAGAAACATTAACTCTTCCAGGCCTCTGGGGTGTCATTATTTTGAAATAATCTCTTTCTAGTCCATTGGTTACAATGATAGAACACAGTATTAAATGGTACCCTAGTGGCCCAAGAGAGTTAATGCACCTTCCATAATGCTAAACTTGCTGCAAGTTAGGCATGCTCCTGGCACCCCTCAAAACATCTTATTGGTTTTATGACCAAGGGTAGCATCATATCAAATTGTCTTTTAGTTTCTTTTGCCTTCAGATTTCTCATTTGGTATTTTCAGGTATTCTAATTCTATGGTTTTCCCATCTCCCAGTACTAAATTCATCAGGGACCCAGAATTCCCTTTGCTGCTTCCAAATATTCATTTTCCTGCGTCCCCAAGTCTTGCATTCCCTGGTTAGCACTTCACTTACTTGGCCCCAAACCTCTTCCTCCTGTGTAGCAAAAATGTATCAATACTCAGTCCTAATCCAGTCGGGTTCTCCCCTAGAAACATTATATTTAGGATGAACATAACTCAATAATGGTCTAAGTAAGCATATATTGCTTACAAGACATAATTTAAATGAGGCATTTTATTTCATTACACTAAGGGACTTAGTGATATAAAATTTTTTAAAAGTACAAAGGTGATCTAGTAAATTATACCTTCACTCCTCTTCTGATTCTAAGAAACCAACTGTCCACTCATGTGACTTTATTATCAATATTTTTGTAATTCAGCAGACCTATGATTATATTCTATATATGTGTATTCACATATTTATTTATACTTAAGTATGTATGCCTTCATGTAAATGTTAGATTAATAAACACATCATTTGATTCACTGCCATATCACATGGAAAAATATCTAAATATCTAAAAATTATTCTACTTTGATATCTATAGAAACATTCTTTTTAATTGATACATAGTTTTCCTTTTTATGGGTTTGCCATGATTTATTCAAGTCCCCATTTGACTTGAAGTCTAGAGATTTCACCCTCAAATCTCATTTAATTGTAAGAAATGTTATGACTATATAATATATATTTAAGAATGAAATTGCTGATGCAAAGAATACATGCAGCTTGATAATAACAGATATGACAAAACAGCCTTAAAAATTTACATTACCTTGCCGGAGGTTGGTGGCGATGCCTTTAATCCCAGAACTCGGGAGGCAGAGGCAGGCAGATCTCTGAGAGTTCGAGGCCAGCCTGGTCTCCAGAGAGAGTGCCAGGATAGGCTCCAAAGCTACACAGAAAACCCTGTCTCAAAAAAACAATATTTACATTACCTCACAATATATTGTGCTATTACACTTCAATGTTGGCCATTTCCATAGGTGAAGATTATTTTGCATTGAAAAGGTTGGTATTTCATGGAGTCCAAGAATCATAAATACAATTATCTAACTGAGTCAATGCCCTGTTTCCTGTTATCCTAATCATAGACAGAATTCTAAGTTCTGTGTTTCCTACAGAGCCACAAAAATAGCAGTGTCTTTATAGATACCTTCATGTTGCTTGAGAAGCCAAAACTGAAATCCCAGGGACTGGAAGTTTGAAGAAATTCAGGTGTAAATAAACGCCAAAGTAGTAAGGTAACGGGGAGAGACAAGTAATACAGAAGGCATCTGAGAGTCAATGATTCTTTGACGTAAGCTTCTCAGTGTAAGTATTCTTGGTCAATTCAGCTACGGACAGATCCCTGATATAAAACCAACAGTGCTCGGTATACCATTCTTGTTAGAAGTATTTATTACAGCCATGAGTAAAAAACGGAGCTGTCCCTTCCTCCCTAGTCTCTTCTCTTTTTCCTCTCCTCTCCCCTCTCCCTTCTCTTCCTCCATTTCTCCCCTTTTATCTCTAGCTAATTTGTAGATCATTTTGTTTGAATCAATATTAGTAATAATCTTGAAAACTGCCACAAAGACCTTCCTTCCACTATCAAAGAAAACAGAAAATACTGTTTTCCAATAAAAGAGAGAAAATGCCATGCTCAACATAATAGTCTTTACACTCTCATAAACCACAGTACCACCCAAGATGTTAACAAGCTGGCATGTTTTGAGCATCAAAGATAGAGAGGAAACTGTGTTTACATGTTTGGCACAAAAACTAATGAGGAAAGTCAATTGGCCCTTTGTCTTGAGGGTCCGGAGCGCCCAGCTCTAATGTTTGGTTTCTCCATTGGCACTTGTTCAAGTAATCACTCGTGGCCTGACAAAGCAGCACTTGTGTTCTATTAGTGGCCAAGCTGAACTCTCCGCTTGGGCTGTGTTGTTTCTCAATAGAGAGCAGCAGCAGAGGGCACACTTATTTGAAAACACTAAATCAGACCATGGTGATCTTTCTCCACCAAAGTAACCCAGAGAACAACAAGAAATGTTCAGAATCCTGCTCCTTTTGTGTGCAGAAGGGCAGGGGGAAGGTGGGCCCAGTGCCTTTGGGGCACTGATTTGGGAAAGGCAGTGACAAATGGGAGCTATCCAAGAGCTCCTTCCCCTTCTAGTGTGGGCTGCTCCATTAACAACAGTCCCAGCATAACACACCCCATCATTCAAGCATCAAGGAGGTGGACTGAGCCCACAATAGCAGGAACCACGCATGTGATGACCTCAGAGGTTCTCTTAGAGGATGCTGACAGTGACTCTGTAAAAAAGATTGGCAGAAAGAACACTTTCTAAAGTGGGTCAAAGTAAGACACATTGTAACTTCTTCCTCACTGTTGGTCTTCTTTCCATCATGTCGCTTATTAGATATTTTTTTCTGCTTCCATTTAGAGGACGTAATGCTTTGGGCCATCCTGGCATTTTTATATGCACAACTGAGCAAGTGAGTATCCAAACATTTGGCTGCTAACTTCAAAGTTCTAAACCAGAAATGAGGACTCCAAAATCTGGTTGCATACAACATTTTTTTAAGTGACAGTTTTGGCAGTTTTACCTACAGATCCTGTAAAAATAAAACGTAGGACAGTTTGTTCTTAAACTATTTCTGGTATCAGTTCTGTGGAGAATGTACTGAACTACACATAATTAAGTTTATTTTTTTTTTTAGTGAGTGAAATTTTACATGTTCAAAATGAGAATTTGGGATAGGTTAAGATATGTCCTTGCCTTTGCCAAATCCTTGAAGTTCTCTCTGGCTGCTTGCCTTGCATCGGATCTTTTAGTGAAGGGTGTAAGTGTACATTCTATGTGTTCAGTGTCTTGGAGAGTCTATGCTGAGAAAATGGGAGAATCCTAAGTGAGACTTATTACTCAGGATGTCAAAGCATGTGAATGTACAGATTTCGTTTGACTAAAGTGTTCAATTTATTTCACTAACTGTTCAATACGCAGTATTTTCTTTCTTTACCAATTGCCTAGTTAAACGTTTCTTTTCTAGAATGAAGAGGATGCTGTCCTCAGGAAGGTTTCATCTTATTTTTCCGTTAACATATTTTTAGAAGTCTCTTGAAGTGCCATTGTCCCCGAAGAAAGAAAAGCATTAATTTTGCATACGGGTAAAGCAATTCCACATTCCCGTCCCTGTTGTTAATATTTACTTTTGTGTAATGACCAGAGTATGCCCGGAGCACAAATGACCTAGTGGTGGTGGTAGAATAAGTAAACAAGTGAAAGCTTTCAAAAAAAGAATCCGTAAAGCAAAGAGAATCGTGTAAAGCCCTAGGCCTTTGACAAAGGAAGTCTCGCAGGCAGGTGGTGCCCACAGCCTTTATTACTTTAGCAAGGTTGCATGCTAAAATAGAATTTTCTTGCTTTTAAATAGGTGACTCTTTTTCCGGCCATGAGAGATCCGGGGAGATGTGAAAAGAGGCACTTTTCCGCCCCTGCCTCCTTGCCTTTCCAGTACATGGCAGCACTCTCCCACCGGCATGTGAAACCAATATGGGTCCTTCCTGCAATCTCCTGCTGTGGATAGTTAGGCATTGCAGCTGACACCCAGAGCCCAGATCACCGGCAAGCAAGGAGCAAATGGGGACAGGGTGTGAATGAACAGTGGCCACCGCTATTTCTCAACAGTGGAGCTGTCCACAGCTACAGACAGGACGGATGTGCAACTGCAGCTAAAAGGCCTGCTCCTTCCGTCAACACTGCATCCTTACACAGAGAACACACCCGTCCCCCAGCTTTCCAGCTGCGAAGGAGATTTCACTCAGAATCTGTCAAAGGGAAGGCTGAAGAACTCATCGCCATTATGATCTCCTATAGAAAGATATATTTTTTCCATATTGTAAAATGTACTTACTTCCTACAAGCTGTGAGCATCTTAAATTCACACAGGACATATTTGAGATGAACCAAACTAATAAACCCATTTGGCATTTACAATAGTATTAATGTGTTTAGTGTGTATAGATTAGTACATTATAAATACATTTTAATATGTACATGTACCAAGTACATTTGCACTACACAGCACAGTATAACTTTTATGGACAGCAAGAAACATGTGTGTTTCTTGGGTGTGTAAACATATTGTGCTTCAGACTTAATTCAGTCACTAGATTGACCTCATGTACCTGATATTTTCAGATCACAGGGTTGGGGGCTCCACTTACCAAACATGGAGGGACAATGAAGGCAAACAAAACAGAAAAATGATGAAAATGTATTAACTAGTGTGAATGTCAGTGTGTTTCCATGTTCCTCTTTGGCACAGCCATTCTATGATAAACTTAAGGAATTTTTCCCCCCAGGTATGAGGAAACTCAGGTTTGAAACAATAGTAAGGTAGGTGCTAGTCTCAGTTTCTACCACTGCACAAAACTGGAGGCAGAACCAAGGATAGGTGGTGGGGTAAATAAGAGGACAGAATATCTTGAGTAAAATCTATCTAGAGGTGGGGCATTAACAGAAAATTGTTCCGATTACAAAATTCAAATTGTATAGTATTAAGAACTGAATTTGAGTAGCACTAGGAACACTGATTCCAAAAGGGTATTGCAAAAAAAAAATATTTCTACTGCTAAGCATAGTTTCATAATACCAAAAACTAATTTAAGCAACTGCTTTCATGCTAGATGTTTATCATATTGATAACAAAATGAAACCAGGTGCTACTGGTGTATGCCCTGGACAAACAGGAGACATCATGTACAGAAGAGGGAGATAGCAACTTCATAAAAACAGTGTCAAAACCTATTTTCTTTGATAATCACTCTTCTCTTGCCTCTCCACCAATTTAAAGATAATAAGGGTAAATAAGTAAACAAAATATTAAATGCTAATTAAGCAAGGACTGCAGAGGTAAATAACATGCTTTTGCAAAAAGTTATGCAGGTTAATTAGAAAATATGGTTTTATAAACCATTAATGATAACCAATGAATTTCATTCAACATATAGCAGAATACTAACCAATAGTATCTTTCACATAATTTGCAAAAAATGTTTAAATATAGAATTACCATTACACTAATGTGATGGAATGGAATATCACATTAAATAAATAGGCTATGTGGTGCTATTGATATTGGTATTCTGGGCCAACATCAAGTCTATTTCATCATTAAAACATTAATTTTAAAAATTTAATGGAGATCAAATTCCAAAATAATCTGAGATGTTTTAAAGTAGTTGTAAATATATTTTTCATGAAAAGTTAAAAATTACAATATGTTGCCAATAACTAAATTTGGCATATTTATGTACTGTCAGATTTCTCAGTAGAAACTGAGAAACTATTACAAGAGGTTTTCATTAAAATTTAAAGTCTGTAATAGTAAGTAATAATACATTCTACTGTTTAAAATAAAAAAATCATAAAGATGTTTATCATTTCTTTTTGACAATATCTGCTTACAATAATTATTATTATTATTATTTTATTATGATAGACAAACAATAATAGTAAATTCCCTTCCATTGTGTCTATGCCATTAGAAGGCTTCCAATCATACTGTGAACTACTCCGTTTTTCAACTTAAACTTTCTGTTGTCCATAGGACATAAGGCTATTTTATGTGTTTATTAAACTCTTACCACTTGCAAGTTACCTTGAAGTTAAAGCTTGTGGTACACTGACTGTCACTGTTTAGTTTCATGCTTCCCTTTGTTAGACGCAGAGGTTTGACTGTATTGCAGGACATGCAGCTGAAGATGTGCCCTGCAGATGCTTAAGGACTTTCTGCTACTTTGATATTATAAACAGACAAACATGGTCGCCCTCTTAACTATAAAAATATGAAATCACATATTTGCAGATCTTAAAAGGTAAAATGACAGTTTTAATGTGGTTGGAATCACTGTTTTAATGCATTTCCTGATGACCTGATACTGTCATCTCTACAGGGCAGAATTGTTTGACCTTCAGAATTATTCATAATCATCACAGGCTTGTGTTTTAAGTACATCTTTGAAGTCTTTGGCTAGATTCAGTGTTTACAAGTGTTCTCTCTGTATGAATTGGGTGATGGTGCTACCATAGTATATCCTCAAACCAAAGCAAAAATACTCCTGCACCTACAGAGGTCACTTACCATTAACCTCTAATCCCAAAGAAGAGCATTTTAGGAAATATTAAATATACCGATAGCTTTTAACTTAACTTAGGTTTTCTATGTTGACTTCACACAAGCCTATCATATGAATATTTCTTTAGAGACATAAGGTCTTTACTGAAAATCCAGGAAGGGATTTGGTTATTACAAGTGTTCAGATAGAACCTAGTTTCCGTCTTTCTGTTTCAACATTTCCAGAGGTTCTCCTGAGTAATCAGATGGTGGAAACTGACCAAAGCTCCCTGCCATGCTTCTGCAGAGAAAATCTGAATCCTGCAAGTTCGATTAAGCTTGCTAATTTTCAGTCAAACAAGCTAATTTCCAGACAGATTCTTCTGATGTTTTCCCTCTGTTTGTAATTTGCATCATTAAATAGATTGGTGTTTCAAAGCAGCCACTGTACTAAGGTCATGGGGCTTTTTGTTAAATAGCAACCACCTCTTTTTTTTTCCCAAGGAAGGAACAGAGAGCAGCTGATCCTGCAGTGGTGTGGCTTTCTTTTTCTTAATGGGAAGAGGCTGAAGTGTCTTGTGGATCAGAGAAATTTTCTCTGGTTTGGAGCACGGCTTTCCTCTATGTCTTTGTGCTCTAGAAAGCAGCCCAGCATCACAGGTGGCCTTGATAATCAAGAATGTTTTAATGGTGTCCCCCTCCCCTTCCCAAAACAGCAGGACATCTTCCTGATGTGAATATCCCATTTTAAGTGGCACAAAATTCAAAAATCTTAAAAAAAATATCCAAAATCTAAATTAAAAATACATGCCATTCAACTTCAAAGTGCAAAACTGGTTCACGATCATTACTAGAGCTACAAAAGGGCTACATGGATATGTACATTATAGCCTCTCATACCCAATTTTGCCCTATAAGGTTTTCAAAGGACAGCTTCTAAAATAACATGCCTAATGTAGAGAAAGATGGTACACCTCTTCACTCTTGCCTGAAACTCTACAGATTCAAATCATTTTGCTTGTCTCTCTGGTCACAGGGATATGTTCCTGGCACCCTGGAGCACTGCTTCTGCCCTACAAGCTGATAGT
Source organism: Cricetulus griseus (assembly GCF_003668045.3). Lineage (NCBI taxonomy): Eukaryota > Metazoa > Chordata > Mammalia > Rodentia > Cricetidae > Cricetulus > Cricetulus griseus. The sequence continues at coordinate 122,126,148 of NC_048595.1, forward strand.
GGTGCTAGTATTAAAAAATCTTCAATTATATAATGCTGGGCCATTCATATTAATGTGCCTGAGTCAAATTAGCTGCCCTGTTCTGCAGGAGGAAGAAAGACCATAAAATGCATTGTGAATCCTTATTGACAATCTCACCATGTCAGAAAGGGGTTTGCTATGATGTGACCCCACCCCTATCCCAAAGCACAATCTTGTGCAAACATCATATTTTGACATTGAATCTCCTCTGTCACACACTCTGGAGCCTTTCTCACTCAGTGTTTCCTGGGAGTAAAAGGTGATTTATAGGGAAACTGTAGTCCCTAATAAACACTTGCAGATGTTTATTGTACTAGAAATCAGGTTCATTCTGCAGTAGGACTGTATTTCTCTTTTCAGTGTGGTTGTTTGCAGAACTTTCTTTTCATGCTACTTTAAGGTATAAAATGTATTTTAGAACAACCACCATTTTTGCCAACATTTTTTAAACATTTATTGGGAAAAATATGCTTGAGGATTTATAGGTATGAAGACCACTGGGTTTGGAAGTGCATCAGTCTGGATAATTAAACATGTTTTTCAATAACCTTAAACTTTAAGAAAGCTGGGCTAGGCATTGGGGGTACTTTAATATGTGAAGAATGTGTGTCCTCTCATGGGCACAGACCTTATTTTGACACTATAATCTTGAGACTGACCCTTGGGGGAATATTTAAGGGGTGGAAAACCACTTTATTTAAACAACACCTACCATCTTTGGTGAAGGAACCCTGTTCCATCCTCTTGAACGGCCGATCTTTAGTTTCAGGCTGTGTATGATGTTTGCTTGCTCCATCAGGCTGTTCCTCATGAGGAGTAGGAAGGCTGGGCAGGCACTGTTTTACAGATAACTTTTCCTGCCTTTGGCCCATTTGTCAAATAATAACACATAGAATGAAAATACAGTTTGTTGTTCACTTTTGAAAGAAGTCACAGTACCAATCTACAGTGCCATACTTACTTTAAAATCATTGATTTGTTAGTGAGAAGGCAGAAAATAATTAAACTGTCCTACAATAGACAAGAAGTGAATATGATTCATTATGTGAGTGCCCTAAATAAGTGACACAAAGAAACATTAATTGTAGACAATCTGAATAAACATTGGAAAGAAGGTAGCACTGTCCTATTTACATTGGTAAGGACTCACATAAACTGCCTGTTTACTGTGCTCTAAGGTTGCTAGGACAATGGGAACCACTTTAATTATGTCTTTACTTGCATACATAGATGCCATGGAAGAGTATGGAAATGCCTCAAAAATGAGGCAAGAAAGGCTCTTTTGATTACGTTCTGCTGTGTGCAAACATGACATATTTAATTAGAATTATATTCTATCTTTCAGAAGCCACCGAAGATTTAAGACATGATAATTACCTTTTAACAACTTGCAGCTGCTAAACTTCTCAAGCAACCATAACTTTCTGATTCTCAATGCAGACCACAAGAGGCTGTTTCTCAGGTCAGAGCACAGGGCATAGGCACACAGGCTGCAGAATGAGAACTAAACTAGAAATACATTGTTTCCTTCTTACACATAGAACACCAGAGGTAGAGGGATAATACAAGTTCATGTGTTCCAAAGTGAATCAGAGAAAATACCTCCAAATCAGTACTGAACTCACATGAACTCACTTCATGTGGGTAACAGCTGTATTAATAAGTATGCATTTATCCATTGCATTTAGGTCAAAGGAAATCATCAAGCTTTTAATTTTGATCAAGAAAACTAGTTAGTCTTCTGAAAGCATTCTTTTAGCCCTCATGCTATTGGGCTATTGCAGAATTTCCCAAGCAGCACAATGATGTAAAAAATGCCCTTTTAATCAGATTACCCTTGGCGGGCTTCCCAAACTCAGGCTGAAGTGTGGTGCTTGTGGTTCCTCAGCAGCTTACACTAAGCCTGCACCATGGAAATAATCTACTTTTAAAACCCAGGAAACAAATCGACTGCACTGAAGACATAAGTCGCTGTCATTAGGGAGTGATTAGGCTAAACATTTTTATACACTCTACTAGCCCACTTTTAAATTATATATCTCTGGCTGATAGGAAGAGGCGCTTCAGGTGAGTGTTTAGAACAACTGTGCAGAAAAGGTGAAAATCCAAGAGCAGTGGAACAAAGGGAACATTAGTGCTTCAAATTTAACTGCTGTTACCAGGTTGGGACTTCCAGATCCTAACACATAGCATTTTGTATGTAATATGTGGTGTATTGGTTTGTTTATGTTTTTTGTTTTTTGTTTTCAAGACAGTATGGATCACAAAGTCCTACCTCTTATCATAGTCTAATATGTTGCTGTATGTCACATGCCTTACATAAGGAATTGTGTGGGGACTTTTATAATTGGTATCACAGGCTATCAGTTCTTTAAGAGGAGGTGCTAGATAAGGGGGGATTGCTTCCTAGGGAAAGGTTGTATGATGGAGTATAACACAAAAATGGGTGTGCTCTTAAATATGCTTGGCTCGAATCTTACAAAACCTCTGTACCCACAGCAAACACAGACAACATCCAACAAAGCACACAGGAAGCAAGGGTTTATAATCCTATGCTGTATTTGCTGTTGCCTTGCCTTCTAAAGTGTTTCTGCTCACTAACCCACTTAATGGAAGTCATTTCTGTTTTGTTGCTGTTTTCTTTTATTCTTTATTATTGTTTTTAAAAACTAGGGCAAAATTATCAACCTGCTTAGACATGTAGAGAACATTGATTTATTTATTGAGAAGCACGATGTATGCTCCCTGTCAGCACACAAGGGAAGTGTATTTTTCCCAAGGACAGAGAAAATGCTGGATTTGAGAATGGGTTACTCCACCAGCTGAATCTCAAGCTTGAGCCATGTCTGCTTCCTACTTTGGACATTCCACTGAAGGTTCCATTTCTAATTTATGAAATGTTTCATTAATCTTCAATCTGTCAGCTCTTTTTGACAATAATCAAGGCTGACAGACAAAGATGAATATTTATTAAATACTCTGTACTTTAGAAGTTTTTGATACATACCATTCCTTGTAGTCCCTATTAACCTTAATTTTAAACAAACTGTGCTCTTTAAATCTCCCCCCAAAGCACACAGATAACATAGCAGAACAATTCTTGCATGTCAAAATATACAATACTGGCTGTAAACACAACCCACAGGAATAAAAATTCAAACAGCATCTGTCCGTTAGCAGAATTGCTAGGATTCAGGTTAAAAGCATCTCCCAAATATTTCATGCATACATATATGTATTTGTGTGGGGGTTCTTCTTTATCATCCTCCTAGCATAGCCCCTTCCCCAGCATTTTTCCAATCTCATGAATAATTCATGAACTGATAAATATGCAATTTCAAAAAGTGCAGACAAGGCAGCACTGCATTAAAAAAAAGGAAAAAGAAAAGAGCATGTGCTTTTTACACACACGAGTCTTGTGCTGCACTTTACAGGCCAATTTCTCAGGATTCAAACTCCATGTTGTATGTATTAATGGGGGGAACTGATGAGATTTCTATTCAGACACCTTGCTAGACATGGTAGGAATTGTTTGGAGAACATTGTGCTGCACAAAACAATAAACATTTCAAAAGATGATGCCAGCAGTGTTTTGTAGCTTTATGCTTTATCTTTGGAATTTTTGAATAAGTAGTTTAAAGTATTACTCTCATCAGTAAGAAGTGCAGGACAGCGCAGCCCTGCTCAGAGGACATTTCTCTGGTGTCACCACATACATACAAGCCTTAAGACGCTATGGTTTCTCATAACAGAGTGGAACATCTTTCACAGGCCAGTTTCACATGATGAGCAGTAAACTGGATCCCCCCGGGTTCGTACAGGTAAAACCGACCATCTAAGAATGGTACAGAAAGCATATCGAAGCCCTCCATTTTGTGGGCTAATTGCTTGATTACCAGCCTGAAACAAAATGGAGGCGAGACCTTTTTAAAAGCAACTCAGGCAGCATATGAGAGGGAAGTGGAAAATGTATTAAGGGGCAAAAGCATTTCTTAAAGAAACTCTAACATCTTTAAAGGTAATGCAATAATTATGGATCACACTTTGTTGATAAAGCTGGGAGTAGATATGATAAAGAGGAATGAAGTACATATTGGAAGAGAATTATTCTAGGTTTGCAACAGTTAAATTAAAAAAAAAGAAAGAAAAAGAAAGAGGATTTTAGTCTGAAAAGTAACCTTTCAAATGAACACTTAAATTGGACAACACCATGGGTAAGAAATAGACCACAGCATTTAATTTGGCCTGGCTAGTTGGAAGCCTATATTTACTGTACTATAATTTCAAATTTAATTAAGTCACACTGCTGACGCCAGTAGCATCAACACAGTAAAGATGATTAATTGCATGCGTAAATGAAATATAAACAGCTCGGAAAGTAACATTAATGCAGAACCTTACACACAGAAATGGTATGATCGATTTAAGTGTAAGCGCCTACCTGCATCTTTGAGACACATGCCAGGATTGGGATAAGGGTCCTGTGATTGAATATAATCAGTGTACCAAAAATATAACCTTTTACAGGTCATTATTTTTCTAAGACACATATCCAAGCGCCCCTTTCCTCTCCTCCCTGTATCTCAGCCCCCTGCTTGATTTGTTATCTTCTAGGAGACTTTTCACACAATTTGCATTGTAATCATATGGATTGGCTACTGGTACACAAACATGAACTGACACACTGCTATGGAGGGACAGGGCTGTCACAACAAGGCAGCTGGACTGTTATATATTCACTTTGCTCCCATTGTACTTCCATTCACAGCAGCACTAGGACAAAGGGCCTGACAGAGCTAACCACGGATTGTCACCTTGATTTGTCCAGGCTAGCAGATATGCAGAAACAAATTATATTCTCCTGCTTAGGAACATAACACAGAAGCAAATAAGCTTGCAAACAGCACCTTCTGAGCAGTAATATCTAAGAGGCATCCCCTCCTTCATAGCTACTGCACACTGCCTTGCTGAGGAGATGGGGGAAGGCAGAAAAAAAAAAAAAAAACATCAGTTAGCAAGGACACAGAAAGGCTCTCCAATATTGCATTCCTGACATTACAAAACAAATTCTCCAGTTGAGAGATATGTGATTTGTGTTTTGCTTAGCTTTGATTGGTGATGAATATGAACACAATAATGCAAAATGTAAACTTAGCCCATTTTTTAAATGCCATTTAAAACCTAGCAAATAAAACTGTTTTATATGAAATACACACTCTATTGAAATCATTGTTTAAAATACAAAATGGATGACATTGTTCCATGTCTAATTATTTCTCAATAAAATTAAATCTTGTCTTAGTTAAAATTTGCCAAATGTTAAAACCCTAAGCCTGAAAGTGGCAAAAAAATACTCAGCTGCTAATGAGAAAATTTACTGAGTGATGTTTTTATGTCACCGTTTAATTTACTACTTTATTGACAAGGTGTTTGTGGGCCTTTGAGAAGAGGCAGTTTTAATATCCACATGTAGATAAATGAAGCAGACAAGGCTGGAAAATGGTTTTCTGCCATCTTTTTGAGGGGAGAAAAGAGCATTTCTCTGTGCAGCAGGGATAAAAATAAGTTACCTTATAAAAGAGGAATCATTGCAGACCTGATAAAGATCACGCACACAGAAACCTTATAAATTCTTTCCATTTTCACAGACAATGCCACAGGCTTGCTGATCCTTCAAAGGACATATTTTCAGGAAACCACAGCCTCATATTTAAGAACTTTTTGAGTGTCCCGAGGTTAACTACAGCTTGTTCCATTATTATTTCTAATGCTATCCCAACAGGATGTGCAAGTCACTGAGAAAGCACCCCATTCATTCTTTTACAAAAGAAATAAATGATAAGATATGTCCAACCTCAAGATCCCACATTTAACATGAAAACATTGCATTCTGTATCTGGGGATATAGTATTTAAAACCATCAAGATAAGCTACATGTCATCCAAAGGAGCTATTCATTTTGAATTTTCATTTGCTCTTTTCTGTTTTCTTCTGTACATCATGTCCACAAAGCCACACTTGCTAGCCAGTGTTTTAAACAGCTACAAGCACAAAACAACCCGATACACATAGTTATAGGTGGTGCACATGAAAAGACATGAAGCCCTTCCCTGTTCTGAAATGCAAATGTCACTTGATCAAAGGGCTTGCATTCTCACAGTGAAAGATGCACTCAGAATAAAACCTATGCTTTAAGAGGATAAGCAAGAAAGCCCTGCAAAACTCGCCGCAAATATACGCAGGGACAAACTAAATGTACGCAAAGAATTATTTATTACTGTTCAAGGAAAAAATACTGGAACAGTGGTGGCTTTCCTCATGATTCTATGCAGCCAGCCGTAAGAGCTGTGTGCTTGTGCACCTGACTGAAGCAGAACCTGAACTTGATGGTTACAGGGGATGACAGAAAGGGAACATTGAAAGCGCTGTTCTGCAGTTTACAGGGGAAGATTTCAGGGCGTTTCTGCTTTCTCTCATTACCCTAGCTCAGTCTCTCTCTCTCTCTGTGCTGTGTCTCTATTTTTCTCGTGTGTGTGTGTGTGTGTGTGTGTGTGTGTGTGTGTGTGTGTGTGTGTGTGTATCTGTCTCTCACTCTGTCTTGCTCCTGTCTCTCTGTCTCTCTCTCTCTCTCTGTCTCTCTCTCTCTCTCTCTCTCTCTCTCTCTCTCTCTATTTCTCTATTTCTGTTTCTCTGCTTCTGTGTGTATATGTGTGTATCTCTGTCTCCTACTCTGTCTTGTCCTCTATCTCTGTCTCTCTGTCTGTCTCTGTCTGTCTCTTTCATGTGTGTGCTTACTAGCTGTGCATAGCTTTTAATTCTGAGACCCACTCTGTCCTCTGTGGCCACCATCTCAAAAACCCTGTGCCTTTTAGGATTTCATGTTATTTGACAGATTTTTTTCAGGTTGCTTTCGTATTCCAATCTGCTTTATAGTTGTAAATAAAATTCACACATTAGTGCCTTCCTGTACATGGTCCTCTTTGAAAATAAAAGGGGATGGCAACATGATTCCACTTCATCTCTGTATTTTAATCATAAGTTCTGAGAATACAGTTCACAGTATTAAGATTTTCTCCTGATTAAATGTGGAAATGCATGCAGTTTAGAGCAGTTGTTGTTTCAAGAACTGAAATGGCTTTCAAAGCTGTCATTTGTGTCTTAAACTATATCATGTACATATTCTTTACTACTAAGTGTGCCATGTAAACATGATTCTGAAAACAGGAGTTTTTGCAATTATTTTATACTAAGTACATGTTATTTTCCATATTCAAAGTGAGGGAGTAGTCTATACTCATCAAAGGGGGGAAAGAATGAACAGAATTCGAAATTCCCAAAACAGCATATCCCATCAAAACACAGAATTCAATAATTATGCTTTAAAAATAGGGATATTTTAAAGTACTTTGTGGAAGAAACAAAATATAAGACTTTTATCCCAGGGAACAAAGCCATTATCGTTGAACTCTTCTCCCTGGTATGTTCCTGACTTGTCTTAAGATGTTCCTTTGAAGCATTCTAGGAACAGGATTACTGCTTGGCATCACCCTAAACTTTCCTTGAATTTAAGAGCAGTGCAAGCCACGGCACCCTGCTCCTGATATATTGGCGAGTGGGCCTTCGATTCTATTTTCCAGGCAGGGTCAAGACTGCTGACAAGGGATTAATCAGCTGCTCCTCCTAAGCCATGAATCAGAACAATTGCTGTCAGTTTCCTATGGTACAAACGCCTAGAAATAGAAGAGTTGGGAAATGAAAGAATGTATCAAGAACGAAGACAAGAAAATGCCAGAGAATAGGAGAAGCTAGCTGTAGCTGCAATTTGGCTACTTGTGATTTCATCGGGTTCAGTCATCAAATTAAAATTCTGAAATAGATGTTGAGTTAAGTGTTTTCGAGCATCTCTCTCTCTCTCTCTCTCTCTCTCTCTCTCTCTCTCTCTCTCTCTCTCTCTTTCTCTCTCTGAGATCATGTTCTTATATCACTTCTGACATTTTGTAAGAAGCTTTGTGCCCATTTACTTACTTTTGGTAAGCACTGCTTATGTTCAGGTGCAGACAGAAACATGTCTGTTGACTGAGGGTTAAATTCAGGAAAGGCTGAGCAAAACGTGTGCTGCTCTTCTGCACCGATAGGGCCGAGCCAACATTGTATTTAACCTCTCCGTGCATGTTTGCATTATAGAATTGGGAAAATGCTGAGTAAAAATGTCTGCATGGAGGGGAAATGAAATCGCACACTCTTAGAGTATGACGGGAGTCTTTGTGCAGGAAGATACACTTACGATGAAATGGCCCTTCTGTAAATGAGATTGCCCCTAGTCTATGAGGATATGAAAGTGCACACAGACTAAACACACATTTGTAGAAATAACACTGTCTAGATTTCTAGATATTATTGAGAAACAAAGAGTTCTTTTCATTGGGGAGAATATATCACATACAGATAGGTGGTTCTGGTTTTGAGCTTCATGATTTGGTGTTTTTAGAAAACCAGTGTTAAAACTGTGGTTCACAAATAATGAGGAATATATGGACAAAGGTGATTAGTGATTGTGGCACCAAAATTAAATCATATTGTGTCAGAGAATGCAAATATACAGTGATATTTTCAAAGTGAAAATTTGTTTTTAATTATTAAAAGTAAAAATAATTCAGTACTAATATGTTAAGTACTATAAGAAACAATTGTTTCACAACAAAAATTAGCAATTTTATGTTGACAGATTTTTCAATAAAAGAATTTGTTTCTCAAAATTTTAACAACAAAATTTTATATGTGTATAAATATATGTGTGTGTGTTCCTGTAATAATGTAAAATGGTAATTTATAAATGTTGATTGTACCCTGAGGTCTGATGTTACTTAAATAACCAAAAATATGCATTTTGATGTTTTACAATGATGCCATATATGTATATAGTGTATAATGATTTTTAAACATATTAAAATTAGGAATAAATGAGTACAAAAGTTATGAAGACATGATTTTTAAATCCTTTCTATATGTAACCAAATTTCATTTTATCCTAGGTACATATTTAATGCAGACTCCGAGCAATAAACACTTGCTGTTTTTAAGACACAGCACAGAATTAGCATGTTAAAAAGCTATTCTACCAAAATAGTGCTTCATGTAAAAATAGTATTAGTAAACATGCATTAGTAAGCACTGTGTATTAACATTTTAAGTGAAGTATTCTGTATATCTAAACAAAGACTGAAGAAAATTGAGGCGCTAGAGAAGAGTATAAAGTACATACTATTTTTTACAAGAACACCTTCTTCCTTTGAAGGATTTACAGTATAACGTTGAAATGTCACTGAGAAACAAGTGTGCAGCTCTCAATACCTGCTTAAATGCATTGTAAATACAGACATGCTTTTGAACACATTGCACAAGGTTTGATGTTAGAACTATCCATTGCTTACATGAAAAATAACCTTTGTTTAACAGAAAAGAGAACTGAAAAATCCTGTAAACACAAACTGGCATGCAAAGGGCTTAGAAGAAACACTATTTTTAGAAATAAACGACTTATTTTTATCTACACGCAAAGATTAATGCATCTTGTAATTGATGAAATATTTGATTAAAAAATAATTGCATATAGAGTGATTCAAAATGACTGTTTAGCCCAGTCCTGACAATGATTTATAAGGTGTTTGACAAAATTGTACAAAGCCTTGCACATGATCTGTAAAAGGCTATAAAGGGTGGATTTAATATTTCCTGTTTATTGATAATTTTTATGTAAGTAAAAGAAATGAAAAAGCATTTCTAGAGAGATTCAGAGAATATACCTGAACTAAATAATGCATTTGTTTAACATTTAAAGGATTTATTCTAATTTGGAACAGTGCAATTTTTTTACTGGTCTCCACACAACAGAAATCCATATTTCCAGTGCTACTTGCACTTAGGCAAGGCCAGTGCAGGAGTGCTTTGCATTACGTCTCCTATCTTTACCCTTTTATTAAACATGAGAATATTCTGCATATCCCCAATGAACTATGTTATATAATTACAGACCCTTTAGTAGAAATGGTCACTGAAATAAATGGACGTTTCAAATCTCAAGTAAGTATAAGGACACATTTAAAGCTTAATGTGGTACCTCAGTGCAATTTCTGCAATACAAAGTCCATCTGCTACAAATGACCAGCAGAGGTGCTCACACAGGGCAGGGACATGGATGGGATATGCAGGTAGGACAGAGATGTGTCACTTTTCCCTTCTCTTAGGCAATAAGTCATAGATGTGATTCCTACCTTTCTCTTCAGAATGATCTATACCCAGAAGGGACAAATGAGAACATCAAAGCCACATCCAGGCCATACATTCTGGCTAACTTTTTCTCAATTATAGATGGCCTGTGGGCAAAGAAATACAAAAGAAATGTCTCCTTAGCATTAAATGAAACAAAATTAATATTTTAAAATTGGCCCGAGTAGGTGTGCACAACTGAACTTCAAGTCTGTTTTATTTACTTTTCTATACCAATATTTTATCTATTTTGTGAATATAATTTTGGAACAGGGTTTAAAATCATATCTAAAAATGTCTTAGGCAGCATAATCAGTATTGTTTTAAAATTCCATTGCAGTATATGTAAAAAAATTAAAGCATGTATGACAATAATTTATTTGTTTTCCTTTTCTTTTACATTTAACTCACTAGAGTGCTAATATAGTCAAAACAAAGGGGAATTTGGGAAATAAATGAAAATACGCATCCATTGTCCTATCATTCTTTTTATTATAATTTTCCATTATTTAAAATATTACAATTTTAAATTTAAATATATTTTGATCATATTCTTCCCCTCCCAAAATCCCTCCAGATTCTCTCCCTATCTCTACCCACCCAACTTGAAGTTATTTCTCAAAAACCAAACAAAAGCCCAATACAATAAGAAAACTCCCTAAAACCAAGAAAACAAAATAAAACAACACTCAGAAAGACAAAAATATTGTAACCAAATAAAAGCACACAAGAAAACTGTGGAGTCTATTATATGTTGCTCAACTTCTCCTCAACATGAGGCCTGCACTGGAAGGGCTGATATCCCTATTGTCACTCCTTTGGAAAAAAAATGATTTTCCCTCTCTGAGTAGATTTTAGTGATAGTTCAGTTGTTAACCTTTACCATAGTGGCTCAGGTTTCATTCATTCACTCACTCATTCATTCCATCATTCATTTTCCAATATAGCAAAATAAACCATAATAATATAAAACAAAAACTACCACATTGAAGATGGACAAGTCAAATAAATAAAAGGAAAAAAAAAGAAACCCAAGAAAAAGAACAAGAATCAGAGACACACTCATTCACCCACTCAGCAATCCTATAAAAACACTAACCTGGAAGCCATAATACAAACACAGAGGACCTGGTCCCAACCACTGCAGGCCCTGTGCCTGCTGCCACAGTCTCTGTGAATTCAAATGAGCTCATGATGATTCAGAGGGCTTGTTCTCCTGGTGTCTTCCCTTTCTCTGGCCCTCATACTTTTTATGCCTTCTCTTCCATTGGGCTTCCTGATCTCTAAGAGGAGAGATTTGATGGAGACATCCCTTTTAGAACTGAGTGCTTTCTGTAAAAATAAATAAATAAATAAATTGGTGGAAAACAGAGTCCTTCTAAGAAAAGCATTGTGAGAAATATATCTAACTTCATTAAATTTTTCAGCTGCAGCATTTCTGTGATCTCTAACCTGCCTAACATCCTTAAAGTGTATGTTTACTAAATACTTGGAAACTACCGAAAATTGTAAGGTTGTGAAATATAATTTGAAAGAAGGAGAATTTTGTCAGAAACCTAAACTAAAGGTATTTTAAAATAAATGTGAAACACCCTTTGGTATTTTTGTAATTACCTTTAATTTGCCCTAAAAAATTATTTTGTGACACAAAAGAAGTTTTGGTTAAATAATGTTCCAAAATCCCACAAGAATGGGCTGTCACAGAATTACACATGAAATTGAACCAGGTAAATTCCTAAATATTAAGCATGGCCATCTCTGGTACAGAACATAGTTAGTGATGCTTCTCCTAAATATTCCAGATTAAGAGACTATAACTTATGTGTTGAAGGAATCCAATATTTACTCAAATCATTGCTTAAATATGTTTAGAGAAACATTAATTCTGTTTTTTGAAAAAGGCCTTCTTGTTGGCTTATATTTTATCAAATAACAAAAAATTAGAGTTTTATAGTTTGATTTTGGTTCAAAGAAAAGCATCTTCATTATTTCCTATTTCATCCAATTTGTAAAATATTAAAAAAGAAGAAAAATAAGTCATCTACAATCTCAACAAACAGAAATAGTTGCATGTTAATTATTTCCTACCTTGGAAATTGCATTTGGTAAAAAAAAATGCTGTTATAAACTACACACAATTTGGCTTGCTACACTGTTGTTCCATGGGGTGTTATCATTTCAAAGTGTGAATAAAGTGTGCTCCCATTGCAAACTCCAAAAACCACACTAGAAATGGGTACTTTAGATACATCATGTTTCAGTAAACAAGGAAAATGGACATGTGAAAGGTACTAAGCTGAATAATATGTGACAATAATAATAACCCTGTCCTCTTGTTGTCTCCTTTCTCCTTTTGCTGGTTCAGAGTTTTATTGAAGCAAAAGGTAAATTTTAGAAGAAATATGTGATTTAGTGAAAACATTTACCACATAAACAGCTCAGTTTCTTTTTATATTTGCCAAATGCTTTCAAACAGTTCCTCACTTGGAGGATATAATAAAAAATAAGAATAATTATAAGAATAGGAAAACATTGAGGTGATTTTTTTGCATCCATGCTTATAGAAGAGGAATCTGCAGGTTTAAACGGAAATGATGTGTTCTTACATTTGATCGTAGCAAACATTAATATGCAGTCTCACCACTTTCAATGCCATTCATAAATAACATTGGGCTATGATTCAAAGGCATCACTTTGTCTTATATGCTGAACTTTTGTGGGGGTAGGGGTAGAGAAGAAGAGGGGGAGACACAGAGATATGTGTGGCTAAAGATGTTTATATGTGTGCGCATATGCACATATGCATCTGTGCGTGATATTTTTGTGTGTGAACATAAATGTCTGAGCTCATTTGTGCCCATGCACACATGTAGAGAATAAAAGTCCCAGAACTGCAAAATTAAATAGTGAAGAAAGCATGCAAAGAGGTATGTGAGCATCATAGAATAACTTAGGATGCTCCAGAGACTCAAAAGACTTCCTTTATTTGCCCTATTTCTCACTATCAAAAATCTCTTAAGGAATTATGTTTTCATTTATATCAGTAGAGTCTTGGAGATATTAAAGAACATATTATTGAAAACCCCACACAATTCCCTTGTCTGATTAGACAGGTATTTCTGACATGTGCCCAAAATTTATTTATCATTTTTCACTGTTAAATTAAAATTGACAGAGATGACCTGATGCTGATAATAGGATGTAGGGTGGGATTTCTTTAAATAAATGTGATATTCTATCTTATAATCTGAGTTTTTTAATTGAATTTGAACAATTATATTGTTTAATTGATTGTCTTATTTAGAAAGGTTTGGAGAATATATTTGAAAAAAGAATCTCTCTCTCCCTCTCTCTCCCTCTCCCTCCCTCCCTCCCTCTCTCTCTCTCCCTCTCTCTCTCTCTCTCTCTCTCTCTCTCTCTCTCTCTCTCTCTCTGTGTGTGTGTGTGTGTGTGTGTTTAGAGAGAGGAGATGACAGACAAGAAAGCTTAATGCCTAAGGAGAAGAGGAAATGATCACAGACACAGGAAATATTTAAAATAACATGTATGTACAGTCATCTTTAAATCCCTGATTTCAAGTGTCACATGTGTTTTTTTTTAACATGCTTCAACTGTAAAAGAATCCTGCTCCATTACTTGCATATTATTTGCATGTTAAATATCTAAATGTGGTATTAATTTTACTTTCTCATTGGAGTTTATTTTCAAAGCAAAGTGCATAAGACATATTTAGAAATATGGTAGCCTACATCCATGCATGCTTGCAAATGAAACAGGATTGAAATGTATATAATCATAGATACATACTCTTGAGGTTGTCACTGGCTAATTTTAATATAAATAAAACAATATATCCTCTGCTTGAAAAGAATACTATGTTTGCATTTATTTAAAACTTGAATGAACTTGATCTTTAGTTGGCTTCAGAAAGTAAAAAAAATGGCAAGCAAGCAAAACATCATACAATCTAAATGGTATTATCAGTTTCATGAGAACCTTTATTCTATAAGGTAAAAATTTTTCATATTTCAGCCAATGAAAACATAATATCTATCTGTTTTTTACCAGATAATCATTAAACTGAAGAAGGAACTCTACTAGATTTGAAGAAGAGTGGAAACTAAATATGTTCTTTTGTAGATTCCTTGAGGTCCAAATAGAGATTATTGTTTCCCAATTTGTTTTGTATCAGAACGTAAAATTTTGTTTTCTGGATAATTTAATTATCTTTTATATATCATAGGATTAGAAAATTTCAAGAAAGTTTTCTACTATAGCTCCTCCCAAATATTCATATAAGCAAGCACTACTTCCCCTCACCCATGTTCATATATATAATCAATCACTATCCATTTTCCATATTCATTTAACTGAACACTATTGCAATTGTCCCATATTGATGTAACCAATTGCTATTGTTCTTCCCCACATTTATATAATCAATCACAGACATTGAAAAAAATCTCTGAGATGCTTGACATTTTATGAGTCTATTTCACTGACTTAAATCTCTTCTTTTCAAAGACAATTTATATGTTAAGTATTCTAAAATTAATCTATTAAAATGCCCAATTCTTTTAGACCAGTTCACTAATTATACATTTTTACTTATCCACTTTTTCTAAAATGTCAAAAACAATTCCACTGACAGATGCCCTTTACTCACCATATACCTATTTGCTGATTTGGGGTATAATAATACATATACATATACATACATACATAAATAGTAATTGAATTATATTTGAGATAATGTTATAAGTCTAAGAAATAAACCGAAACTCATATTTTAAAGACAGTATTCTCATCTGTAGGTATCACTAAGTCTGTCTCTGTGACCACTCTTCTTTTCAAATGACCTTCATGATACCATCCTCTTTGAAAATCCTCAATGAGGTCAAGTTATCAAGCATACAAAGTTATTACAATATTTACACCAATAATGGTGAAGAAGCAAATGACCCAGGTTGTCTGGCATAAAAATAATAAGGAAAGGGAGAAAAGACAGATAATTAGAAGTTAGGTGTTGTAATTTGGCCAGTCTTCATATGTAATTCATGATCACACACATGGATTCTATACGTTTTGAGAAGGCAGAATGTCAGTGATCTGGATGTGCAAGGATTTGTTTGAAGGACAATTGCATTTGCATTTATGCATATTCATTTGCTAACATTAAAGGTAAGTTCATTTTACTTCATAGCAAAGCTTTGTATCCCTTCATTACATTTGGATCTTGAAAGGAAACAACCAAAGAAAATGTGCAACACACTTAGAAAACAGAGCAGTGGAACATTCTCTGTCTTAGACCCTTGCCAGTCGCAAATTTTCTTGCTAAGTAGAAAGGTTTTACACTTGTTCCAGCTCACTGAATCTTGCCAATGCAGCACTTTCTGTGGTTCTTCTAGCCATTAATCACATAAGAATGTCACTTTTATTTCCTTAGCACTACAGTTTTAGACATTCCAAATGGCATACCTGGTTAGGGTTAGCCAATATATATATTTGACTTGACTTTGAATACATCCTCCTGATTTCTAAAATCAAAACAATCATCAATATAAATGAATTTTAATCTTTAACTGTAATCAGTTAAAAAATTCTTTAATTTCTGAAGATAATTATGCAAAGACTTTTCTAGTAGTTTTCTATCAATCCCCACTTATTGGTTTACAATGACTACTGAAATAGAGTGTTGGATTTCTGCTATGTATATTGTAGGGATTGTTTAAAGTTCATTTTTATGCATGCACTTATTGAAGATTTGTTATGAATTTTCAAGTATACTGATTATAAACCAATTTGATCATATTCCTCATATAAACAATCTCTATCTCTACCAAACTCATATGAAATATTATAATGAAGCTCACTATTTTGTGCAAGAATACTTGTTGGTCAAACGATGTTACTAGGAAGATGCTTTCATGAGTAGAAGCACTTGCTGCACTGGTGTGAAACTCTGCACTGAATTTCCAGCACCAGTGCAAAAAGCCATATGTGGCTGTCCATACACCTGTAACCCACTGCTTAGCAGCCTGGAGACAGGAGGCTATTTGAGGTTTTTGGTTGCCAGCCTAACTACAGGTTCAATGGACTAAGAAAGGGAGTGGCAGAACAACACACTTGAGTTCCTCTTCTGGGCTCCATTTGTGCACGGAGGCACACAACTGAACACACTGGTGCATACACTATACACATGCATCAGATACACACATGCACAATTGTTATCTGAACTGAATATTATAGTATGACTAACTTAAATTGCTAATCAAAATAATTCCAAAACATAATTCTTTGTGTATTTGTACTTACAATTCTAGAAATTGGATTTTAAAACACCATATTTTATTATGAGGACAATTTACTCTTAGTATTCAGAATATGAAAGAATAAATATATTTCAATACTTAGTGAAAGAGAAATAAACTGAAATTAAAATATTTATTTTGCCATTATGTGACAGCAACATAAATTACTTTTTGCCTATATCATATATTTTATTGATATGCATACAAAATGATATATGAAGGGCCAGTGAGATGGCTCAGTAAGGTTTTTTACTGTTCAATTTGATGGCCTGAGTTCAACTTCTTGTCCCACAGAGTGGAAGAAAAACACTAACTCCTCTAATGTTTTCTCTGATCTCCATACACAGACTATCACATGCTTTCATGTACATGGCCATACATACATACATACATACACACAAATAATAAATAAATAAATAAATAAATAAATAAATAAATAAATAAAGTAAAAAGAGACCAAAATAATATGTGAATCAACATTTTATGGTCATGGACAATGAAATCATCTGACCAAACATCTGAGAGTAAAAGGCCATGGATAGGGTCTGATCTAGCAGCTGTCAAATCTCTTGGATTGCTTCTGGTTCTCCAAACATTTCCAGTCAGGGTTGTAAAGTTTTTTTTTTTTTTGGTTTTTCGAGACAGGGTTTCTCTGTGGCTTTGGAGGCTGTCCTGGAACTAGCTCTTGTAGACCAGGCTGGTCTTGAACTCAGAGATCCACCTGCCGCTGCCTCCTGAGTGCTGGGACTAAAGGCATGTGCCACCAACACCCAGCCTTGGGTTATAAAATTTGATGAATCAAAACTTTTTCTTTCAGAGCAAGAAGGAATGCCTTGATAATTCATGAATTAATCTTGTTTTCTCTATGTAAGAATACCAAGACCCAAGAGAATGGAGGACTTTGTTCACCTTAGTTCTGGAGTTCATCAGCTGAGTAACAGGAAAGACTCAGACTAGCACATCTCAGGACACTCCACCTTACAATAAATAGCTGGCAAAAATAGAATATTTTCTCTTAGGTTGACTTGTATTTAATTTCATTTTTTCACTGACTCAAAGATGCCTCTCCCTCCATCAAAGAATTTTAAAAAGTCAGTATTAAAATTAGATCAAAAGGTGAGGGTAACAAACTAGCACTGATTTGAACTTTTCTGCAATAGTCTGTGTCTGTGATAGGATGGCAATAGTGGTGGCAGTCATTGCCAGCTTGCATCAAGACCCTATACATATAGCAGCAATGTGGTCAAGGGACAGCAGCGATGGCCACAAAGGTGGAAGTTTGCTGCAGGGATGGCCTGAGAGGTCAGGCCCTTAAAAAAGCATTGAGTATCTCAAGATTCTCACTGCATTTTAGCTTATTTGGGATTCTGTTTGCATTGCTCACATTAACATAGATTTTCCTTAATGAATGTTTCCAGCTAAAAGGTGGGGAGTGATAAACCACGTGAATCTTTTTCATATTAGTTCATTAAATTAACACGGTTCTGACTTGTAATGAGCCCTTTGCCTTTTGATGTTTTACTCAGGTTTGCAGAAATATATGTGACAATAAGTGTGTGCCCTGCAAACATGATCATTTCATCAAAGAAACTCATTTTTTGTTAGCAAGCTCTTGTAATAAATTGCAAATATTTCTGTCTATGGATATAAATTTATTGTAAATATTGGTTATGACATAATTTTCATTTGCTCATTTAGTTGAACTTTCTTCTCTTCAACCTCAGTGACCAACACTAGCTGCAAAAATATTTGTTTTTCTGTTTCTATCTACTTTATAAATTAAAATTTTAAGTTAGGCATTTTCCCCATTTTTTAAAAAATAAATGACAGTGGGAATAGGGACTTTCCTTCAAATTCCTGTTATTCAAACCAAAAGGAAAACACTGCCACATTCATGAAGATTGTATTTGCTAAATCATTCACAAATTAGACTCTTCAGAAATAACATGCTACAGGAGTACTCTATTCGTGCATTGCCTGGAGGCTTTGGACTGCATTACTCTGCAGATCTGTCACAGGAACAATAGAATCAAGCATTTCTGCAATGTTATAGAACTCACACCTTCTCATCCACTTTTCATAAGAAATATATGGATAGCCAAGGCTTGATGAAATCTCTGTAACTTGCCATATGACAAGCTGGGAGCATTCCATGATCTTATTAGTGTCCAGTCATTCACAGTTTGTTTTGTCTGTATAAAAACATGCATACAGATAATAGGAATAAATTGTTTATTCGCCATGTTACCAGGCAATTATAAATATTTCAGCAAAAGGGTTTTACTGTGCCAAGGTTAGAATCTAATAGAATAATTCAAGATGCAAATGTCATTGTCTAGCAAGTTAAGGTTGATGTTTCCAAACAGTCCTCATTCAGTGGGCTTCTAGAGAAAAGATTTTCAGCAAAATAATGTATGCCATGGCTTTGAAACAGTGCTAGCCTATCACTTATTATTTCTGTAGGGACTTCTTTATGGTTTTCCCCTTGGACAGTATTCTCAGGAACTTATGCTGTGCCTTGTACATAATCATTATCAACTGAACTGTTAATCCCATACTAGAGCTATTTAACATAAAAATTACAACAATAACAGCTATCTGTTTATCCCACCACATTTATTATATTTAGTGGTTCTTGAGAACCTCACCCATTGTGGTAATTGTGGGAAACTCTTTTCATTATTCTTTTTCATGGAACAAAATGAAATGGTAACGGGTGATGTATACATCAATAGAGATGAATTTTATAATTTCATAGCTTCTCTGAAGAAAAGATGTTTTTGGACCATGGAACTAAAAGGAATTTGAGGAGGTTTTGAAGCCAACCTTGTACAGATCAAAGAAAATGTACCTGTCAGATAAAGTAGTGTCTGAGTGCCAGCCGGTCTTGAGGAGCAGAACCAAGGCAGCATCAAAGACACAGAGCATTGGCTGGTAATGTGTTCTTTGCCTTACTTGGTACTTTGTCTTCTCAGGCCCTTTTTCATTTGGTAGTGACTGAGAGGGATGTAGAGTCTCAGTCTATCTGCTCTTTGTCCATTTACACACTGTAGCATCTCTCCTAGTCTTCTATTTCCATGCACATTCTTAATTATGTCACTGCCCCCTCTTCTAGCTTTTATTCTCTTAGCCTTGGAAGGTTTGGTTGTTGTTGTATTCTTATTTTTAAGAAAAGAAGGAACGTTAAATTCTGCCAGTCTTATAAGTTGTCTTAGGGAAACTCGAGAAAGACATTTTGCAATCGGACATCTTCAGATTCGCTGACATGGAATAGATACTGTCCGCAAACAGAAAACCAAGGTTCAATGCTCCCCACAGGGCCTATGTTGTTTTCTAATCACATCTCAGCTCTCTTCTGTTAACATGACAGAGCTGATGCCATCATTTATTTTGATATGTTAAGAATCTCTCTAATGACCTCTATCTGCATCAAAAATTAGTATCTTTGATGAGGTATGAGAGCTTATCTGTATATGAGTGCAAAGAACAGTATTTATATGAACATTTCCACCAAACCCTGTCCTTAGGAATATTAGTCTGGTAACATCTCCAGGGAGACTCCTGCATGATAGTGTCTTCTGCACTTGGCAGCAATGCTTCACCCATGAGCTCTCAACAATATGGTTTCCTGGATGAGATCTATAAACACACCAGTCAACATGCCAACTCAGATGGAGGAAGTCTTTCAGGGTCCCACTATTACCATTATGTAAAGAGTCATAGAGAAACAATGTCTGTCAATAGAGGGAGAGCAGATTTCTCTTTGTTTTTTTTTGTTTTTTTTTTTTTTCAGGAACAAAACACCAGTCCTAAGTAGTCAGCCACAAACACATGCAAATAGGGAAATTGTTAATTCACTGTGTGTGTATGTGTGGAGGAATGTTTGTGTTAGTGTGTGTGTATTTGTGTGTAACAAGAAGAAATACAAAAAAAAATCATGAATTTGAGATGTAGTCAGAGGACATGAAAGGAGTTATATGGAAGAGAGGTCAATGGACGGAAATGATACAAATTACAGTATACTCATGTATGAACTTCAATTATTTTCAAAAAATTCAGCAGCATCAAAAGCAAACCAACCAACAACAAACAAAAAACACAGTGCTGAACCTGAGATGTAGCTCAGTAGAATGTTTGTCTAGTGTGTAGGCGGTCATGTCTTGATCACCAGTACTATAGAGTAAAAGAAACAGGGACAATCTATGTTCATTTGGAAAAATAGTCATAGACATATAGCAAAATCCAAATCTTCCTAGGTCACAGAAGGAAGTATGGACCCAGAGAAAGTGTGTGACACTGTGGAGGGTGCCTTCAGTATGATGCTGCTTCCATCACATCTGTTAGTTGAACTTTGCTATTGGTATGTGGAAGAGATTTTAAGAGCATCTCACATATGTGTCTTCTAAACTTATAAAAGCTCAGATAGCTTCCAAGAATCTAAGTGCTTTTCATTTGTTTCCAAAATATATGGAGACATGAAGGAGGCAAATACCTCATGAATTCTATAATAGTCAGGGTGAGGAAAACATCAAATGAACGATTAGTTGATGCTTGGAGACCCCTGACTAGAATATTTCTCTTTGCCCCAAATTCCTTAAGAGGATGACACTTTCAAATTTGTTATTTTGCATGATGTACATTAATTTTTTTCATTCTATAGCCTGCTTGATGCATAATACTCTTTCTAGGTACATTGCAATGCATAGATTTATAAAAAGTATTTTATAATAAATAGTGTCTTATATAAGAGTTAAAACTGTGTGTAATTCTAGTTGCTAAAAGGGGGTTTTAGACCAAAAGCACAAACAATAAAATATAGGCTGTTCAGGAGCATTCAAAACTTAGCATGGACCCTCTGTATTTCACATTTCCCTTTGGGATTAGCAGAGATATTTTAGTGGGATTATTTCTTCATTTCCAAAGGCAGGCTAGAGTTGGGACACCCAGTCCTTAATGTGTAATAAAATGAAATGGCAATTTTCCAAGAGCTGTGAGACGGCAGCTAATTAGTACATTAATTTATATAAATAAAATTCTCTTTGCTGTTCCCCAGTGTTCTGCCTGAGAAATGCAACAAGATGACTGAACACAACAAATCACAATGAAATTTACAGGCTTGGGAAAAAATGAAACAGAAATAATCCCTTGACCTTGTTCTCACTTTTCTCCTTCATCAGCAGCACTATATCACAATGTCCTACATATGAATCCATCATTGTGCAAGTCTTCAAATCCAATGACTAGCTAACAGGGAAAGACAGCCCAATTCCTTATTCCAGGCTGAAATTCCTAGATAGCACACCTAATATCTGAATTCAAAGGAAAGCTTCAGAGCTTAAATTTGTTTTTGAGTTTTTGTTACATACATTTTATTGACAATTTTTTATTTTAAAAATAGTTCCCTTGCCTACAATTATTTGGTTCCATTATTTTCTATTTTAGTATTAGCTAATTCTTGTGGTTGGCCTAGTTGTTAAAAATAAAAATATCTCTCAAGGCCAAGGCAATATTTTGATTGAAATTGCTATTTTAATAGAAATGTAAGTCCCACTCTGGTATGGTAGGTAGTACATGCTACATGGTCCTAACCTAGAGTGGCTGAATGAGGATTGCTATAGGATTAAGACTGTCCTGGGCTACATAGTAAGTTCAGGTCAGTTTGTTGTGCTATGTAATGGCATAAAGAGTCACTGTCACAAAATAAATGTATAAATAATCTAATAAATAAATACATCTAAGCCCAAAACAAAATCACCAAGGCAAAGCCTTGAGTTTTAGAAAATATTTTGCTCAATTTATATTATATCATAATTGTTAACATGACAAAAAACAAATTTAATACTGCAAGGTACTTTTGATATGTAAGTACTTTCTTATTTCTACCCAGATGCACATATAAATACCTATTTCTGGTCATGACTCCTTTGGCATGGTGCAGCCAACAAAGCCCTGGGTAATAGTTATAACCCATTATTTGTTGGTAAAATCAACTTTATAAATAATAAATCAGAACAGAAAAGAAGAAAATAGAATTTGCATTATAAGCCTGAGCATTGTGCTGTAATATTGCTGTAAAGATGTTTGTGAGTCTGAGTGTATACATTGTGATGTAACAACTCTTTAGAAATCATACCTGTGAAAGCTTATGAGCTCTCCCATAAAGGGAAATATAAATACTATAGGGAAATCCTTGGTGCAAAATAAATCTCTTCATTCAATAAAAACTTATTATTAAAATAAAATGGTCAAGACAAAGTTAATGAATCTGTGGAACATGTTAAACTGGACATCATGAGTCATTCAACAAAATATACAGATGTTGTATAATATCTTGTTGGATATAGGGTCATGAAGACTATAAAGGAGGGATAGGAGAATAGAGAGTGAGACAAAGGCTATGATGGGAGCTCTAATGGTGCAGTTGTTAATGGAGGCTAAGGACTAGATGTATGCTCAGGAACTTCAGCCCCAGACAGACG
Organism: Cricetulus griseus; assembly: GCF_003668045.3. Classification (NCBI taxonomy): domain Eukaryota; kingdom Metazoa; phylum Chordata; class Mammalia; order Rodentia; family Cricetidae; genus Cricetulus; species Cricetulus griseus. Next base: position 122,149,225 of record NC_048595.1, read on the forward strand.
ACCATTATAGCCAAGGCTAAAGTAAGAACACTATCAACCTATACTGAAGAAATTCAAGAGCCATTCTGTGTGGACTAGGAAACAGAGGTGAATATGGAAAACATGATAACATCATGATGGAAAAAAATTAAGTGAGAACCTATCACAAGGGACCTTGTCAGGCATGCTGAGGACTCTACTGCACTGAGGTACCATGGGAAAGCTAAACAGAGCTGCCACACTGTTTCCACGACTGAGTTCTCTGATTGTTGGATGGAGAAAATTTAACATTTCAATGAAGCTGACATGTGCAGGTGAACTAGTGGTTAGGAAGCCTGTAGTGTCTATGAAAAACAGGATGACAATATCTCTATGAAGACTGGCAATGGTGGAAATTTATATGAGGAAGTCAGAATAGATTCTGACCAGGTGAATGTGAAGGAAAGAGACACATCAAAAATGATTTTGATTTTATCCAAATAATATTCTGAATGCTGGTAGAGACCTAACTGATATATGAGAAAGTTTAAAAACTAGAAGAATGAGGAAGACGCACTGTGCTAATGAATAGGGTGAAAGAAGATTGCATGTCGGATTCTTTTTATTTAAATGTAGAACTATGACAGTTAACTACTTTGATAAACTCTTGACTTCTGTAATCTAAATTTTTCTTGAGACCCTGACTGTTTACAACCTTAGAGCTTACATTAGGTCCTGATTTCTGCCATTATATGATCTGTAACCTTTTTACCTTAAACCTGTAAAAGTGCCTGTCTATTATAAGCAGCATGCAGCAGTGTCGGAATCAGTTGTGCAAAGACCATGAATCAAACATTCAATATACAGCCAATTTCAATCTTTAAGTTACATAGGGATATCAATCAAAAGTCTATTATTGTGATAAACTTTGAGAGTGCCCAGTGGTATGTGGCAAATTAAGTCATTGGAAATTACGAATCACACTAGTTTGTAACATTAAATATCATGTTTTAGAATAAGTATCATGTTTTACAGTTATGTAAAAATATGCATATCATACATAAACAGGATTTTATCAAATAGTATGCCTGTGCTAAAATATAAAGCAAGTAGACATTTATTACACAGACATGTTGAAAGATCTGTGGAAAAATTACATTTGATGCTTACCTATGAAAACTTACCATAATTTAGATTTTTCCTTATGATTTTTATACTCTAAAATATTTTCTGAGTTTACAAGTGCACTGGCTTTGTCAGGTCATGGCCAAAACATATTATTTCATATCAATCTTCCCCAAATTCTGGATTTTATGATATATTTTCTGCTATGACCACCCCACCCAAAAAGGCATGGGTTCTTGGGTAGGCTTACAAACTAGGCATTAATTCTCTCTTGTGGAGTATATCTTGAATCTACTGACTACCCCCATAGAATTCTAATACCAATGAGTACACCTGGCCAGTCCTGTCATTATTGTGGCTGTCAGAGTTCACAGCTGGACAAGACTGTTGATGGCTTTTCTCACCAGTAGCCTGCCAAGCATCTTTCTGTACTATAAAAGCTAGTCAGCATGGAAGAATTTACTGGGTTAGCACCAACTTGATTTTTTTCATGTCCTTTAGCCCATGTGTGTGGTGTCCTCAGTGGGTATTGATGGCAACATCAAGTTAAAGCCAGTCAAAACTCCAGGAAAGGGGCTGATGAAGACCCACCCTCACTGAGGAGATATAGGCAATTGATGGCCCCTATAGAAGAGAAAGTGAGTTTTCTTTAGGTGTATGATCCACTGCCAGTTGCTTATGCTCCAATGGATGACACCCTGTACCCTTCTGCATCTAGAGATAACAAATTTGACTTTGTACATAATAGAAGAAAAAGGGGGGGTGGAGCGAAGACATGATGTTGTTGGGAGAGGAATAGAATAGCTGAGAGGAGTTGGAGGGGAGAGCCGATAATGAATGAGATCTCAATATACTGTATTCGTGTATGAAATTATCAAAGAAGAAGTATAATTTCTAAAAAAAATAAAAACTAAAATAATATAAGTGCTTTTTTCCTTAGCACTTTAGAGACAGGTAGGCAGATCTCTGTCAGCTCAAGGCCAGAGTGACCTACAGAGCAAATACCAGGCAAGTCAAGGTTACAGATAAAGAGGTCTCAAAAAAGCAGTTAAATGTATTTTCAATAATAAAAGAACTAATTTAACAATCAGAAAAAAAGAAATTAGAATAATCTATGGGGATTTTTTTGTTTTGATATGTTTTTTCTTTTTGGCTATTTTTTTCTTTTTTGGTTTTGCAAGACAAGGTTTCTCTGTGTAGCTTTGGAGCCTATCCTGGTACTTGCTCTATAGATCAGGCTGGCCTCAAACTCACAAAGATCTTCCTGTCTCTGCCTTCCGAGTACTATGCCACCAATGCCCGGCAATCTATGTGTTTTTTTGTTTGTTTGTTTGTTTGTTTGTTTTTTAGCATCTTCCCTAAACAATCTCAAAAACAAGACAAATCAGATAAGGCTATATTTAGCTAAAGATACTGGAAACCCAATTCAAAGTTTATTTAAAAATTTCTCTCTTCCATTTAGAATGAAGACATCCAGAATCCTAAAAGTTCTATCCCAACACGGAGAATGGACCAGATGTTTTGGCATTGTTTAAATATGTACAGAAACTAGAACTCAAGGAACTTAAATGAGTAAGATCCAGAAAATGGTAACACTCTCTTTCATTTTTTGAAGGATGATAAAAAGCAGACAAGAGTAAAAAAAGAACACCAAATCACCTAGGAAATACGAGGTCCACCTTAAGCAGGTATGGAGGTTGGTAATGTATTGGCCAGTAGCTCAATACAGAATTTATATATACCTCATAACATTTTTCAATGAGTTTTCATTAAGTACTGGCGGAGAAAATTTAAAGTTGATGAGGACATGAAAAACATACATCAGGGTAAGTGATAGGATCCCACACATATGAAGTAGTAGCTGACTAGATTAGGATAAACGGTAGCAGATCGCAGATAGGACATCTGTTGATGCACATCCATGAAGGGCCAGTTAAATCTTAGATCAAGAACACATTGCTGAGAATATCTCCTCATGGGGAAACCAGGCTTTCACCAAATCTACCATGTCAGCACTCTAAAAGTGGCCGTGTAGCATTGGAGGCAGAAAAACCTACTGAAACACAAAAGCCTGGGTGTCCCCATTGAATTGGAAAGGATCAATCAGCCACTCAACCATCTGGTAGCCTGCTTTAAATATGGTGAAACTTTTGGTTGATTCCAAGCTGCTGGTAAGCTGTCCAAGGACTAAAAGGTAACTGTGCTACTCTAGATGCTAAGATCTCAAGGCTTGTCAGAGGTACTGCCCTGATTCTAACATAAAATCATCTGACAAAAGTGGTAGAATGGAGATTTAAATAAAACAACCAAAGTTTGAGTTATCTATACATGAGTTCGTCAGTCCCTCCCTAGGTGATCAGATGGAAAACAAACAAATCAATCTTCTGACTCAGATATTTACAGGGCTCATCTCTGGAGATTAATTTAAGAAATGTATACTGAAACAAAAATCATTTTCTTACAAAATATCTGAAAATGGGATAGATCATTTTGATCTATCCATCCATTGTAGTGGACACCCTATCCATTACAAGACTCAAAATATTTTCTGTTTCTACTTTGCCATGTTGCCCAAACAGTCTGTTCCCTGTTGCCAAAGACACTTATAGGAAAGCCAGAAGGAACACTATCTTGCATGTAACAAAATGAGATTCTAGTGTTAGTTTTAAATAGCTCTTTTTATGAAGAGCAAACCTTTCCCAAGTCCAGAAGCCATATACCTTTTTTTCCATTCATGTATTTAGCTCATAAAAAAGTCATGCACAATTATGATATACAATACAGTATGTTCATAATGGCATGGCTAAATTAAACCAATTAACATGTTATATCACACATACTCATTATTTTTGTTTTGAGAACACTTAAAGTATACTATCTCACAACTTTTAAAATATAGCATATTGTTATCAACCATATTTATCATTCTCTGAGTAGACCTCAAGACTTCACAGAGTCCATGACTCTTGTCCAACTGCAGTTTTATAACCTTAAACCAATCATTTCCCCATTGTTAAAAGACCCACATTGAAGCCTAATAGCCACAATTCTGCTCTCTGTTCCCATAAGTTCATCATTTCTAGGTTACACATAAAATTGAAATTGTGTGACATTTGTCTTCCAGTGTGTCACTTATTTTTTCTTTTTGTTGACAAGCATATAACTATACTACTTGCTAAAGATGAAATCAAATTTGCATGCACAGGTGAACACTCACTGAAACACCTTGGATTCATCGCATATTTGTGTTTCAATTAATATATGTATTATTAATATATATATATTATATATTAATATATATAGAGAGAGCAATAATGGCAATATGTTATGCATCAATAGCAGCAACAGCTTTTCCAGGTTCTGCAGTCATTTGAACAAAATTGTAGAGACATCCAGCACACTCCATTTAAAAACAAAAACAAAAAACAAAAACAACGAACAACAACAACAACAACAAAAAGTAAAAAACAAAATCCCGGAAAACAGCACAGTTCTGTTACTCTTGTGGTACTTGGCACCATTTTTTTTAAATTAGCTTATCAATCATCATCTGGGAGGAAACCATTCTGAACAACATCATTAAAAACAGCTCTGATAAAGCACGGTCACAACTATGTATCCTAAAGCAGGTCCACATATGAGTGAGTACATATCATGTTTGACTTTTTGTGGTTGGGTTACCTCGCTCAGAATGGTTTCTTTGAGTTCCATCCATTTTCCTGCAAATTTCAAGATTCCATTGTTTTTTTTCTGCTGAGTAGTACTCCATTGTGTAAATGTACCACAATTTCTCTATCCATTCTTCGGTTGAGGGGCATCTAGGTTGCTTCCAGTTTCTGGCTGTTACAAATAGTGCTGCTATGAACATGGTTGAACATATGTCCTTGTTGTATGAATGTGCTTCTTTTGGGTATATGCCTAGGAGTGGATTTGCTGATCTTGTGGTAGACTCATTCCCATTTTCTTGAGAAATTGCCATACTGATTTCCACACCAGCAGTGGAGGAGTGTTCCTCTTTCTCCGCATCCTCTCCAGCATAAACTGTCATTGGTATTTTTGATTTTAGCCATTCTGACAGGAGTAAGATGGTATCTCAGAGTTGTTTTGATTTTCATTTCCCTGATGACTCCTTCTGCTGGAATGGTCCCTACCTAGTTGTACATCAGCCTCCAAAGTGGTACTTGTACTTAGCAAGGACTGGCTAAGAGTCTCCTTTGACATAGCCTTCATAATCTTGTCAAAACAGTTCTTTTGACCCAAAGGAGTGTTTCTTGGCAATGAACCAAATAGCATTTTGCTTACACAGAATTAGAAACATACAGCTACAAACAGAAAGTTTCATAATGACACAGGAGGAGTAAGCTGACTTTGGAGGCTTCAAAGTGTCTGTGTGAGGGTTGCCCTGAATGCCTGAGTCACTCCTGTCACTCTTGGTTGCTCTTATACTCTTTTATTTCATGCTAAAACCTGTTCTAGATATGGAGAATTGGAAAGCACACCATGATAATAAGTTATCTTTGTGGTCAGAGCTCTCGGCATTTCTCCTGTTCTTAGTATTTCTCAATACATGAATCAGTCTCTCTCAAGCGCCACTACATTTTATTTACCTTGGGATTTTATTTTTAAACAGACGAAAGTATCTGACTCTATTCTATAGTCACTGGCATTATTGAAGGATTTTAAACAGTAAATAATACTGGGAGGGGGGGACAGAAAGAAAAGAACAAGTGCCAGCCTTCAGCATTTACAGACAGGTAAGTGGCCTAGAAAACTTAGAACAAGCCAGCTGACATATCAAGAAGGCTGAGCCTCTGGCCATTAGGAGAAAATAAAATAAGGGAACAGGTACAAAACCCATGATAGAAAACTAAGCGTCACAAGAACTTATTTAGTTTGAGCACTATATATAGTTTGAATTATATTAAAAACTTGAAAAACTACTGAATGATTTTCAAATACAAACAGAAACATAGAAACTGTGGTAAATATAATTCACTATAATTGATCGTCTCCAAATTATGCTTGGATTATTTAAAAAAAATCAGCAATTTCTCTCTGTAGCCCATATGTAATAATAAATTGCTTAAAAACAGTTTAAATGTCTAAGCAACATAAACATTTTTTGAAAGTTACAGAACAGTTCTACATTACTTAACCATTTAATTTTTATTCTTAAGTGTATGGTAAAGCTCTTAACCATTACTGGTAAGTAGTTACAAGTTAAAGTTAGAAAAAGTGTAAAGACAGGATATGTTATAATATCTATTTTTAATCTCTATTAGTGAAATTTAAGGATCTATGATTTGCTTCTCTTGAAAAACAAATTTGTTTCTTATGTATTATATGTTTATGATGTGATTTCAGTTGAGAATATATGTCAATACTTTATGAGTTCACAGTTACATTACACCTGACTTTACATTTGCTCCCACACTTGTTTCTTTATTGGGATACTTTGTATCTCTTTCATCTTTTCTAATTCCAGTAAAACCTATCTATCCTCACTTTCATAGAAGCAAAATAAATCCAGACTTTATCCCCATTGCACAGAAGACTTCTTTGGTTAGAGAAAGTAGTACATTACATAATGACATTTAAACTTATTTTACAATTTGTTTTTTTAAAATATACATCTTTCTTTATATTTTATTATTAAAGCAAAAATATTCGTAGCTATAATCTGAAGCATTGTCTTTTGTGTTTTATCTGAAGGCTCTATGAAGGATCAAGGAATGTCATATCACAATTCTCATAATATTGACATAGCCCAGAATACTTTATTGGAGGATTATAATCCAGTGACCACAATACTGTAGTAGTGGAAATCTTACAACAATAAAGCAGGGATCAGTGAGAAGAGACACAAATCAGTTCAGGGCCCTGGGCTTAGCTCCAAGACTGGCTGGGATGCTCAGGATAGATCATTTGAGAGTTTCCCACAATCAGATGCAGATCCCTCTGATCACCTTAATGAAAAGGATGCTCTGCAAATGAAAAAGACATATCCTGTTCTCTAACCACTGTGCCATGAGCCTGCCCCTCTCCATGTTTTTAATAATAAGTAAAATATAATAGTCTCTACAACTCCACTTTCTTGCACTAAATATTCTTGTATCCTTATAGCATGACCTTGGGAGTAAGTTTCCAGCCACACAATTTTCTCTTCGCCTTGTTTTTCGTGCACAGCAAAACTAATGCAGTCCACTGGACATATTGGTATTAAACAGGCCTCCTATAGAGTCAGAATAAAGACCCCCAAGTTACTTCTCAGTGCCAATTGCAGCATTTCACCATTTCAACTACAACAGCCTCTTCAGTATACAAATGAAATAATATGAATGCCAAAAAAATATTTGTAGGTAAGTTTATGTCTACTAATTTAAAGAGCATTACAATAACCACATAAAAATAAGGGGGCAGATGATGAATATTTTGTTTGCACAGTTTATGCATGTTGAATTATTAAAGGTACCTGGGAGAATATCTTAGGTATATCTGGATACATGATTCCCGTGATAATCTGAGAGTATCTGTGCCTTTCTACCTGATATACTGGCACGGCTCATGTTTACTATCTACATTGTGCTGGAATCTTTACACTTGAGGGATCACTCAAGCTAAAACCCATGTGCATCTTTATTTGGAGGGTTACAGAGGATTAACTTACACCACACTTCTCTTTCTATGAAGACCACATGTTTGTTCATTCATACTGGACCCCAGGAGCCTGGCACAACATTTATCCAAGAGTGTAAATTCCCCTTGGCCAGCTTAGAGCTTCCCTTGAATTCCAGCTCTGACCATGGCTGTGTTTACCCCTAGCATCTGGTTTCAGTTATCTTTTGTGCCATTTTGGACCATGATCTCTTTGTTTCATTCACTGATTTTCCCATTACAGAATGAAAAACAGGGCCATGAAGAGATGGCACAATGTGGTGAGGCTCAGCCTCCTTCCGAGGCCTGTAGCACTTAATTATTACACTCTGTTTGCCAACTATTTCTTGGCATCTCATTTAATTTGGGGACTTGCCTAAGCATTTAATTGAACTTGGAGAACTCCTTTCAAATATTTATCGCCACTTTTTTCATTCCCCTCCTGTCGCATTGTGGTTGCACATCAGATTTTAGACCACATGCACTATTTATTTCACCCTGAAACACTTGGTAATTTTTGTCTGAGTACAGTCCCTCACAACCTGAATTCTAAATAAGGTTTTATTATTTTAGAATTGCAGTTTGTTCTCTTTGCCTAAACTTTTTCCTGCATCATTAGAGCAAAATAATTTTATATTTTCTTCATCCATAAACTATTTATTTCTCCATTTGAAACAAATGTTTCTTGTCTTTCTGATGATTTTCTTATATGAAAATAGACATTGCCAAGAAAGCGACAATATACATTTCCTCCATATCATATGAAACACATGAACTTCTGTTCTTCAGCCCAGACCATACATCCTACTCAGGGACTATACACTCAGTTTGAATTAATGAGCTTTTAAATAATGTCAGAATAACTGTTTTTGATATACTTACTTCTTTTCTCAGTTCATCATTGCTCTGGTCCTAGAACTTTTAAAACTAAGCTTAGCTACATAGAGCTTCATTCCTTTGATTGGTACCCCCAAGTCCTCATTCCATCTTCCTTTCTGAACTACCACCTATAAATGCCAGCATAGAAGAACCTGTTCATGCTCCTAGGAACTTCTCTGAATGCTCAAATACTTCACTGTCATTCATCTTTATAATTCTTCATCTTTACTGCTCCTATTGTTTACACTTACCTTTCTATGGTATGGATCAATTTTCATAAGGCACAGAACCAATACTTCTTATCATACTTTTACTGGAGATGGCCCTAATTCCCAGATTCCCCAATGTTATTTAAAACACATTGAGTAATTTTTGAAGTATAATACTATAAAAACATTGCAAACAAAATGGATATAAATAATAATACAAAAGTAAATTGAATTACATGAGAAAATACTCAAATTCCTGGGAAATGCAATGTTTTGGTCATAGTATTGGAACAATTGTCCAGCCATTCAAGGAAAATAAAGCCAGATCTTTACAGAGTTACTTTCTCCTTTAAAATATCATAATAATAGTAGCAATAACAGGATAGCCCTTTTGTACAAAAGATATCCACAAAGTTACTAACACAAAGCAATTCTTGAAATGTTTATAATCTGAGTCTTTGGAGATTTTCTGTATTATAAAAGAAAAACACAGATAAGGTTATTAAATGAAAATTCTATAGGCCAATTCAGATGAAAAAATAAAATAATAAACGATAAAATGGTACTTGAGTATTACTCATAAGTAAAAAACTTTCAAAAGTTTATATATTCATCTACCTAAGAACAAATAAATAATATATAGCTATTGAAAAATATTGTACATTAAAATTAAATATTTAAATTAAAGTTATTGCATTTCATGACATAGAAAGATAGTCACACAGCTTTATTCACACAACTTAAAGCAAGATCCAATGCAGCATTGCTTTAGACCAGATTATATATGAATGTATGTGACTATCACATTTTCATCTTGTTTAACATGCTTCATGTGACAAACGTTACTCCAACCAAAAAAAGATAACTTAAGTATGCCATTTCCCCACTTTATACTATCTTTCTTCTCCATTCTGTCCTGTGTGGCAAAGGACAAACTGATGCTCCAATAGTTATTTAAAGGAGCTCTCCATGTGAACAAAAGTTTCTGTTCCACAAGGTCCCGCTGTCATTCAGCCTCAAACAAGCACACAGAGACATATTAATTATTAAACTGTTGATGGATGGCTAGGGCTTCTCACTGGCTAGCTTTCTTAAAATTACTAACCCATAACTACTAATTTATCTATTTCTACATGTCCTTATCTTACCAGAGAAGGTCTGGCACATCCTATCTTCCCAGTGTCTACATGGTGTCTCTTTGCGGTCTTTCTCTTCCCGCTCCCCAGCATTCTCCTTGCCTCCTAGTCCCACCTATCTTCCTGCCTCTACTGGCCAATCAGTGTTGTATTCATCAACCAATAAGAGAAACATATGTACAGAAGAACATCCCTATCATCTCCAACTTCCTTTGGGATTACATTACTATCCATCTCTACAATTATTTGTCTTTCACCTCTTTAAATTTTCCCACCATATTGTACATATGTTTATCAACCAGGAATAGTTTCAGAATGTGTGGCTAACATTCTTTGAGTAAAACAATAAAGTAAACATACCAGGATGTAGTACCTTATTCTTAGTCAAGTATTTGTGTCCACTTCCCAATATTTGATACTAACCAGAAAAACAAAACAAAACAAAACAAAAACAAAAACATTGTTCCAAACTAGCCAAATATTCCTTTCTGTGTTGTGGCAAAGAAAAGACTACACTAATCTACTAGTGTGGGGTGGTTTTCACATCTTCCTTTACTTTGCTTTACTTTTTTCACTATAAAGAAAAACTGAGAGCATGGTATCATGACAGGTACCCAACAAGGCAATTCCATTGATTTACCTGATGCCTTGCCAAGCCACAGTCTCCACTAGTATTTTTCCAAGTATTTCTCCACTAGTATTTTGGGTTGACCACAGGTTTCTAAGATGGGCTGAGAAGCACCTAAGACTTTAAATCAGGTGTTATCTTATATACCTTTACTGTTGAGTACAGCAATTGCAATCTTTTCTTCCCTGGCCTATGATCTAGTTTAACACAATCTCCTTCCAGCCCTGTATTTCTTAGAAATAAGTTTTGGCTCATACCAGAGATCTGGATAGAATGATCAGAGCCTCACATTGTCTTTATCCATATGACTCTGCTCATTTTGGACCAAGATGACTCATGAAGAGTCAGAAACTTCATTAAAATCAGTCTTCATTAACAGCCATTGCAAATCTAGAACAATCATCCTAAACCTTCCAGATATGGCAGCTAGAAGCATCAAACATTGAAATGGGAATGGGGAAGTAGGTAAGCATTGCCTAAAAGCTCACTGTGTTTTCAGTCACTAAATGCTGCCACAGATTTCCTAACATTCCATCTCTCATTCCAGAACCTCCCTGAGTGAAAACCTGTGGAGATAAGTAGATAAGTACCCAAGCTGAAGAATCCCTCACTAGGCTCTTAAACAGTTATGTAAGAATTCTTTGACAGAAACAGGAGTCTAGGTTGATCTTCCTGCTCCTGCAACATTTCATTCTCTGGAGTGAGTCTTCATTTGTGTTTAATTCCCTTCTTCCAATAAACTGTTGTTTCAGAGTTCTAAGCTAATGGTGATAACCAACAAATTAATTCCATATATTAATCCACAGGCAACAGGAAGTGAACTGTGTTGCACACTAGGTGTGGCTTGAGCATATATGAAACCTCAAAGCCCAACTTCACAGTCATGCAATTCTCCAACAAGGTCACACTTACTCCAAAGTTACACCTCCAAGTAGTGCCACTCACTTTAGGCCAAGCATGCAAATAAATGAATCTATGGGGGCCTCACCTATTCAAACCATCAAACCTTAGACCTTAATTTATATGCTCAAGGTCTAGTATGTGATTTCATGCACCAGGTCATAACTACTGCAGAATGGCAAATGTTACTGGACAGAAAGAGATTGCTGACATGGTATACTTTATGTCATAAAATTTTTATTATTAAAATAGAATTCTTACTTTTTTGACAATGGAATCTATACCAAAAGTAATTAGTAGGGAAAAATACAGCAAGGTATTTCAACATTGAATTCACTATTGCATCAGTTATTTAATAAATTATTAGTTGCTTAAAATATGTAAGAATCCCCAAAGAATGGTGTTTCTTCAGATTATACCAGTACATTTTAATAAGCACTTATACTGGAAGGATTGTTGATATTTGGATTAATAGGTTTAAGTCCTTCAAATGCAAACATGATGCAAGTACCATTTCATTGAGTTTTAAAAATGAACGAAAATATAGAGCAGGGATTATTTCAACTTAAAGTTTTTGATAATTTCATGTGTGAGTCTTATATTATCTCATTTCTACTATTTTCTTTTTCCACTCCAACTTCTCCAGTCTTCCTCCAACCCTTCTCAAACTCAAGACCTCTTTTATTACTAATTATTATTATTATTATTATTATTATTATTATTATTATTATTATTTCTTCTTTTCTGAGACAGTTTCCCTATGTAGCTTTGGAGGCTGTCCCAGAACTAGCTCTTGTATAGCAGGCTGGTCTCAAACTCACAAGTGCTGGGATTAAAGGCTTGCGCCACCACAGCCTAGCTTTCTTCTTTAATATTGTTTTGCATATTTCATTATATTACACATATATATGAGTCTATTTAGTGTTGTTCATCTTCATATATGTTTAGGACTGAGAAATTGAAACTAGATAATTTATCAGGAGAAAAGAGAAATGGAATATGAAAAGCATTCATAATAACAGATTGCTCTAATTATATATGAATATGTATTTAATTATACAGATACATATATATGTATGTACTCTTGCATGTTCATATGGAATATGCACACACATGTATACTATTACTCAGCTATCAGATTAAAAGCATTTTACTTCTTTGTTTCTATATTAAATATGGAATCATCTGTAATTCACACTAACAGTATATAATGAAATGCATGCATTTCTTAATGCACTATTAATGGGTCATTTCATTTAAGAAATTGAGGGACAACATAAGCTTGTTTAATCATGTTATGCAAATGTTTAGCATAAAAAGACTTTTGCCATGTAAGTAGTGAAAAACATGACATAGTGACAATTCTTATACAGGGCTATTACTTACTGTGATGGTTATACATCTTTTTTTACATATAGCCAGTTCATATGCATATTGAAAAGTGAGGCATGCACAGCATCTGCAAGATATTGAAATTATGTCCTGAACACTTTACTTCTGAAATGTGACAGTAGGTCTGTAAATCTCGACTGTTTATAAGATCACACACAGAGGATACACCAGCAAGGTGAGTTTGTTTACTCAAGACGTTTGAAGTAGAAATATGTTACCACGAAAGGAATTTTCCCTCAGGTCATTTTAGACTCAGTCATGTGAACAGATAGGGATATTCACACCCACCATTTTCAGCAACCTTCTGCTAGCCATATTATTGCTTTCTTCAAAAGAAAACCTCATGCAGCTGGTGTTATAGCTGCCTTTGAAATCTCACACTGTGCATGACACACATGGGCCCTGTCCTGTATTGTCATATAAATCTTCTGAAAGGAAAACTCTAAAGTAATCAATCATACAGCAGTGAGAGCTCTCTTTTTAAAGAATGTATGTATTCAATCTCCAAGGGAAGCAAATACATTGCTACCAACTTATCAGTCTTTCCACTCACTTGCAAATGTTCAATGTCCCTGAGCTTCTGCAATACAGTTCCCTAGAATCCTGTTTGTCTGTTTAAACAGTTAGGTATGGGTGATGCCAATAGGCAGCTGGCTCTTTTTTTTATAAGAATTTTTTATTTAAATTATAAACAAGTTTGTTTTACATGTCAATTCCAGTTCCTGCTCCCTTCCCTCCTCTCCTGTCCCACACAACTCCCTATCCCATCCCCTTTCTGCTCCCCAGAGAGGGTGAGGCCTTTCATGGGGGATCTTCAAAGTCTGTAATATCATTTGGAGCAGGGCCTAGGCCCTCCCCCATGTGTCTAGGCTGAGAAAGTATCTCTCTATGTGGAATGGGCTCCAAAGTGAGCTGAACTCTGAAATCCAGTTGGAGAGAGGGAGGAGTGATGAGCAAAAGTGTCATGACCAGGCTGGAGAAACCCACAGAAGCAGCTGACTTAAAAAAGGGGGAGCTCATGGACAACAGATGGCTCTTATTTAATCCCAGATCTTATTCCTTTACTTTAAATAATATTATTTTTAAAGTTATTTTCAATTTTGAAATGATAATCATAAGATTGCTTTCAAAAAGAAATTAAAGCTGCATACATTGAACTGTTAACAAATGAAAGTTAACTGTTAATTGTATTGTGTAGACTAAAACTATGTAGCCTATTTTAACAAAAAACAGATTTGAATGCCACTTCCCTAGCTCCATATTCTACTTTAAAAACTCAGAATTGGTTTGTTTTTAATTTAAAATATCATCGTGTCATTTCTGTGACCACAGTACTGACATGGGAAATTTCACACCAGAGGGACTCTTCATTTTAATCTTTGTAATAAATTTGCTGTTACCACAGCAGTGGCTGATTGGAAGCCCTACTTAAATATCTTAACTTTAAATAGTCTGAAATGTTTTATAACCTTACATTGTTATAATCTTTAAAAAAAACTTTTCATAGCTGATAAGCTTCCTTTCCCTTCTCCCATCTCAAATTTAATTATATACACACCACTACCACATTACCGGAAACAGCACAGCTTTATTATGTAATGTAACAATAGTAAAAAAAATCACTGAATAATACTAAATCAACATCAGTCAGTCTTAATTGAAAACTATTACTATTGTCCTCCTCCATTAGAAAGCTTTATTCTACCCACACAGGAATATCATTCAAGTTTATATGAAAATTCCTACTAAAACAGAACTCTCAATGAACTGATACAGGTTTAGAAGTAAATACAGGCATGCAAGGCCACCATCATCACTGTCTATTCTTATTTCTTCAGTAATTAGAATTTATCTTAATTGTCATTGTCAAAGGTGTTCATATTGTATGCTATTCATGAAATGTAAGACTACGAGGATGATACCAACTTTAAAACCCTGAAGCATCAAGAGGTGAGAGAAAGATCTAGAAAATAAAAGTATCAGAAGCAGTGGTTCTAAGCACTTCTTTTTCTTGAAGCTTATATTCAGACCTAAGTCTGTCTGGAGGCATAGTTAGAGGAGCAGCTTGACTGGAGCAGCTGACCTGGAGAGAAACACCACAGTTACTCTATAAACTAGGGCTCCACTGAAGCTACCTCTACTAACATATACTTGTCATCAAGAACTTTCCAGGTCTACACAGAAGATGTGCACTGGCCACTAACTCTACCATTGCAAGATCAACATAGAGTCAGTAATTGGGTTGTCACAGAAATTTCTAAGAGGGTCCTCCATTACAGTTGAAAGTATTTCATAATGCCACCTCAAAGTCAGTCACTGAAAAACTGTCCTGTGTTTTCCACACGGGAAATTTGGGAGGCATGCCTTAAGATCCCTGGTCACTGAGTCATAGCATCCAATTTAGCCAAAAACATTCTTTTGATAAACATACAGGAGAATTGTTCTGTGTGAAGTTTGTCCTTTGTTTGGGATAAGGTTTCTTTTTCCAAAGAAGACTGATCCTTATGCTACAACATCTTTTCATTTTTATTGTGATTTTTCCTTTAATTTAATTTCCTTTAAATACCTTTAGACTTTCCAAATCCCTGAAACTGCTCCTCTTTGAAACCAATCTTTCTGTCTTCTTCACATCATTTGATATAATTCTACAGCTGTCTCATCCAGTAATCAGCTATATTCAAAGCCAGTGCTCATACCAGCTATCCCTGGCCCCTCCCATCACTAAAATCTGATTTGTTATTAGTTATTAGTGTCTTTACACCCTTTGATGAACTTACTTGTCTAATGGCATTGACTTTCCTCATCCTGATCACCATCAAATCCTCCTTTGGCATTCCAGTGAGTATACAGTGATGGACATGCACCAGAAATCAGAGGCCTTGAACCAGACCAGTGATGCATTGCAATAAACATTTGCTAGTAAAACTGATGGGAAAAAGAGGTATACTATATGGCACACTGAAGCCCCCACTGACAAATGAAGACATTTTGGGGAAGCAGGAAAGAAGAAGAAGCAAAGAGGTTTTTCCTCTTGTGTGGTCTTTTTTGTTTGCAGTTTGGTTTTGGTTTTTGTTGTTGTGTTGTTTTGTTTTTGCTTTTGCTCCCTTGCTTGCTTGTTTTGATTCATTTAGTTATGGGTAGGGAAGGACCAAGGTGGGAGGAGTTTTGAGATGGGGTATGAGATGTGAATGGCATTGGGATTCATGATATGAAACTCTCAAAGGGACAATAAAGCTTATTTTTAAAAAAAGAAAGAATGTCAACAGCAAGAACAAAAATCTTCCTTGGACTTAGCACAGCCTGTCTCCTCACATTTGGGTACTATGATGGTCAGCTGAATTTTCACTGGATCACTCATTAATTGGGCTGTCTCTTCTCTCTACCTTCTTACATTGGAGTCTACACACTCCTAAAATAGAGCCTAAAAGTAAACAAAACAAAAACTAACAAAACTAAAGGGATAAATTAATTGACTCGTAAGAGTTGGAAATATCTAAATCCTACTTTGAGATATAGAAATGCCATCTCAGTAAATTAACAAAAAATAAAATACATTAACAGTATTTTAAACTAAACAAATTAACAAATACACAACCTGCTTAGTAATATCAATATATACAATTCTATCCAGACCAAGTGAAAAACTTTCCAAAATAAGCCATAAATGAGATTTTCAAAAATAGACTTCCATGAATTTAAATATCTAAGCTATTATAAGGTATGGAATTGGATAATCAGAAATAGATCTGGTAGTGGATCAGTATTTATCCCTTGCATATGAATGGACTTTGGGAGCCCATTCCACATAGCAGGATACTCTCTCAGCCTAGACACACAGGGAAGGGTCCAGGCCCTGCTCCAAGTGATATGACAGACTTTGAAGATCCCTCATGGAAGGCCTCCCCTCCCTTGGGAGCAGAAATGGGACAGGGGTAGGTGGTGAGCAGGGGAGGAGGGGAGGGAGAGGGAACTGGGATTGACATATAAAATGAGCTTGTTTGTAATTTAAATTAAAAAAGAAAAATCTGAGAGTTTGAGAGATACAAATTAAATAATACCTTCTTTATATAAGCAGTGGATCCAACAATGACTCCAAAAGGAAATTATAGGGTTCTTTGGGATCAATTAAATCATGACATACTCCAATTTATGGATGCAGTGAAGGTATTGGTTTTGGAGGAACGTGATGACTGTCGATGCCTAAATCAAAAGAAGTAGAGTGTGATACAGCACTCCTGTAGATGCATACCTCAAAAGAAGTAGAGCTTGATGGAGTACTCCTGTAGTCATGTCATTTGAAGGCAGAAGCAGAGATGTTAAGACTTCAAGGCTATCATGAGCTACACGGCAAGAGCCTATCTCAGAAAGATCAAATGAGAGGTACATCTAAGAGCTCTTGCTTAACATGTGCATTGCCCTTTGTTCATTCCCCAGCACCATTTAAAAAAAGGTAAAAGATCTTGAACTGGTAACTTAAGTTTCTAACTTACCAGACTAAAAGATCTGAGTAAATTAAGGTGCAAGTAAATATAAAGTATAAAATAATAATTATATCATTGATTAGTGAATACAAATGGAAAAAGCAAGAAAGAAAAGTCAATATCTGAGAGTGGGTTCTTGGAAAATGTTAAGAAACCTGAAAGTAGAATGATCAAGAAAAAATACACAAGATTCAAATTACTGAAAACAAATAAAAGTTTGTATATTACTACAGATTTTACCAATGTAAAAGAATCATAAGGTAATATTGTAGATAATACATGCCAACAAATTAGCTAACATTAATGAAACAGACAAGCTCTTTGAAAGATATGAAGTGACAAAACGAATTCAAGAAGAATGCTGAATAGTTCTGAAACAAGAAAAGAAGTTAATTGAAGGTGCTGGTGATCATTAAGATCATGCCAAGAATGAGGAACTTTCTGGGGAGTATCATAGTACACAGCTATGATTTCAAGAATTCCAAGCATAATCTGCAAAGAGAAAAAGTGCACACACACAAAAATCCATAAAAAACAAACAGTTGCCAATATAATTTTACTCGAGTTACATGGGTAAGAATATAAAATGTTGCCAAATTATGAAATCTCATGGATGACAGCACCTGGGTTGGTCATGTAGGTGGTCATGTAATAAAATTCCAGATTCCTAGAAGGAAAATGAGAATTTAGAATGCACTGCATTCTTCATACATACAGTGAAAGCTTTGAGATACTCACCAAGTCTGGAGTGATAAGAACCATTCTAACATCCAAGTTCAGACACTGACTTTGTAACAAGGCCTTTAATGAGTCTTTGTTTGCCCACCAATGGTAACACTTTATGTAAAATTATGAATTTCTTTCTGAATGCTATGCAATCTACAGAAAGAGAGCAGTAACCATCAATTAGACCATCTGAGAACTCTACGAATTACAGCACTAACTTTCCTTGTTAGACATGACCAAAGCATAATAGTGGCACAAACAATGTAGTAACCAACCACTTTGTTACTGAATTTAAATACACTCAACAAGATGAAACCTCTATTTGGCACCATTATCTGGCAAAGATCCTATGATTAAATAAGTCATAGGCATTAGGGGAGAACAAATTACTGCTACGTGGGCATAGTATTAAACTAACTCCTAATTACTTATCATTATATCCACAGGTAAATACACTCAATACTCATTTAAGAAGTTTCTTTACTTTCTTTACTTTCAGTATATTCACACGGAGGACCAAAACCTGGCTAAGGTACAAAATATAAGAGACTGAAGACCACTCAGATTTAAAGAGGTGTGTGTGTGGTGTGTGTGTGTGTGTGTGTGTGTGTGTGTGTATGTGTGTGTGTGTGTGTGTGTGTGTGTGTGGTGTTACACATATATACACATATATAAAGTATCACATATATACATATGTGTATATCTCATGTATGCATATCTCATATATCTCATATATATCATATATATCATAAATACATCCCCAAGGTTAGGGATCATTGTAAAAGAGGAAAAAAGTGTAAGAATCAGAGAAGATGAAAAAAATCTTATCCTGGACATATCAGGGCAATGGCATGAGTTCATATATGTGAACTCACAAGAGTTGTGGTAGAATTCACTAAACCTTTGAAAGCCCAAGTCAGACATAATCTCAGCATGAAGAAAGGGGTAGGGCACACAATATCACCGCTAATTATGGAAAGACTGGTAATTGTTAAAGGATGGGAAATCATGGATCAGCTTTCTCTAACAGTGCAGACCTTGATAAGTCAATCATGCTCCAGTGGAAAAAACATGCATCCAAAAATTATTTTGACCTTGATTTGGTCTTGAAGTGTTTAAAGAATGTAGGACACAAGTTGAATGAGTAGAGAAAAGGGGACAGAAGAGTGGGCCTGAGTGAATATGATCAAATCCCATTATATGAAACTTTCAAATAAATATTAAGAGAATTCTTTTCTTTAAAACCCTATTTTTCTGTGAATTCCACCAGTATATTAATATTCAATTTACAAACACTTCACCACAAAACATGTACTGAACAAATCCAAGTGATTATGAAATCAGTATTACTCTGATTCTAAGCATCACAGAAATTGAAAACTACCAACTAATCCTCTATTAATATGTACTTCTATCTTCCAAAATACCACTGATTTTAATAAGATATAAATTATAAAGTGACTGAGAAAGCTGATTCAGTGAGTACAGAATTATTGTTCCATGGAGAAATACAGAGTTATATTCCCAGTGTCACATTTTCATCAGTTGATCAATACCTATCTTTGGTTCATGTTTCTCTGCTTAAAGATCACTCATTGTTGATTCATTACCATTGAACTCATGGCCAACAGCTACATAACTCATATCCAAAGAAAGTTCACACAACACATGCATTTTCTATGTAAGCACGATGCACAGAGAAGCATGATCTAGATTTTATTCAGTCATCCTAGGGGCTATTTTCAATAGCAAAATCATTCAAATAAAATAGTAGACTATGAAACAAATATTTGTTTACCAGATGACTACTTAAAAAATAAGGAATATCTCTGTCTTATTAAACTTCAGATGCTTACTACATATTGGGTGATTCAAATGTTCACACTCTTTATTCATGTCCATAATGGCAATAAAAGGGTTCATATATTTATTTTAGGCACATACATTTTAGAAGGTAGATGAGTTCACGAATATAGAAACTGAAGAACATGAAAATTAATCATATGCACAAGCAGATACCAGCCATATAAAAAGAGATGCAACCAGACCAAGTGAGATTTATCTTTACAATGCAAGTTGATTTCACACACACACAAAACAGTTAATAAACCATACCTTTAGAAGAAAATATAGATGCCTGGTAGTTATTCCTACTGCTTCCAAGAAAACATTTATCAAAGCTCACCATCTATTCATATGAAAATAGTGAGTACTCTCAAAATGGGGGAACATTTTCAACTTAATAAAACATACCTATGAAGGCCTAGCCCTGTACTTAGTGGTGCAAAAGTGAATGTTTTCTGTTAAGGTAAGTAAGTAAGAGAGAAAGAAAGGTGTGTTCCACTTTGCCATTTTCATTAAGCATTGCACTGCAGCTTGTAGCCATGTCAGTTAGGTATAATGGAATAAAAGAAATTCTAATTAGAAAGGTAGAAATATCTTGTATGTAAATATATAAGAAATAATCTTGTACATGAAGAATGTTAAGGAATTGATTAAAATTATCACAAATAATAAATGAAAGGATCATGTTTTCAGTTTGACATAAAACATAAACCTATTACATTTCCATGCACTACAATAAGCAAGCTAATGATCAAAACAATTACATTATGATGACCTAAGAAGAAAGCAATACATAGAAATAAGTTCAGCAAATAAGGGTAAAACTACAAATATTGTTGAAAAAATTAAACAAGTCCTAAATAAAGTCAAATATATCCTTAAATCATAGGAAGAAAATCAACAATATAAGATGACAATGCACTACCAGTTTACCCAGATTCAGTAGAAGCATCAGAAAATCTCAGCAAAGTTCTTTTCTATGGTATTATTCATTTATTTTTTCCATCTTTTTTTATTTGAATTAGAAACAAGATTGTTTTACATGTAACTCCCAGTTCCCACTCCCTCCCCTCCTCCCCTTCCACCTCTCCAACTAAAACCCTACCTATCACATATCCTTTCTGCTCCCCAGGAAGGGTGACGCCTTCCATAGGGGGTCATCAGAGTCTATCATATCCTTTGGGATAGTGTCTAGGCCCACCCTAATGTGTCTTGGCTCAGTGAGTAATAACTTTTATTGTCTATATATGCATTTTGTCAATGTATAATAGCATCACAATTTTCTACCCTTTTATCTCTCCAGTCTCTACCTAGTCACCTCCTTCTAGTTCCTTCTCTGTTACTTCCACTCTTAAATTGATAACCTGTTTACTTTTGATTATTATTGTTACAAATACACAACACATACATATATATGCATATATGTATGAAAATGTGCATAAGTATGGACAAAAATATAAATAAAATTGGCTGAGTCCATCTTTGTTGTAAGTGTATTTGTAGTTTCAAGGATGTCTAATTTGTACTGGATAACTAGAAAGGGGATACATGCCTGAGAGAGGCTAATTCCCTCTCAGCCATTAGTTGCCTGTATTGAGGTGGGATCTTGTGGTGTCCTTCTCTTTTGTGTTAATGTGTCTACTGATGTTGCCATTATTCTGGTCTTTATTTGTTGCAGATTTTTTGGAGAAACTGCCTCACCAGTAGACTGTCTGGTATTCCAACACTCACAACCTTCCCATCCCCTCTTTGATATCCCCAGTCATATATAAATATCTAGGAGCTATGATGTAGATGTATACATAACTAGTACTAGAAACATACCCAACATCCCATGACTAGTGAGACCATGAATCTTAGAAGAGAATCTACTACTCACATTCTGCTAGATTATTGTAATTACTAACTGTATTCTAAATCTTATCCTTATACTGCAGTTAAGTGGAGCTAACACCCCTCATCAGAAAACTTTTTACAGAAAATGGAGACCATCACAGAAAACTACAGTACAGAGATCAACAGATCATGGGGAGGCCAGGCTCAATGTGTAAATAGTGTCTACAATAAAGTAGTAAGGAACAAAACTTCAAATTAAACCAATATTTGAATATCTGAATTGACATGTCTCCAAAGAATATAAATAAATATTCAGCATCATTAGTCTTTAGAGAACTAATGGTCAAAATCACAAAAAAATATCACTGGGGACAATAACAGAGAAAGAGTATAAGTTGAAACCCATCTAGAGTACACAGTGAGAGAGACCTTATGTTTAAGCAACTCACACAAAATACCACCTCACACATACCTAAAATAAATAGCTAAAGTGAAATGTTTAGAGAAATAAGAAACCTCATACATTGCTAGTTAGAATGCATCCTAATAAAAAGAATACTCTAGCAGCATTTTCAAAATAAAAGTTTATTATATTCATGGTTAATCTTGCCATGTTGAAGGCAAACTCCATATTGAGTTTCTTTGATGCCCATCTTCCTTTCTGACATAATTGATGTGCCAGGAGCAGTTATGTCTCACTGTCATGAAAAACCCTAACCATTTAAATGCTATATATTCTGTAGGTCTTTGAAAGGTTTGAAGAATATCTATCCATCTCAAGTACATCTCTGTATATCTAGAAAACCTAACTAACCTAACTGTAGATTTTGGCTATTATACCTGACTATATACAATCTGTATTTAATTATGCATTACATTTTTTTTTGGTTTTTCAAGACAGGGTATTTCTGTGTAGTTTTGGACCCTAACCTGGCACTTGCTCTGGAGACCAGGCTGGCCTCGAACTCACAGAGATCTGCCTGCCTCTGCCTCTGCCTCTGCCTCTGCCTCTGCCTCTGCCTCTGCCTCTGCCTCTGCCTCACGAGTGCTGGGATTAAAGGCACGTGCCACCAACACCCGACAATGCATTATATTTTAAAAGATGTGTATAAACACAATACCTAAACAAGAGGAGAAATATACATATCACAAAATTGACCTTAAAGTTGTATCAATAAATGAAAATCCATACCAATGCAAAGTATTCATTTCTAAATCCTATTCCCCCTTTTTTTCCTTTAAAAAGAGATTGACTGAGATCATTGCCATTTATAACCAACCACATTTAAATGCAAACAAATATTTATAAACAATATTTGGGAATTTAAGCGTTGTTCATTTCAAACTACTTCCTGCTGTTTGGGAGCAATGTCCATACCATGGGGATCATGATAAAACACAGAAAACTGGCCAGGTCCTTGTTTTTCTTTAGTCTGTAAGGCTGTATTATCTCAGACATTTACATGTTGGATCACCTGGGACACTGTTCCAGGGGGTCTTGCTTCATCAAACCATATTAGTCTGGAAGGAAACCATAGCTTTCCAGTTTCTGTGGAAATACAAGCAAAAACTCTTTCTCAAGTAACCTGTCCTTATATTGAAATTTAAAAGTCGAAGCATTTTTAAAATGTGTAAGTTGGATTTATTTAGCAGCACCAATAACCAAATGTATTTTAGCAGTTGTATCTCTTTCCTCGGCAATCAAACAATTTCAAGAAAACAGCATTACATACTCTGTATTTTCCATCTTTATCTGGCTTTTTATTATTCTATTTCTTTTTCTCACTTTTTTTTTCCTGAGACAGGGTTTCTCTGTGGAAATCTGCCTGCCTTTGCTTCTGGAGTGCTGGGATTAAAGGCATGCACAATCTTGGCTAGCTCAGTTGGTAGAGCATGAGACTCTTAATCTCAGGGTCATGGGTTCAAGCAACACATTGGGTGCCATTTTGTAATGATAACTTTGTCAGCTGCCTTATTTCTGCCACCACATTAGGGCCTGAAAATAACACACAGAGACTTATATTAGTTACAATGCTTCTGGCCAATAACTAGGATTTCTTATAAGCTAGCTCAATCTTAATTATCAGCCATAACTACTAATCTATATGTTTGATGAAGATTTATCTTACTGAGGATGCTGGCATTGCATCCTCTCTTCCTGGCAATCACATGGTCACTCCTTACTACATTTCACAGAATCCTCTTCGACTCCTAGCCCCACCTATCTTGCTTCCCTATTGGCCAAACAATGCTTTGCTTATCAACCAATAAGACAAACAAACACACAGAAGGACTTCCTCCATCAATTTAACACCAAAATGTATACTTTTTAGAAGTTATAAAAACATTGAAAAATTGATTTGGGTTATAATTGAAAATCTACAAATATGCTAAAATAATTTAATTATGCATATTAAATATAGATAGTACATGAAGTATAAATTTTTCTTCCTTTGCTAATAGTGGATAGTCACATTTCTTGTTTGCCTATGTCAAGTGGTAACTTATATTTCAAAGCATTCTCCTAATTTACATGCTAATCACACTCTACATAGACCACCATTTACAGAAATTGGTTTTGGTTGAGATGAGTTGTCAAGTGTAATACTAATTTCATTAAATGCTGCTTCATTAAAATCACTCTAGTTCAATGTCCCTAATCTCCTCAGTTGCCCTATTAAAGCTCATATTCAACTGGCCCATATTATCCTTCATGTTAGGCAGAATAATCTAGCAAAGATGCCCATGTCCTAATTCCTAAGAATATTAAATATGTTACTTTACATGCCAGTAGAGGCAACAGATGTGGTTAAATGCTATTCTTGAGATGGAGAGATTATCCTGGATTATCTACTAGACACACTGCAAGCCCAGGAAAGTTTCATTTCTCTCTCTAAAGGTGAAAAGGAAGTAGCATCTTGGTAGTATAAGACCATAATCTGAGGAATGTAGGCAGACTCTAGAATCTAGAGTCTAGATGCTGAATTAGGCAGAGAAATGGATTCTTCTTTGCATAGAATATCACCTCTGTGGCCTGTATATGATTTCTGATGCTTGCAATTGTAAAATAATTATTTTCACAATTATAAGCCATCAAGCTTTCAGCAGTGTGTTAAAAGTGTCATATGCAGAAACAGGGAGCTATTAGCATGCCTTTGTTCCAGTCATGTATGTTTTCATCAACATCCTTGAGTTGAACAATATTTCTCCAGATGTCTACTCATTTTCAATGTAGTCAGGTCTTCCTGAATAGAAATACCCTCAGGAAGTGACCTCACTTGAAACATATCACTATGGTATTTTCTATTCTGACTAAGTATTTTTGTCAAAATGCACAAATCACTAGCATATACATGTCTGTAGATGGCTATCAGTTACAAGTATACACGAGAGTGGGACTGACATTGCATAACATTGGTAAGTGTGTTTAACTTGGAGATTTATTTGTTTTGGTAGAGGAAACAAAACAGCATGTGGAATGACAGAAACATTTCAGCTCTTAGTAAAAGTAAGACCAATCACTCTTTATAGACAAACACCCCTTTTGTTTTTATGCAACATACACTTCAGTGGTGGATACAAACAATAAAATAAATGATAGTGGGATAAGGTATAAGCAGTGATATTGATCAGAAAGCACTGAGTGCAATATCCCTGAAAGGAAAAGAGGACACAAGGCATCTTGCAAGAGCTAAGGAGCATCTCAATATGATTGGATGGTGGAATGAATGTCTGGTCAATTGGCAAGAGGTGATAGTGGGAAACAAATCAGGTCAAGGTTATAGAAAGCAAAGTTTAGATGTCATGGGAAGCTAATCTTCCCTGACAGCAATTACAAACACAGCAATTCTATATATGGGAACTTACCCTAAAGAAATAATCAGAAAAATATTAGTAATGACTCACAGACCAGTGCATTTATTACAGCATATTTTCCCACTTAGTTGCCACAGCTTCTGCTGTAGAACAAAAAAAGAAAACAGCAAATTCATATTCATCAAAAGGGAATAAATCAAAAGCAGTTCATAGGTTTGGTCCTCTTTAACTGATGGCTGCATACAACATGTTTATTCACATAAATAACAGTTTTAAGAATCAGAACATGAGGCTGGGCATTGGTGGTGCACGCCTTTAATCCCAGCACTTGGGAGGCAGAGGCAGGCAGATCTCCGTGAGTTCGAGACCAGCCTGGTCTACAAGAGCTAGTTTCAGGACAGCCTCCAAACCCACAGAGAAACCTTGTCTCAAAAAAACAAACAAACAAAAAAAGAATCAGAACATGAAGAGATTGGGAGAGAAGGAAGTATAATTTCCCTACACTCACTAACCACTAACCATGGGGTAACGAGCTTTGCGCATAGAGTTTGGTCCTATTTCATGGGCTCATTCTCCAATGAAAACACAACCACAATTACTACTACCTTATTCCTAATTTTAATTCTAAAACCAAGGAAGAGGAGGAAGGTGTGAGTGGGAGAGAATGAAGAATAGAGAAAATACAGTGATCATGAAGACTTCTTGTCACTAATTATCACTGAAGTATATCATTTTAGGTAATGTTTTCTTTTTTTTACTTTTGTGAGCTCAAACTTTTATAGATATACATTTTGATTTTCTTTACTTTTAATATGGATATTAAATCCCAGTTTCATGGTTACAAAAAATTGGGCATAAAGTGTAGAGAGACATGTGTAACACCCCTTCTCCCTTCACACAACTGTCCCTGATATTAGACTTGTGGGTTGGATGGAGTGCTTACTATAAATGATGGGACAGGATTGATATATTATTTTTACTCAAATTTCATAGTTTACATTACAGGTTATTTTTATGAAATATATTTACAGACTTTATAAATGGATAATGATACATTTTATATTTTTGGTTGTGACCTAGCCTTTATGGCTGATCCACCTATCCAGCCAATGACACATTTTAAGCACTACCATATAATGCAGAAAAATGTCCCTGGCCTAAGAAAAGTTAAAAATAAAATTAGAAAGTAAAATATTCATTATGTAAAGAATAATATAGAAATATAATAGACAATTAAACTCCAAATTTCTAGGTTTATTCGCATGCTTCATATGGGATTAGTATTTCATTTTATCCAAGAATAATAGTGTATTACATGTAAGTTATTTAAATTAAAGGCTTAGATAGAACCATTCAATCTGTTGCTCCTAGATGTTGCAGCAGTATCTGCCTGTGGATTATGGCTAGTTGTGAGCTTAGGGAGTTGTAGTCTTTGTTACAAACTAATCAAGCAAATAAGGGCAAAGTTGTTTGGTGCCAAGATCCTCCTGATGGGGTTAGCCTTACAAGTTGACAGACTTTCTGTAAGCCGTGCATAAATTAAAATCCACTGAATGTATCACTGCAATTATATTACTGCTTGAGCAATATTTTGACTCATAACTAAAGGCAATCTAACAGCATAGGAATCACTATTGTTATTAGGTAAATTTTATTTTCCAATAATATCTACTATTCAATGTTATATATCATATGCCTTTGGCACCTTATATTTAGATATTATTTTGTGCTGTTATTTATGGCTTTGCCTTTTCTCAAATTTTTAGGAAATTTATTAAATTTTTATTTACTTTAAGAAAAATATTCATTCTTCTAGTCTCTTAAATGTAAGCTTATTCAAATTTTTACCAAGAAGTCAATGCATAGTTATTTCCCCAATTAATTTTGGCTCAGTAGTTCAGGATGTTTCCTCTGTGCACATTGTACATGACTTGTGGCGAAACACAGAACAAAATATTTAAATACTTGTGGAATTAACTAAAACAGTTTTATTTTCTGTGGTAAATGTCAAGAGTTGTAAAAAATAAATAAACACATAAACAGCACTCTAACAAAATCAATTCAGACATGCTATCCATTAAAATGCATGTACACCTCACAAGTAAATTTCCCATATTAGTAAAAAAAAAACTTAAGAATTATAATTAATTAAAGATACAATATTATTTTAAATTTACTTATCTCTCAAACTTTTTTTGTCAGACAATACTGTAAGAGATATCACTTAGCTGATTTAATTACACTACAGATACATGAAATAAACAAGCAAAATCATCATGATTGGCAAACAAAAACCAGACCAATAGATCAGGGGAATAGGATGAGGACATAGATATAATTCCATTGACTAATTACAGCTACCTGAACTTTGACAAAACTATACAATGCAAAAAAATAAATAAATAAAAAAGTATCTCAAACAAATGGTTCTGAGAATTTTATTCTATAGTTGGTTTGGAAACAAGACAGATGCAATCAGTTGTTTGTACTAGCAAGAAACCAGTAACTAATAAACTAAAACGTTTAGATTTGTTATAAAAGAAAAGAACTATAGGTGGACAAAGCTACAGATTTACTAGGTAGGTTGAATAATGGGGATATAATTCATGTATATTTTATATCTAGGATACTTACATTCTAAAAATAGTCTTTATTCTTTTCTATAAGATATCCTATCCATGACTACAACTCTGATAACAGACATCAGGTAGGAAGCATTATTGCCATACTACTAATAATTTCATAAATAAAAGTTTTAGGTATTTATCAAAAATATTCCTATCTTCTGAGAATCTACTGAAATGAATAGACTGATCATAAATTTATAGTAACCAAGTTGTACTTGTTAAAATTTAAGCTTTCAAATAAATATAACCCCTAAGTTACTTGACATGGCTTTTGAATTTTTTCAAAATTCTAGGATCTTATATTTATGTAGTGTTTTGGTGAAATCACCTGCGAAGGTGAAGAATAAATGTTACAAAGGATTGCTTTGTGAATCAGAACAAGAAATGGACTAAATTTTAAGCCATAACTTATCTAGGTGATGCTATATATGACAAAGAATTTGGTTACCACATCTGAAATAGGCTTGAAGTTGAGTTGTAAAAATTTAGCCTTAAAATGTCTGCTTTAATAAACTTAAGATGATGGCATGGATTTTCTTCAATTCATAATAAAATAAAATTGAAAGACTATTCTGCACTGTTTCACAGAGTTTGAATATATATAGTCATGAGGCCACATTGTAGCAATGATTTCAGATTCATTTTCTTCAGAAAATGAATAGAAATGCAGCAAGAGCTGAACAAAATTGATAACTTTTTTTTCAATTCCCAGACTCTAAATTATCTGGTTGTACATATTTAAATGATAAGATGTTGTCCTGTAGAATATCAATAACTGTTTTAAAGATTTGTTTCCATTTTAATCGAATATCTGTGTATGGATGGATGCATGCATATGTGTGCAGGGTGCTCACTGAGAAAAGAGGCATCAGATCTCCTAGAACTGTAGTTACAGGAAATCGTTGCTGCTAAGTATGGGTACTGGGAAACAAACTCAGGTCCTAGCCACTGAGCTGTCTCCAGCCTCCAATAAGAATGTTGTGTCCATGCCATTAATTTTGTATAAAAGAATGAAAGATATTCCTAAAATTCTAACTTTTATGGTAGATTTCTTATCTTCATCATGCTCCTTTAAGAAACAGGCCATGATAACACATTAAAATTAAAAATACCTAGAAAGATGGAAATGGTTCTCTTAAATTACATGAACTCTGAGTAAATATATCACATATAAGGTAACTATATTTCAAGGGTCAGTACTGAATCCTTTACTCCATGAAGGGTTGTTTATAACAATCAATATAGCCACTCATTTTTGATGATCTTTTCTGTCCTCTGCCTCACATTAAGTACATCAACATGTTTGATTTTTAATTTAGCCTTGTTAAAGCAATTTAGTTCAACCTTCACTGAGGAAATGGTGTTATTTACAGTGACAGTAGATGCTATTCAGTATCCTAGGGGCAAATGAACTGTCAGATTCCTTGTAGAGCATTGAGTTGACACAATGAGGAAGCTACTGAATGCTGAGAAAGTTAGTCCCAGCTTTTTATGACATAGAAGAATGTATTGCTTTTTTTTTGCTTTTTGTTTTCTTCAGCTTCTGTGGTTTTTGCTAATTTTTCACACAAAAAATTATTGTGTTATCTCCCCTCCTCAACTCCTCTCAGATCCTCACCACCTCACTCCTCATGAAATTCATGTTCTTCTATTTTTTTGATTCTCTGAAAGTGTCCATTTTGCTTGTATTAGGTTTGAAATCACAGTCACTTCTGAATTTTCTCTGTACCATATCAACTTAGCTTAAATCATATCAGCTTGAGTTTCATGTGTAATCCAGATGCTTCCATCCTATTTCACTATTGCCTTTTTAAAACTGTGTACATTCCAATAGCAGTCAATTAATTCTTTTCCATGCCAAATCTCAGGAAATTTGGCTGTTCATCCTCTTTTTCAGAGTAATCTACCTTCATGCAGCACCAATTTTGTTGTAAGAGAGGAAAAGTTTAGGCTTAAAATCCAGAGAGCAGAGAAACTGGAAGAACATATGACACAATATGGGGACTGAGTAGAAGAGTAAAAACATTCTTGTTTGAAAGGTAGGATCTTTGGACATTTCCCTAGTGCCAGATTTCTCTTTAAACCTATAATGGCTCCCTCTATTGTGGTATCTCTTTTCTTTCTCTCCTCTATTCTTCCCTGACTCAATCTTCCTGATCCTTCATGTTCTCCTCTCCCCCCCTCTTCTCCCCTCCTCTTTCTCCTAACTTCCTTCCCCTCCTTCCCCCCTCCCTCATGCTCCTAATTTGTTCAGGAGCTCTTGTCTCTTTCCTTCTCTGGGGGACCATGTATGTCTCTCTTAGGGTCCTCCTTGTTTCCTCGCTTCTCTGGCAGTGTGGATGTTAGGTTGTTAATTCTTTGCTCTATGTCTAATATTCATTTGTGAGTGAGTACATCCTAGGTTACTTCACTCAGGATGTTTTCTTAAATGCCCTTCCTCTATAATGAGATTGATAACTACTTTAAATGCCATCCTAGAGCCTTCATCCAGTAGCTGGTGGAAGCAGAGGCAGACATCCACAGCTAAACACTGAAGCTGAACTCCTGGAATACAGTTGTAGAGAAGAAAGAGTGATGAGCAAAGGGGTCAAGACCATGCTGGGGAAATCCACTGAATCACTTAACCTGAGTAAGTGGAAGCTCATAGACCCCAGCCAGACAGCTGACGAACCAGAATAGGACTGAACCAGGCCCCTGGAATGTAGATGTCAGTTAGGAGGCCTAGGCATTCTATGGGGCCTCTTGTGGTGGAACCAGTATTTATCCATAGTGCACAAATGGACTTTGGGAGCCCATTCTCCATGGAGGGATACTCCCCCATCCTAGATACATGGTGGAGGGCCTAGGCCCTGCCTCAAATGATGTGACCGACTTTGATGATTCCCCCATCATCAAAGTCCTCACTCTGCTTCGGGAGTGGATGGGGGTATGATGGGAGGGGGGGAGGGGAGCATTGGAGAATGGGAGGAAGAGGGAACTGGGATTGATGTATAAAATAAGATTGCTTCTAATTAAAATAAAAATATCTTTAAAAGAAATAAAGAGAGAGAGAAAGAAAGGAAGGAAGAAAGAAAGGAAAAAATGTTCTACTAAAGGTCCCAATCTACAAAATCTGTTATTTTTCCTGTCTATCACTTGACCTGGGATGCTTTTTATGTACTAGTTCAGGTCTTATTCAGATTACATGGAGACAGTTGTCCCAAAACTACAGAATATCTTAGATCACCCAGGCCTCTCACATGAAATCTATAATGCTCTGCTATTCAGAGCACCACCTAACAGATGTACTGGGCCTAACTGAATTTGTTAAAGGTCAGAACTAGTATCACATTCTCTCAAACACTACACAGCATATATTGTCAGGTATCAACCTAGGAGACTTAACAGACCACACTTATATGTACAAAGGGTTACCAAGATCACCACTGCTGAGTCACCAGCCTGGTTGCTTTTCTCACCATTTCTAGGGTGGAACCAGCTATTGCTAATCTATTAATTGGCTATGGTGTCACACTCTCTTCTAAATGATATGCATAATATGAAAGACACAAACAATAAATAAAAACAGTTTTAAAAAATATGTGTTTGTTCATATCCATAGACTTGAGATGTCCTCAATCTTAGTCAGAGAAGTTTCTCTTTGCAGTGAGAAGAAAGGAATTAATAGAGACTTATTTAACTGCTCAAAGGGCTGAGTAGGAGAGATGTCCTGCTCAGGAATAAATGATACATCATGCCAAACGGTCAGGCAACATCACCAAAAAGGAGCCAGAAGAAGAGGCAGAGGGTAGAAAGAGTACTGTGAGATGCTGTGTTCTAGATTCAGATTAACTGTCATACTCAGAAACTCACAGTAGTTAATGATCACCTACACAATACCCACACAAAATTAAGCCAGCCAAAACTATGGCATAGGTGGGGTAGATGATCTCTAAGTCTTACTCTATGCTGAGAGGTTATTGGCAATGGAGTGTTTCCAGTGGAGGGGGTGTGATTATTATTAAGGGCATGGCCACTGGTAGATTTCCCCTTCTCCAATGGAAGGCCCAAAACCCAGATGTTTAGGGTAGCTCTCACTGTACTTAGTGAGTTATCTAAAAAGAAGGGGTAGGAAGAGGAGGATGGGGAGTAAAAAGAAGATATGACATTGAGAGATAGGAAGGAGAAACAGTTAGAGGCCAGAACTGGAATTAGATATGATCACAGATCTTTACATACATGTACAAAATTCACTAAGTAAAAACTCATAAAGTAAAACTTCAAAAAATATCAATTAAAATTAAAGATGACTAAGTAAAAGTGAGAGAGACAGTTCCCTAACTGTGTGATGGTTTTCTGTAATTCAAGGAGTTTCTGCTTTGTTCAGGTCAAGGTGGTGAAAACAACTAGACACCAGTGAGAAGCTCCTCAGAGTATGAACGTGAACCCGAGGGAAGTCCTTAACTTTTGTAGTTTACTTTGTGTAACAAGGACTTTGCAATGTTATATTTGGATTCCATACATGCCTACTTGAAGCACACATTGTGTTCATTTGGCAAAAAAGAAGTGAAGCTGACCAGCAATTGTATGAGGTGAAGGACATATTTCCAGTAAGGGAACCTGCAATAGAAGAGGAATGGCACAACAAAAAGCATTGTTTACTTCATGGATTTTTCAAGAATATGCACATAAAACTTGCCTAGTCAGAAATATGTGTATACAAAGGAAAGGATGAATTATAATCTCCTATTTCTACTAGGGTGGTTATGTTTATAAAATAATGAAAAAGGTAATATTCCAAGTCATTTATTAGACTTATGTTATTCATTGTTCTTTATTTTCCTCACAAATTTCTGAAGAAAATATTTTGGAGAGAAAATCAATCTCTTTTATGCCAATGTATTTTCACTGTACACAGCTACACATGCAAAATAAGACTGTCGCCTACAGTTGAGAACACCTGCTTGCAATAGATTTGCCTGCAACTGTGTTCTAAACTTGTAGTTAAGCCATCATGCTAAGAAAATCTTGTAGTGGAGAATTCTGAAAAAAATCTTTGACTTATGATTTGTGCTGATTTATAATTTCCCAGGGGACTTTTCTCATGTTTGGTTGCAATTCCTTTGAACTCTGAGTTTTCTATCTAAGTTAATTGATGCACAAATGCAAGACTGTGTGCTTTAATGATGAATGTCAAAATGGGAATGTTTCCATTCTTATTTTTAAAGAAAATGAGTCTATTTTGTAATAATTCTCTTCAGTTATGACAACAATGGAAAGCATAGGGATTCAATTTAACCAAATTGGTAAAAAACATATATTGTATATTTGCCTGAGCAGAAATTCCAATCCAGGAGTGTATTTTGCTGCTAATAATAGAGCAGCTTAGGCAGAAACATCTTATATTTGAGGCCAGCCTTGGGTACATAGTAAGATGACATTTCAAAAATGAAATACGAAACACAAAAATAAAAAAGAATAAGTTTAGGATTTCTATATCTGTCAAATAATTTGTAAATATATAGTTTGCTTAAATTGTAAACAGATAATTCTGAAGCAATGTCTCTTTTTACAAATAAAATCTTAAATTATTTTACAAAATCACTAAAAGTTCATCATTAAAATACCCCAAGGAGGAGTTGAAAGATCATAGGAGATAGAATAGCACAGAGTCTGCTGTTAAATAGCCTCTTCTAGAAATGACTGCATACACAATACAAAATAATGGCAATATCAATCAGCATACTAAATGGAATGGAATATTTTCATAGAGTCCCACCACCACACAAAGAACTAGAGGCAACTAATAACTTCTAGAGAAAGAAAATTAGCCTCTTTATTGGTTGTTCAATGCAAAGCGGCCAGCTTTGAAAACATATACATAAAAAGAACAAAAATGGACACTTCAGAATGCATATGTGTGTGCATACACATAACATATGTTTATGTAACAATAATAATCAGAGAAAGGGGCTATCAGCTTGAGAGTAGGGGAGCATGGGTAGAGTAGGAGGAAAGTTACCTGAAAAGGGCTAGAGAGAGGAAAGTGATATGATTCTACTTCAAAATTCATGTATAAATAAAATATCCCAAAGGACTGAGAATCAGTTTTAGTTTGTTTGTATTTTAGGGTGTGGACTCTGGTCGGTTGAAACACTACAATGAGTAACCACATTCTAGGCTATAAGTAACACAAAAGGAGGTTGATGTATTATTAAATCAAAACTACAAAGGGGCATGTAGTTGAGAGCTAGGGAGGTAGGGTAGATCTTGAAGGAGTTAGGGGAGAAGTTGGGATGAGTATAATCACAATGTATTATATAGAAGTGTCAGAATTAATAAATATTTTAAAAGAAAAAGATAAAGCAATATTTTCATAACTCAAAGGTACATTGTTGTACAAATAAAAATTGTATTTTCACATTGAGGAAAGGAGAATGTACTTTGACATACTAAAAATCCTATTTCAAATATGACAAGTTGTGTAATTGCATTTTATCCATAACATACTATATAATATCTAATAGCTTTCCAATTAGTAAAAAGAAAGCCAAATCCACAAATAAACTAGTGTTTTATGAAACATAAACGAAGCATAAGGCTGCTTTCCACTCTGTTGTGATTTTTCTAGACTAGTCCCAGGAATAGTGTTGGGTTCTACATCACTTCTATCATGAATGTGATTCATTTTTAAGTAAACTAATAAAAATCACACACAACAAATTGGAGTGCTGTTGATTTAAGTGTTATGAATTATAGCCACTCCAATTTAATATCTGAGTTTTACTGGGGTGGGAGGAGGAGGCATGTGTTAGAGAGTCTCACTCTGTACACCTGGGCAGCTAATGGCTGAGTAACACTGAGTGATAATTATAAGCCAATAGTCTTACTCAGAACATACTGTGCATATTCTTAAATAATTAGCAGCAGTGAAAAGGAAAACCATGTTGCAGAAATTAAGAGATACAATACAAGAAAACTTAAGACCCAACCTCCTGTGCTTTCATCTATGCCGTGTCTCAAAACCAAAGAAAGACTGCTTGGCCATTAAAAAAGATTAAAGATAGTAATTAGACTGGGAGGTAGAAATCTATCACCTTATGACAGGAAGCCCAGATGAAACTTTCTAATGGATTGAAACACACACATGAGAGTGTGAGTGACAGAGGGGGGGAGAGTGAGGGAGAGAGGGGGGAGAGGGAGAGAGAGCTCTTGTTTCTTTTGAAATCCCACTGGTAACTGATTAATATGAATACATGTGATCATTACAATTTTTAGAATATGTGTAGAATACTTATACTTATAGGTGCTTTGTTCTATTAAGCAGGAAGTGTGCAATCACCAAACACTAACCCATGCCATTTTTTTCTCTTTGGTTTCCCTATGCAATGATTCTAGCAATTCTGACAATCTCATTCTTGATAATCACCTCTAACAAGTTGACTTTGGTAATATCATTTATGTACTGCATCCACAATGACATTAACTCTTTGCCATCTGGACAGAGACTTCCAATGTTCAGTCTGCCCATGTCATTCTTCTGCTCATAGCTCTGAAGTGCTTTCAGAAATCTCTGGATCCAAGTTCATAGTTCCATGGATTCTCAACCTGTCCTTTCCTTTTCTCAAAATCCAGATAAAGTCAAAAGGAGTTCCCCAAATATGCCATCTTGCTCATCTTGTGTCCCATTGCTATTTATATCTAAATTCATATGTCAGCAAGATGAGTAATTTCTTCTTGTATGGGGAGCTAAATCTGACCCGTGGTCTCCCAAGATAACATTATCACACTCATAGGTTTCACTCCAGTAGAATATAGCTCTTTGGGATGCCAATCGTACACCACCCCCCATTACTGACTGCACAGTGAGTACTCAGCCAGTATTCAATGACTGTCTGTCTCTCTAACGGTATTTGGAGTGGGTCAAGAATTTTCTTCATATGCAGATATCGGGTTATATTGTATACATTCAGAAACACTTTGTCTTCTGCAGAGTTCTTTTTATTAAATATTTGAATGTACAGGTTGGTACAACCCACCCAATGACAGAAACTTGGCAATAGTATAAATGGCCTCAATTGAGAAATATTTAGTATAACATTTAGAAACTGAACCAACATTTAGGAAACTGAAATCTCTCTTTGGAAGTTTTTAATTAGGTGGCCCTTTTGTTTACATATTGTATTGCACACCCTGTTACTAATAGAAATTATATTGGGTTCCATTTGGAATATACACTGATAATTATTCTTCCATGCCATGTAAATGTACAAAAGATAACAACAAAGAAGTTTCAGTTTAAAATTGAAGCTGGTATAACTCCAAAATCTCAAACTTTTATTAAAGCCTCACAAACAATGATTGAGCATCTAGTCAGCTACTTTTTAAAATTCAAATCATAAAAAACTCCTTTAGTCACAGTAAAATTAAAATGCCACTTAAACCAGAGTCTTATTCTGTTCCAGTTCTAGGGTATCACAAGTATCCATTGATAGGTTCAGGTATTTTATAAAGATGTAAAGCTATAAAACTATTTCCAAAATTGAATGAATATGGTGGAGTTTTATATAGAACAAATTACAAATCTTTTACCAGGCTTGTCAAGTGAATTTAAACTTCCACAGAAATCAATACCTACTGTTAATCTACTGTTTATAAGTGAAGTTTATAATCTACACTAGTTTAGAAGCAAAAGAAGAAACACAATATCCACTTAAATATCCCTGTATAAGAGAAGATTATCCCTGGGACAGAGTAACAGGTATCAGTATAATGAGATATGAGAAGCAAAGTTTAGCTTATTTTCCATAACACAAACTTCTCATTGTTCAATAAAATAAATAGGGGTATTGTTCAGATTTTTACTGTGTGGTTCAAGGCCTGCCCAATCAAATTGTTTCTTTATGCAAAGATTTTGTTGTTGTTCAATTTGAGAGGTGTCCTCTTATAATCTGTTGATTTCATTGTTACTAAACTCTGGTGAGACAGCATCATGATATAGGTCCTCTGCTATAGAAACTCTTTCTTTAATGTCTTGCCACTCTACAGTTTCTATAGAACAGGACCTGTTTCTTTCCTCCTTTTCATTGCCATCAGACCCTAGCACACATAATGGTATTGCTCACATCCAAGTTGTATGTTCCATCTCAGGTTGCCATTTGTGAAAATCCTTTGACAGATATGCCTAGAGGTGTGTCTCACCAATCTGGGTGCTTCTCAATGCAATTGAGAGAGCCATCAAGAGGAACCATCACAAAATAAGAAGCCAAGGAAATTTTACTTTTGATATGCAAATTAATGCCACAGGGAAAGAATCATTCCCTGTAGTCATTCTTTGCACACTAGGAAAGAAATGTTTCAGAATATTGCAAAAATACATTAAGTGTTTGGCAAAAAAGTGCCTCTGTGAGTTCATCTTATCTTCACCTGTCGTTTTTGAAATATCTAATTTGAAAAGAGGAATTAGCACCTGCTTCATATACTCTCCAGTGAGGAGAAAATCATATAGTTCACTTAAACTGTTCCAATTACCAAAATCAACATGAAAGGTTAATATAGTTTTAAAACAATATTTTAACTAATTATGTAGAATTCCATTTTCATTCTGAGTAATAATTATAAAAAACCTGTAGTAAATGTATGTTACGGTAAATCTTTTCGCCAAAAGCCTCCAAGCCCCACCACCACATGTGCGTTAGAGCCCCAATTAATGCACAGAGAGACTTGTATTAGGTACAATGCTGCTTGGCCAATGACTAGGATTCTCATCTGTTAGCTCAGTCTCAATTATCATAAATCTATATATTTTATAAGACTTATAGAAGATGCCTTCCGCTGGCCCCTCCCTTGCTGATGGATCACATTGCACAGCTGGAAATTTATGTTCTAATCATTATTGTATTGAGGGCTTTTTATTTATTAAGGAACTAACACATATTTTTTGTTTACATTTCATATAGCATCTTGGTCACACCTCAGGGAATTTAAAAATGTATGGACTGAAAAGGTAAAATTTAAGAATGTATGTGTGTGTGTGTGTATACATACAATAACAATTAGTGAAAAAAGAGCTCATGAATTTGAAGGAAATCAAACTGGGATAAATGGGAGGGATTGAAGGAAGGGAAAGGAAGGGGGAAATGATGTAATTATTGTCTCAAAAATAAAATCACAAAAAGTCAATGACTTTTCAGATAAATGGGTAGTAAGTGCACACAACCTTTATTTGGGAAAAATATCCATTTTCTGACTTTATCTTAAATGACTATCTCATAAATGCACTGTCAAACAGTGGAAGAAATAAGGAGTCATGGTTGGACTATCTCTTGGTTCCCACTGCTTTTAATTGAGGCATTTTGCCCTTGAACTCCAGGGAGATATTTTATGCTGATCTGTGGTTTAATTCCAATTCTGAGACTGAAAGGAAACTGAAAATCCCACAGAGTTTATTGTACATTTTGAGAAACCAGAGGAGTGAAAGAAGAAGAGGGCCTCCAAAACAGAGCACCATAACCTAGGACTGCCTGACCTTGAAGTTACTAGTCTGAGTTACATTGCAGACTGTGCTTTCTTAAAGGAGTCCATGGTGTGCCCTTCCCTCTGTTTATCTTCACAAGGGTGTTGAAATCACTCAGTACCTTGAGGTGACCCTCTCCAACAGATTTCTCTGCTGCTGAAATAGCTGTTGTATTTTTGTTAACTATGGAAGAAATTACATTAGTTTTCACATAAGAACAAGACTAGGCTCTATATATAGCAGAAACTATGACTCTGGGGCCATGAATTGATGGAGCTTGTGCTTAAATTAAAAGAAATTCATGCATGTTTCAAAAAGACAGAATTACTCTCAGTAGAGAGGGCATTAAGACACATAAAATCTTATTTTCAATATTTTTAATTAATCATATTAGTCTTCAGTCCAGAACTAAATAGATTGTCTGTCCTTATTTTATTGCTTGTTTCAAATATACAAAAGAGTTGATTTCAATGTTCCCTTTATATATGTCTGTAATAAACTAAGATGATATCCACCTCATTGTTTCTCTTATCCTCTCCCCTCCTCCTCTTCCTTCTCTCTAATATTCCTCCTGTTACTTTCGTGTCTTCTATTTCTATGGACACTACAATTGAAAAAAAAAAGAAAAGATGTGATACTTTCATTTCTAAGTATGGCTTATTTTGCTTAACATGGTGAGCTCTGATTTTATCCATTGTCTGCAAGTGATTTTGTTTCACTCTCCTCTATGTTTGTATTTTATACATTCATGCATATATGAATTCAGGCATTCATCCACTGATTCTAGAACTAGTACTTGTCTGTAAGTTTGCCACAGTACACATTAATATGTAAGTATTTCTGTGGCATATTGGCTTAGATTTCTTCAGCTACATGCCTACAAGCAGTATACCTAGATTACATAGTAGCCTTATTTGGTACGTTTACAAAGACTTCCACCTTCACTGCATTGTTTCTATGCTAATTTATATTCCCACATAAAAGTTCACTTTGTTGAGTCAATGACTTCTTTTCAAGGAAAGCAAATGTTAACACTCTGGTCAGCATTTCCTTCATAAACTGAAAAGGAATTTCAAATGTTTGGAAAATACTAACTATTGTCTACAAAATAGAAGGGTTCCCCCATTGTTGCAAAGATTTTTTAGTTTTGTTTAAATAAATTGTTTTGAAAGTAAAATTGTTTGGAGAGTAAAATCTATATTTTCACTTGGTGTGGGGATGTACTCCTATTATCCCATCACTTGGAAGGTTGAGGCAGGAGGATGGTAGGTTCAATGCAAACTTGGATACCATAGACTATTACAAACAGCCCTAAACAACTGAATTAAACAGTATGCATGCCCCATGGAGATGCAAGTGAAGGTGATTGCCCACCAGTTTTATTGACACTACTAGGGTCCAGATTATGACATTCTTTTTGTATCTTTATATTTTTTTTACATATTCCAGGCTATGAGTGAGGGACATGTATTCATGCATTTATGCACACATGCTGATATGAATGTTAGGCTGAGTGATCCATAATCTTCTGACCTTCACATAGCACCAGTTTTTTCAAATATTGATTCAGTTTGTGTTTACTAAAATATATATATATATATATAATATATATATATATATATATATATAGTGCGACACTAAGGTTTGGACTATGCACTTCTGTAAATTGAAATCATAAATTAAAAACATTTTCTTATAGCTGTGTTGGGGATGAAAATAGGTAGCTTGTTTCTAGTGAGAGAATACATTAACTCTCCAAGTCTCTTTGTACTTCCTTTGTGAAGTGAAAGAGACTCAGATATTTGGAAAAGACTAACTATCTTCCTTAAGATTTAAAAGCACTTTTAGCTCAGATTTGTTAATTCTAATCGATAAACTGTAATTTAACATTCCAGCTCATGCCACATCAAACCAGTTTGACCATGGGAGAAATGAGGGGAAATTTGGAAAGCAGAAAAATACATTTTACTAAGCAATTCACTGAAAGTTCAATAGACACTAGTGCACAGGGAAGAAATTTCCAGATGAATCTTTAAGAATTTAAAGGAAGTGGGATATCTGGATATTTTTGAACCCTCTGTTTCACTTCCAATTCAAGGGAAAATGTGTTTTGACAGTACTGAGGATTAAAGATTCTAAATAGCTCCAGATAGCTCATTTCATTCGAAGTTACCCGATGAGTTGTCCTTGGCAATGAAGATCCAGGGAAAAAAGAAGGTGCTATAGTTGAGGCCATCAGGTCCCAAACACAACACTCAGACCAGGACTCATCCACATTGTTTTCTATTGGATCATATTATGCAAGAAAAACAAGGATGTTTTCCTGAATTCTCCTTACAGTTAAATTGACATTGAAAGTCTATTCTGAGATCATCAATGTATTTGTTTCTGGGAGAACATTGCAACATGATAAAATTGCTGGAATTTTTTTATTTAAAACTCCAATATTAAAAATATAAATATTATTTTTCATGCATAGCCATGTGGTTCTACTTAATTACAACAACTCATTTATTACTTCTTATGTAACCTCTGCTTCATAAAAAATATGTTCAAATAGAAACAATTGAAACAAGGGGGACCCTAAGAGAGACATACATGGTGCCCTGGAGAAGGGGAAAGGGATAACATCTCCTGAGCAAATTGGGAGCATGGGGGAGGGGAGAGGGAGCTAGCAGAATGAGAAGGTGAGAAGAGGAGGTGTGAGGAGGCCATGAGGGAGCAGGAAGGTTGAGTCCTGGATAGAATAGAGGAGAGCAAGATAAGAGATACTATAACAGAGGGAGCCATTATAGGTTTAAAGAGAAATCAGGCATTAATGTCTGGAGATCTACAAGGGTGACACCAACTGTCAATCTAAGCAACAGTGGAGAGGCTACCCTAAATGCCTTCCTCTCATAATGAGATTGATGACTAACTTATATGCCATCCTAGAGCCTTCATCCAGCAGCTGATGGAAGTAGAAGCAGACACACACAGCTAAACAATGAACTGAACTGGAATCCAGTTGCAGAGAAGGACAAGTGATGAGCAAAGGGGTCAATACCAGGCTGGTGAAACCCAAAGAAACAGCTGACCTGAACCAGGGGGAGTTCTTGGCCTCCAGACTGATCACTGGGAAACCAGCATGGGACTGATCCATACCCCATGAATGTGGTTGTCAGTGAGGAGACCTCAGAAATCTATGGGGCCTCTTGTAGTAGATCAGTACTTATCCCTAGCATAGGAATGGACTTTGGGATCCCATTCCACATAAAGGGATACTCCCTCAGCTTAATCACATGGGGGAGGACCTAGGCGCTATGTCAAAGGATACGACAGACTCTAAAGATCCCCCATGGAAAGCCTCACTCTCCCTGGGGATCAGAAAGGGGATGGGACAGGTAGGGTGTTAGTGGGGGGCAGAGGAGGAGAGGAGAGAGAGGGAACTGGGATTAAAAATATTATAGATACTTCATAGTTGAGTATAAAAAATACTTCAATAACCACTGGCATTTCCTTTTATTTTAAAATGATCAGTCCTGCATCAATTCCCTTATCCCTAGTATAATATCTAATGATTTTCTAAACACATTTTGTATTAAAAATGTGCAAAATCATATAGGACAGTGTCCATCCCTTTTCATAATGATATTGAACAATAACAATTTCCAAAATAGACTTTCTAATGCCTTTGAGGCATGACCAGCATACTAAACTTTCACTTTTTGATGACAACCATTTATTAATGAATGTCATAGTTATCTAACAGTTGAAAGAACATTTATTTCTATACACCTAAGCTGCTGAGGTTGTTTCATAATCTCTCCTTTGGTAGTGTCATGTTGATGGTGTTTCTTGAGCATATAGATTCAGTTCAGTTCTGTAAAAGTTACTTCATCACCAAATGTTGTGTGACAAGTAGCCTTTTGTACATGGTCATGCTTCATCTACTGTGAGTCATGACTCCTTATGGTACTGCATAACTGTCTGTAAGACTTACAAAAACTTTGCCCGTAGTGAAAGATTTATGAACATACAGTGACCAAAATTAATTCAAAATAAAATGCATAAGTAATATGAGGTCGTTCTGGCAGTGATCTCCAAAATTGTGTCATACAACATCCCTGCATCCTTGCCTCTCCACACACATGAGCTCTCTGCACCACCCATTTTTTTCATGCACAAAATGCCAACAGATGCTCCCACTAACACTTTGGCTCAGACTCAATTATTTTATGCTACCAGTGCAATGTCTTTGTTGTACACATAATGTTTTCTGCTCTTATAGAAACATGGTGGTTTAATTATAGAAAACAACTTATTATTTTCCTTCATCATCTTTCAACAAGTATCATATTGGTATATCTTTGGATTTTATTGTGTTAAAATGTTTGGTTTTAAAAATTGCTGCTGGAGTTGGTGATTTGAGTGTCATAAAAACTGTAAATCAATTTTGTCATGGGATTAAGACATAATTTCTAATTTCTGAAATAGCCCTAAACATAGTTTTCTTTTATACTATGTATTTATGCAAAGTAGCATTCTCAACATTGACAATTGTAAAATCAAAATATCAATTAACTCTGAAAAATGTTGAAAATATACTGTGGTCTGATGGGGAATGTACTGTGTATGTTTATCTTATTGATTGTTGAATAAAGTACTGTTTGGCCAATGAGGCAGCAAGTTAGACGGGACTAGGAGTCAAAGAGGATTCTGGGAAATGTAGTAGAGAAGTGGTGATCAGGCAGGAAGTGACATAGCAAGGAGACTCATATTTAAGCAAGGAGAAACAGGAAGTGTCCCTTTTCCCCTTTGCTTACTCCAGCGGCACCATGTGATCCATCAGCAAGAGAGGGCACCAGAGGAAGGCATCCTCTATAAGATAAGTCTTATAAAATATATAGATTTATGATAATTAAGACTGAGCTAGCAGATGAGAAATCTTAGTAATTGGCCAAGCAGCATTTGCACTAAGTACACGTTTCTGTGTATTAATTTGGGCCCTAACCCGGTGGGCAGAACTCAGCCGGCTGGCGGAGACCACCCACGTGGCGGTAGGGCTCGGGTGGCATATGGTGGAAGATTTATCGTAACAGTGGTCTTGCAGTACCAAATATTCAGTCAAGGTTTTATTTTTAAATTTTTAATAAAAAAACAATCACATCCCATATTATTAGCATATAAATTTGCTTTCAGCTTTATTAAGTGGCAAAATTATATGTACACTAATGAATTTCCTTTCACCAAGTTTCTTTGAGTTTTATTATCACTAAATGTTTGATTTGCCTTCAGACCTCGAACACCTGTACACCTTGGGCATAAAAAATTTTCCCAAATATAAGGAGTCCTCAAGAAGAGAAAGTATAAGAAACTTGTTCTGCAAGGTTTTCAGTTTGAGTCAGTGTCCAGATCATACATGAAGATACCATTTTGGTGATGAGTGGAATTCAAAGAATATGAAACTCTGATTCTGTCTCCTTTGTTTCTTAAATAATACAAAGTACTTCTCTTGTTAACCAATTAAATTAGAAAACACAGGGGACATGATATGAAGTAGGAGCAGAATCTCCACTTGGTCGCTTGCTAATTCTGTCACAGAACATGTATCTTATGGTCTTTTTAACCATTCCTGTCTCTCATGTGAACCACATCATACATCTCCACATCATTCCCATTCTCAGAAACATATTTGTAACTGGAATTTAAGAATAATTAGAGCCTATGAACATCACATGGTTTTATTTGGCACCTGTGCAGAGATTCATTGACTTGTATTTGTAGTTCCTGGTGTGCTTTGTTGCTCTATTACGGTCTCTGAGCAAAGCAGGCCCATATGTACAGAATTCTATAAAAATAACCATAAGCATCACCAGGAACCACAGAATACAAAGAGCTTGAGGTTTCTGGCCAGAAAGCTGTCTATGACCTTTTTCGATTTTGCTGATGTTATATTTTGCTAATTTTCTGCAGCTCAATGCAATTTCTTTTCCAAGAGTGAATATTTGACCAGTCATGGCTTTTGGCCTCCTGTCATCATCTTATTTTGTTAAAATTTCCCTCCCAAAATTTAAGACAATAGTCTCAAGCCAAAGGTTTTCTTCAATGAAGTGCACTTAAAATCTGCCATGACTTCTAC
This sequence comes from Cricetulus griseus, assembly GCF_003668045.3. Classification (NCBI taxonomy): domain Eukaryota; kingdom Metazoa; phylum Chordata; class Mammalia; order Rodentia; family Cricetidae; genus Cricetulus; species Cricetulus griseus. The sequence goes on from NC_048595.1 coordinate 122,194,053, forward strand.
TGGACCTCATCTTGAGCTTTCCTTGAGATCTTCAGTCTCAAAACCTCTGTTTACTTCAGAGTGTCATTGTACATCATGGATCCTTGCCACCTTTCACACCATGAGCCCTGAACATCTAGGCCATCAAAAAACATTAGAGACAAACTTATTACAATTATACTCACAATTTGAGCAATAATCTTAATTTATTCAGCTGAGTTCAGACAAGGACATTAATGATATGTAGCCTCTAAAATAACAGCACTGAACTGTAGAAATATGTCTAGCCATTCTTGGAGAACAAGATTTAAAATAATAGAAGTCAATTTTACTCTCCAGAGCCATCACCTCTCCAAATCATTGCAGTTGTCAAGATTTTCCATTAGAGATAAGATTTACTACTTTTTAAACCTTAGTACTTTTAATAAATGCTTTTGCTTTCTTTCAAAAGAAGTGAAAACTACACTTTAAGTGATGTATACCCTGACTGTGCTTCCACTTAACAACAAAACAATGAAAGCAGTTGGTGTTATGATGGTGTTAATATATTCATGTGATACATTGGTAGACATATGGGAATCCAGGTTTTTTCTCTTGCTTGTACATTTTAAAATGAAAGTTCTAGACATGCACTTTATGTACATAAAATATAATGTTCAAATAAGGACAGTGTATGAGAACACCGTAGTTGGCAGCTATGTGCTGTCTGTGGGGATGAGTTATCAATGCGCAGTATTTTAGACTTCATTATATTGTCCCATGGAGCATTCCTAAAGAAGCAGCAGGTAAAAAATCAGTAGCATTCAAATGAAATGATACTCAGGGGGGTAAAGAATCTGCTTTTTGCCCTCAAATTGTCTCTGTTGGCAGAGTTGACTTCGCTTTGCCATTGAACTTTGACAAGGTGATTATTTTTAAAAACCAAAATAAGGTGCATAATACATTTTAGCCTGAAGCTAAAAGTTAAGTGTGAATATTCATTCATTTTTTTGCTCTTCTATGGGGAAAAAGAAAGAAAAGAAAATCTGTGGCCACAGTTCTGAAGTGTTAAGCTCTATCAATTATGGGGAGTTAAGGGATGGTGTTTAAAATCTATCTTTTTTTAACAATAGGAAATTCTTTTTTATTTTAATGTTGAGATTTTGTTCAGGGAAATGAAAAATTACAGTATTTCTTTTTATTCAGAGTAACCTATCAATGTAGAGGGGAAATGGCATATTTAACACAGTAAAGCACACGGTTCCCAAATAGTAGACACAGTCTCACACAAAAGTGAGACATGTAAGTGCTTCCAGTCAGCAGAGATATGTCACAATTTCATATGTGGACTCGGGACTTCAGTTTGTGCTCTGAATGTACAAAGCTTTTCTGCAGGCAGAATGTGTCTGTGGTTAGTGTCCCGCTGCCTCCACTGTGGAAGAGGTCTGAATTACAGTCAGTGGCATGACTCAGACAAGGTCAGGCAGTATGTCAGTGGACAAGCTCACCCCTCTGCCTGTACTGTGACGGGTTACTCATTAGGTCCTGTTTCCTAGTCTCCGTAGACCTTTAAATACTAGTGGCCTTTATAAGAGGAACTAAATCAGAACATAGAGCTGGTCAATTTTTTCTTGATTTAAGCAGATAGAGACAAAGTGAATGTAGACTTTGGGCTTACCATCCTAAAAGTGACTAGCAATTCACTAACTGATCTCTGCAAACATGCAGGCATGGAACTTTGTATTATCTCTCATCCTCCATTTTAAAAGGGAGACAATATTCATATTTTTAGAAATATTTGCAAATAATTTGGTTACTTCCAGGTAAGTTCAAATGAAAGAAAGAATAGAAAAAGGAGAATGTAAGTACTCTTACAGAGAAGTATATGACTCACCAAGGGTCAGAAGAATACTTCTTGGGGGTTCACTAAATCAGAATTAAAATTTAAGTGGAAAAATAAATTTATAAGAGAAAACTGTTATAAACATGTCATAAATATGCTATAAATTATTAAAAATGATCTGTTATAAACACACTATGAAACTCAGATGAATAAGCCATGAAATTTCTTAAGTGACAAAGTTCTTCTAAGGAATTTTAGTATGTGAAAGTGTGTCTGCCGCTGGAGAGGGCCTAGGCCCTGCTCCAAATATGAGGCTTTGACGATCTCCCATGGAAGGCCTCACCCTCCCAGGGGAGTAGAAAGGGAATGGGATAGAGGGGATCACTGGGGTGCAGGGGGAGGGGACGGAGAGGGATCTGAGATTGACATGTAAAAGCAGCTTATTTCTAATTTAAATTTAAAAAGAAAAGACAAGTAAGTGTGACTGCACTGGCCTTGGACTCTGCCACTTTATCTGATAATCAGGTGCCTGTGAGCTGTCCCATAGAAAACAGGCTGCCTTGGGAGGCAGAGGCATGAGGCTCTCTGAGTTGGAGGCCAGCTGTGTCTACAGAGTGAGTATGAAGACAGGCAAGGCTACACAGAGAAACCCTGTCTTGAAAAAGTAAAAAAAAAAAAAAAAAAAAGAAAACAGGTACCCGTAAACTGCCTGCAAGTGACAGGTGATGGTTACATAACAAAAAAAGCTTCAGAAAGCAAGAGCACAGTTACAGTTTGGGGTAAAGGTTACAGACTCCACTACAGTGGCACTCCCTGATCAGGATTTCCTTGTGTAAAATTTCATGCAATTTCAAAATGGTCACTGGAGAGCTATTTGGGATAGAAAGCATAATGAACCCGCCTACTTTACATGGTGAACAAACTAATTAGATCAGTATCATTATCACAGAATTCTAACCAAGTGAGGTAATTTACCTCCAAATTACACAGGAACATGGGGAGTTATAGTGACCACTTTTTAGGACAAACTTCAAACAAATATTCATAAAATTCGTGAGCCTGCCCTACAAAATAGAGCAGTTTAAGGGAGACTGGTGAAAGACATAATCACTAAATGTTCTTTTGAAAATCGTGTTTATATCTCAGTACAATTAAGATAAACTGCATACATTTTGAAATAGTCTTTTGATCATTGTATCATTGCAAAAGACAGAATAAATCATATCAAAATTTCTACTATCAATCACTGTAACTAATATAGATTATTTTAAATGTTTGAATATACAACCCCTTCTTTCCTTGTAGGATACATCTCTTTTACCATAGCTGATTCATCCTTGAGGTCCAGAAACCAAGTACCCTCAATCTAAGATTGAGGATCTAAATCATCCTTATTAAAGACTCTTTTCCAGTCTTCCCAGGCAGAAATAGTCCCAGATGCCTAATATAACTAGATAACCTGCCATATCTGTGTCCCTCAGTTTTCTCAGACTTCAGGACACTTGAGGAAAGGACTTACAAGCATCTTTTTTAAATTTTTTTTATTTAAATTCTTTAACTAATTAATTACTACTCATATTTACATATCAATCCCCCCATTCCCTCACCCTCCCATCCTCCCATGTTCCCCACCAACCCCCCCAACCCATCCCCAAACTTTTCCCCAGGGGTAGTGAGGCCCTCCACCAAGGACCTTTAAAGTCTGTCATGTCGTTTGGGGGAGGGCTTAGGCCCTCCTTTCTGTATCTGGGCTGCAATGGTATCCCTCCATAGGGAATGGGCTCCCAAAGT